>NC_136959.1:61304036-61361536 GCF_032717465.1 Coenobita brevimanus | reverse complement strand
CCTCCCCTCTCCTCCCCCATTTACCTTTATTCTCCCCTGTTCCTTACTGTCTCACCTCCTCTCCCCACTTCCCTACACCTGTCCATCCTCCATTCCCCACTATCCTCCCTTTTCACCTCCTCCTCCCCTACTCCCCTTTCCCTGATTGTCCATCCCCTTCTCTTCCTCTTTTAATCTCCCTCCCCATGTTTTCTCTCCCTTCTCTCCCTCTTCCTCATTACTTAGTGCTCCCTTCTCCTTCTCCCTTTCATCCTCTCCCCTACTCCTTCCTCCCCATCTTTCCGATTTTTCTCCACCCCTTTCCCCTCTTCCTTTCCTCCCCTTCCTTGTTCTCTTTTCTTTCTCTCCACTCTTTCTCTTCCCCTCCTCTCTCTTTTCTGTCTACTTCCCTTCCACTTCATCTATTCTCCACACACTTTCCTCCCCTTTTCCCTTTCTTCTCTCTCTCTCTCTCTCTCTCTAAGATCCTTCCTTCTTCCTCTCTTCATTCTCACCGTTTCCCCTCTTTCCCTTCCCCCTCCCTTCCTTCCTCCTGTTTTCCCCATTGCCCTTTCCCCATTTCTCCCTTTTTTTCCTATTCCCTTCCCCCCTTTTTCCCCCCTCCCCTCCTGTTTTCCTCCCTCTCCCTCCCCTCTTCTTCTCCCCACCTCTCCCTCCCTCTTCTCTCCTCCCCAATCCCTCTCTTCCTTCCCTCTTCATCTACCCCCCCTCTCTCCCTCTTCTCTTCTTCCCTCCCCTCTCTCCCTCTTCTCTTTTTCCCTCCCCCTCTCCCTCTTCTCTTCTTCCCTCCCCCTCTCCCTCTTCTCTTCTTCCCTCCCCTCTCTCCCTCTTCTCTTTTTCCCTCCCCCTCTCCCTCTTCTCTTCTTCCCTCCCCCTCTCCCTCTTCTCTTCTTCCCTCCCCTAACTCCTCTCTCCCTCTTCTCTTCTTCTCTCCCCTAACCCCTCTCTCCCTCTTCTCTTCTTCCCTCCTCTCTCTCCTTCTCTTCTCTCCTCCCCCTCCCTTCCTCCCCTCTTCCTCCCCCCTCCCCCCTACATTGTGTGTGTGCGAGATCTTGTTTGTGATCGATGCTGAGAGGAGACCGGGTTCTTATCGTGATTAATGTTGGCGAGGAGGAGGAGGACGACGACGACGACGACGACGAAGAAGAAGAAGAAGAAAAGGGAGAAGAAGTCATGGAGGAGGATACGGATGATGATGATGATGATGATGATGATGATGATGATGATGATGAGGAGGAGGAGGAGGAGGAGGAGGAAAGGAAGGAAGAAGTAGAAGAAAACAAGGATGAGGAACAAAGAAAGATTGTAGAGAAGCAGAAGAACAAAAAATGGGAATAATTGGGAGGGAGAGATGGAGGCAGAGTATGAGGAAGGAGGAAGAAAAAGGGTAAAGAGGAAATACAGAGAAAAAGAGGAAGGCTTAGAAGGAAGGGGAAGTAAGTAGAGGAGAAAGGAAAGAGGAAGGAGAGTAAAGAAAAGAGAGGGACAAGAAAGAGGAAATATATTGAGGCTTATCGTGGTTTTTATCTCCCCATTTCCATACTCTCTCTCTCTCTCTCTCTCTCTCTCTCTCTCTCTCTCTCTCTCACACACACACACACACACACACACACACACACACACACACACACACACACACACACACACACACACACACACACACACACACACACACACACACACACACACACACACACACACACACACACACACACACACACACACACACACACACACACACACACACACACACAACACACACACACACACACACAACACACACACACACACACACACAAAACCCCCCCCTAAACACACACACTCCTCCACATCCCTCCTTTCTTTACACACCCCTCTGTCTCTTTTCCTCTCTTTTCTCTCTCCCTCCGAACCGGCCTGCTCTTTATTGGACAGTTCCCGTCTTAAATGGCCACTAAGATGGACAGAACCTCCTTCACTTTAGACAGACAAGATGGCGGATGGGCCTGGCGTCTTGACAGAATAATGGCAGGTTTGTGTTATTAGGTGAGTGGAGTGAATGAGAGAGAGAGAGAGGGAGAGAGAGAGAGAGAGGGGAGGGGGGGTAAAATAGGAGAGAGGGATAGGAAAAGGGAAGAAGGGAGAGAGAGAGAGAGAGAGAGAGAGGGGAGGGGGGGTAAAATAGGAGAGAGGGATAGGAAAAGGGAAGAAGGGAGAGAGCTGTGGAAGGGAAAAGAGGGGTATGGAGTGGGGAATATCGAGAGAGAGAGGGAGAGAGGTAAAAGAGGAGAGAGGGATAGGAAAAGGGAAGAAGGGAGAGAGCTGTGGAAGGGAAAAGACGGGTATGGAATGGGGAACTTAGAGAGAGAAAGAGAGAGATGAAACTGGACGCTTCTGTCTCAACTTCTGACAGTTTTCCTATATTTTCGCCCCCGGAAATGGACGAGTGAAGGGATTGTCGGGGCAAATAGTGAAATACAAGAGCCGGCAGCGAGAGAGAGAGAGAGAGAGAGAGAGAGAGAGAGAGAGAGAGAGAGAGAGAGAAAGGAAAAGGAATCAAGGGGAAAAAAAGAAGTTTGTAAATTTGCAAGTTTTCCTGTCAACTCCCAGAGGATGGAAAGCAACTCCTAAGCTGAATAAAAAACAAGACAGAATAAAATTATATGCCTAACATTCTGAGGGTAAGGAGGGGCAGGGCAGGGCAGAGCAGAGCAGAGCAGGGCAGGGTAGGACAGGGCAGGGCAGGGCAGAGCAGAGCAGAGCAGGGCAGGGTAGGACAGGGCAGGGCAGGGCAGGGCAGGGCAGGGCAGGGCAGGGCTGGACACAAGGAAGGATTTGTCTGTAACGTGACCTCATTCTTAGTTACTCAGTACACTTCACTCCTTCCTTCACTCACACTTACACTTATTTTGTCTTTGTCATTCTTCCTGCTTCGTATATCTCACTATCACCTCCTTCACTCACACTTAATCACACTTATTTGAACTCCATACTCACACTTATTTTGTCTTCTTACTTCATCATTCCTGTTACTTCCATCCTTCTTCACTCACACTTCTTCACCCATTATTATACACTTTATTTTCCTCTTCCTCACTCTTTATTACTCAACATGCCTTACTGTCACTTCCTTTCAGTCACTCTTGTTCACGCTTATTGGACCTCACGCTTTCTCTCCTTCCCTCACTCTTATCCTGCGTTCATTCCATCATCCCGCTTCCTTGTATCGTCATCATCATCATCATCATCATCATCACTTTTTCCCTTCCTTCACTCTCATTCTGTCCTCATCTCATCATCACTCTTCTCCCGTCACTCTTAACCCGAATTTCATCACCACAATCCCCTTTCTCTCAAGCTTACTCTGCTCTCATTCCATCATCATTTCTTTCTCTTTATCCTCATTCATTTTCTTCGCTTCATTATCCGCACTTATCATTTCATTCATTCATTTTATCTTCATTTATTTATTCTTTCACACTTTATCATCACTCATAGATCATTTCATTCACTCTCCTCACTTCACGTTCTCTTTACTCATTTCCTCCTCATTTTTCACTCCTTCCTCACTCCCTCCTCCCTCCACACCACCCTCTCCCCCTTCCCCATTCTCTACCACACTCCCCTTCCCTCCATTCACTCTGTACCCCACCCTCCCTTCTCCTCACTCCACCCTCACTGCCCTCCTTCCCCCCCTTTACGCCCACTTTTTCCTCCCTTCACTCTCTCCCTCACTTCCTCCTCCCACAATCCCTCCATCCCTCCATCATCCCCTCCTTCAGTCCGTTTTACTCCTCCCTGCCTCCCTTCACTCCCTCCCCCACTCCCTTTACTCCTTCATCCCTCCCTTCCCGCCCAGCCTCACTCCCTGCATCCCTCCTTCACCTCTCCTTCAGTCTTCACTCCCTCCCTTCCCTCCACTCCCAGCCTCACTCCACCATTACTCCACCACGCCTTGTAACCCGAGAGTGTCCTTCAGGAGTATAACAGCCTTCTTGGAGAGCAGTCACACAGGTAGGCAAGGAGGCAGGCAGGCAGGTTGGAAGGCAGGTAGGCGGGTAAGGAGGAAGGCAGGCAGGTAGGAAGGAAGGTAAGTAGAGAGGAAGTCAGGCGGGTAGATAAGCAGGTAGGTGGGAAGACAGGCAGACAGGTGAGTAGGTAGATAAGCAGGTAGACAGTGAGGCTGGCAGGTAGATACATAATGGGTGAGATAGATAACAAGGTAGGCAGGCAGCAGGAAGGCAGGCGAAGGCAGGCAAGCAGGCGAAGGCAGGCAAGCAGGTACGTGGGAACTCAAGTAGGCGTATAAGCAGACCTGTAAAAAAAGCAGACCAGAATTCTGAATGGAGAGCGAAAAATCCAAGTTGGCCATTGCAGGGAGGCCAAATTAGAGAGCATAAATAGAGAGCATGAATTAGAGAGCATATATATAGAGACCTTGAATTAGAGAGCATATATAGAGAGCATGAACTAGAGAGCTTAAACAGAGAGCATGAATTAGAGAGCATAAATAGAGAACATGAATTAGAGAGCATAAATAGAGAACATGAATTAAAGAGCATAAATAGAGAACATGAATTAGAGAGCATAAATAGAGAACATGAATTAGAGAGCATAAATAGAGAACATGAATTAGCATAAATAGAGAACATGAATTAGAGAGCATAAATAGAGAACATGAATTAGAGAGCATGAACAGAGAGCATGAATTAGAGAGCATAAATAGAGAGCATGAATTAGAGAGGATAAGTAGAGAGCATAAATTATTCAGAGAGTCACGTACCCTCTGACAGCCATGGCAGGGGTGTGGTGGGTGGTAAACTGACAGGCAGAATGACAGGGGCTGGGAACAGACAGACAGACAGGCAGGGAATAAACACAAACAGTCGAGGGGACGGGCAAATAGACAGACAGATTCAATGGCAGAAAAATAGGCAGATAGACAGATAGATACAGAGGCAGACAGCCAGACAAACGGATACACTAGGAGACAGCAGGTTTAAAACAGACTAATAGATAGACAGACAAACATACATGCATGAAAAAAAGCGAAGGAGTTTATGGCTTGGAACCTGAGTGAGCTGTGATGTGTGCGTGCGTGCATGCGTGAGTGCGTGCGTGCGTGAGTGCGTGCGTGCGTAATCTCATCACTACCAAGGCCTTCGTGCTACTGAATGAAATATCTCGCGACACCAAAAACATTCATCATCATCATCATCATTATCATCATCATTTTTCTTTTTTTTAATTTGACGACGATTTTATACATAGATCATCTGTATCGTCTCAGTATACCCTTAATTACAAGTGCTGTATCCTTCTGTTACTATTCCCTTCGTCTTTATCGATACGCTGGCCTGTTCTTTAAAGTGCTTTTCGTCTCAGTGTAATATTTCATCCGCCTTGCATGACCAATTAACCTTCGCCGTGCTATCACCCCTTACTGCATGACCTCCTTGCTTTCATCCCCCCTCCCTGCCCTTCCTTCTTTCCCTCCTTCCTTTCTGTCCTTCCTTCCTTCAATGCATCATCCTTCCTTCCTTCCTTCCTTCAATGCATCCATCCATCCATCCATCCATCCTTCCTTCCTTCGTTCCTTCCTTCCGTCCTTCCATCCCTCCTTCCTTCCTTCCCTCCTTTCTTTCTTTCCTTCCTTCCTTCCTTCCCTCCTTCCTTCCTTCCTTCCTTCTTCCCTTTCTTCCTTCCTTCCTTCCTTCCTTCCTTCCTCCCTTCCTTCCTTCCTTCCTTCCTTGCATGACGCTTTATCATCATCACCTGTCTTTTATGGCTCTTGCCTCGAGATCCACTTTTTTCTTGCGTGTTGAAATTTCCCTATAGTATTACTCCGCAGCGGCATGTGTTGTGCTTGTAGGGGCGCCTTCGTGTGGTGGCGCCGATGTAACCAGGCGGATCCACTGCCCGGTTATATGAACGTCCCTCATTTTCTTTCCGTATCCCCTCAAAAGAAGAATGGTGGATTGCAGAAGAAGGGGAAATTAAGCCTGCAGTCCACGGGGTTCACGTTTCAAATGGACCCGGGTGCTCTATCAAGGCGAATTGGGTCGTTGTATAGTTCTTTCACCTTAACTTGGCCCAGATTTTCGTCCTTTTGTACCTTATTTCACGTAGCTCAGTGCCTGAAAAAATATATACGGCTCTACTTTCTGCATCATGTGTGTGTGTGTGTGTGTGTGTGTAGCGTCATATTCTAGTTCAATTTCTTGTCACAACTTAGCGTTCAGGATGGAGAGATGGCAGTTTTGGATCAGGTTAGTGTGAGAAGAGTATAGTCTGGGTGTAATATTGCCATCTCTCCATTTTTAATACTAAGCTGAAACGAATGGTGAACACTAATTATACTAGTCACGAAGAAGTGCTGTGGAAATTATGTAGAGCCGTAATCTTGTCTCATTTTACCGCTGTAGTTAACCCGGTGCCTCGTTTCCTCTTGTCGGTCACATGTTTGGAGCACGTGTGACCTTGACCTTAGATGGACTTGAATGACACAGATAAATAAATAAATAAATAAATAATGGTAAATAAATAATCCACCTTTGGCCACTACCATCGACCTTATTCTGTGCAACATGTGTCTGTATCATTGACCTTGCATGCACCCCTCCCTCTCTTCCCCTCCTTCCCCCTACCCCTTCATTCCCCTTCTCCTTCCCTTCCTCTTCCCCCTCCCTCTGCCCCCTCTCCATCCCTCCCCCACTTCCCCTCCCTCTGCCCCCTCTCCATCCCGCCTCCATTTCCCCTCCCTCTGCCCCCTCTCCATCCCTCCCCCACTCCCTGTCCCTTCCTCCTCCTCCTTGCTTCCCCTCACTCTATTCCCCCCTCCCCTACTCCACTTTGGTTCCACCTCCCACACACTCTACCTCCTCTCTTCCCCATCATCCCTCCCCCACTCTACTTCCCTGTCTCCCCCTCACTCCCTCTCCATCCCTCCCCACTCCCCCTCCACCCCTACTCCCCCTCCTTCCCCCTCCTCACTCTTATCAGCGCCCCTATCTCATTCATGCCGTTCTTATCATATTAGTCCTGTGGGACTATCTGACTGTCATTTTATCGTCTTTATTTCTCTTGCGTGATCATTTTTCAATCTATGTTTCCCTTCGTCCTTTACTTATCGTCTCTTATCTTCTTTATTTTCATGTTCATTTGGTCCCTCTTATTGTCCTTTATTCTTGTTTGCTGTATATATTTCCTTGTTTTTTTTTTCCGGTTAGATGATGGTGATGATGATGTTGATAATGATGATGATGATGATGATGTTTTTTTAAATGTTTTCTTAGGATTTTTCGTGTATACTGTCTTCTCCATTACACATTTCCTACTTTATGATTTTTTTTTCCATTTTTTTCCTCATTTTCTCATCCTTTCTACCTATTTTGGGGGGATGCTGAAATCCTAGCTTCTTCATTCCTCCTCCTCCTCCTCCTCCTCCTCCTCCTCCTCCTTCTCCTCCTCCTCCTCCTCCTCGTCCCACTCCCTGTTATCTCCTAACCTCCATTATTCCTGCATTCTTATCATGCCGTCACTCCTAGATATATTGCCTCCTTTACCTGTTTTCCTTCCCTCCCTCCTCCCTACTTCCCTCCCTTCTTCCTTCTTACTTTCCTTCCTTCCCTCCTTCCTTTCTTTCTTCCATCCCATCCGTCCTCTTTCCTCTTCCCTCCTTCCTCCATCTTCCTTCCTTACTTCCTCTTTTTCCCTCTTCCTTCCTCACCCTTTCTTCTTCTTCCCTCCTCATCCGTCTTCCACTCTTTCTTCCTTATCATGACAAAGCCTCCTTCAGCTGTCTTTTCAACTTCCTTCCTTCCATCCTTCATTCATTAATTCATTCTCTCTCTCTCTCTCTCTCTCTCTCTCTCTCTCTCTCTCTCTCTCTCTCTCTCTCAGTATTTCTATCTATCAGTCTAATCTATTTATTGTCTGTCACTTTCTCCCCGTCCTCCACTTTCTTTCTCTTTCCTTCACTTTCTTCGTTCCTTCACTTTCCTCTTTCCCCTGCTTTCCTCTTCCCTCCATTTTTCCCGCGTTCCATTGCGCCTTTCTCTTCCCTCCTTTCCTCCTCATTCCCTCTCTATTTTTCATACCTCAACCTCATTATGTTTCCCTCCGTCCTAGAAATTCCCTCTCTCTCCTTACCTCTTCCTTCTCCCCTCTTCTCCCCCTCCTTATTCCCTCCCCTCTCCCCTTTCCTTCTCTCTCCCCCGTCCCCTTTTCCATTCCTCTCCCTTTTCCTGTTTCCTTCACCTCTTCGCATTTCCCTCTTCTCTCCCCCTCCCCTTGTTCTCCCACTCTCACCTTCCCTTTCCCTCCCCTCTCCCTTTCACTTCCCTTTTTCTTTCCCTCCCCTCTCCCGCCTCACTTCGCTTTTTACATCCATTCCCTTTCTTCTTCCCCCCTCCCCCACCTCCACCCCCTACCCCTACCCCTCCACAGTCACAGGGCCACTTGTTGCGACGTTGCAGTGAGTGTGGGCGGGGGTTGCATATACATAAGGGGAGGCGGTGGAGGAGGGGGGACTGTGATAGGCAAGCGACACACACCAACGACCCGGATAAAGTCGCATACGTGGGCTGAATGAAACCCTGACTGGCTTGGCTTAGAGGTTTGGCAGGCTTGGATTAGGGAGGTGAATGAAAATGATGGATGGGTTGGATTAGTAGATTAACTGGCTTTAATTAGAAATGTGGGTTGAAATAATGGATAGATGTAATTAATGGGTGAGTGACAGTATTGTGGTTGGCTTAGTGACTGTATTAGTGGATTGAGTGGCTTGGATGATTGAAGTGAAGGGCTTGGATGACTGGGGTGGCTTGACGTAGGGAGGATGAATCAGTGGGGCTTCTTCAAGGGAGGTTTAGAAATTTACATACCGCATTCTAGCGCTGACGAGAAGCCTACGCGTGGTGGCGCTGTGGGTTGAGCAGCTGTGGCGTCCACCCGGGAGCCAAGCCTTCTTATATTTCCCCGCACTTCTTCGTGGGATGGACTGTTTACCATAAAAAGGCACACACGGACAGAGAAACATTGGGAGCCACTCTCAGCTTGGGAATATTAGCGAGCGTATGTAGTAGTAATAGTAGTAGTAGTAGTAGTAGGAGGAGGAGGAGGAGGAGGAGGAGTAGAAGCAGCAGCAATAGTAGTAACCCCAGGCTCTTCTGAAAGGTAAACCCAGATAGACTGCAGGCTGAAGGTTGCCCCACTCTTGCAGACCACCATCCCTCGTTTTAGGGGATAGGGAGGGAGTAGAGGGGCGTTTGCACAACCAAGCAGTGAAGTTGCCTACCTATCTCAGTGCCACCGCTCGAAGGCACCCCTCTCCACCACCACCCAGTATAGAAAAGTGAGAAGGAGAAGAGGATAACTATTGACAAAGTTTAGCCCTCCGAACCGTACCAATTTTGTCCCTGAGATATTGTTGAAATCCCCCCCCCCAAATCGAAAAAAGAAATCGAAATTCCGGAAAATTGTTGTAAGTACGAGAGTGTATGTTCCGTCTCAATTTTTTCCAGAAAGTTTCTATGGAGATTTTTTTTTTTTTTTTTTTTTTTTTTTTTTTTTTTTTTTTTTTTTTTGATGGAGATGTAGGGATTAGGAAAGTTGGTGGGAGTTTGAGAGAGTTGTGGATTGCCATTTTTTTCCCTCTTTTTTTTTTTTTTTTTTTTTTGCGGTGTCCTCTTTTTTGGTTAATATTTTTGCCTGTCCCTCTTTTTTTGGGCTATATTTTTGCCTCTTCCTCTTTTTTGGGTTATATTTTTCCTCATCCTCTTTTTTGAGTTGTCATTATTTCATTCTCTCTCTCTCTCTCTCTCTCTCTCTCTCTCTCTCTCTCCGGATTGCCACATATTTCCTTTTCCCTCTTTTTCGAGTTGTTATTTTTCTTTTCTTTCTTTTTTTCAGGTATGTTGTTGGTGAGGGAGGGGGGGAGATGGACGCTGAGTAAGCTACATGGGTGAGTAAAATGAGTAAGAGTAATGAGTGAGGTGAGGACAGAAAGTCGTTTGGAAGCACGTATTACACACACACACACACACACACACACACACACACACACACACACACACACGTAACTCACCCACCCTACAATTTATATGAAAACCCTCCCATATATTCATCACGAAATTTCCTCTTTCTCTTGACAGTTTATAGCAAGTTTAGCATGTTACTCGTATGTCTGTCTGTCTGTCTATCTGTCTATCTATCTATCTATCTGTGTCATTTGTCCATCTATCTATCTATCTGTGTCATTTGTCCATCTATCTCTGTCCATATATCTAACATCATCTATCAACTATCTGACCGGCCAAATATCTGTGTCCATCTATCTATCTATATGTATCTACCTAACTATCTGTTTATCTGTTTAGCCTTCCCTCCTGACTAACCAGCACCATCCCCTCATTCTATAAAGCGCATAACCTCGACTCGCTAAATGAAGAATGAAAAATTAGAATTGAAAACAGAACGGGAGGGTTAGCATAAAATTTCCCATTAAATTGAATGATAAAAGCAGGGAGAATTTTGCATTACTGTGGACTTCTTGCAATTGCAGAAGGGAATAATGCAGGCTGGAGTTTTGCAACGTACATATTTTTGCAACGTGTTCTGTTTGGAATGCGTGGTTGCAGTGTGTGTAGGAATTTTGAGTTGGTTTGTCTTTTTTTGATGATGATGATGATGATGATGATGATGCTTTTGATTAGTGTTGTTGTTGATATTGTTATTGTTGTGGTTGGTGTTATTTATTATTATTATTATTATTATTGTTGTTGTTGTTGTGGTTGGTGTTATTATTATTATTATTGCTACTACTATTACTACTACTACTATCACGAAATAAACAGAAACTCATCAAATTCAACATCACTCGAAATCGCACATACGTTTTTGGCAATCTTCTGTAGTTTTTTTTTTTTTCAGATTTTTACGTCCCACACTTGAAAAATTGAAATACATCACTTATATATCAGCATTCAAAACGGTATGAAATTTCTTCGTCCATCTCCTTTGAAATTCGCTCAAACGGCATCAGGAGCGGAATTACAAAAAAATCGGGTGTCCTTCATTTGATCTCGGTAATACGTCAGAGAGAGAGAGAGAGAGAGAGAGAGAGAGAGAGAGAGAGAGAGAATCATGTGTCGGTCTTTTGAAAACGGAAAAGCATTATTTTTTTACCAGCGTGGAAAAAAAAAAAAATCTCCATAGCGTCATCACCAAGTCAAAAATATTAAAAAGCGAAATCCTATACGTCGCTCATTTGAAACTGGTAAAATCTGACGCCATCACGGACGCCATCAGCACCCCGACGCCACGTGACGCCGCCAAGTGGACTCCCCCGTCCCCTGTTAATGGACTGTGCCGGGGTCTCTTTAAAGTCTGGGGCCATTTAAATAGGCCTTTTAGAGCGCAAGAACCAGATGGGCGAATTTCTGGGTGAGAGAGAGAGAGAGAGAGAGAGAGAGAGAGACTGTGTGTGTGTGTGAGAGAGAGAGAGAGAGAGAGAGAGAGAGAGAGAGAATGTATATACTGTACTTATGTGTGTGTTAGAGAGAGGAAAGGGAGGAAGAATGTGACGGTGTTTGTTTTTGTTTGTTTGTTTGTTTGCCTGTGTACGGTAATAGAGGTTGAGTTCAGGTCCTTGAGTAACACCTTGGTAATCGGGTAACGTCTAGAATTACTTAGATCATCGGGTAACTTCCTGGAAATCGGGTAATAAGTTAGACAGGTATTTTGTTCCGATATTGATAGTTATTCTGGCACTTCTTATCGGCCAGACGCGGAAATAAGCGAAGTGAATGCTGGAATTTGGCGTCGATGTGTGTGTGTGTGTGTGTGTGTGTGTGTGTGTGTGTGTGTGTGTGTGTGAGATTTGGCGTGGCTGACATTGATTGCTTGGCCCCTGTGTGTGTGTGTGTGTGTGTGTGTGTGTGTGTGTGTTGATGTAAGTTAACCTTGTGTGTGAGTTGAAATGATTGAATGAGTGTGTATGTAAGGAAGGAAGGAAGCAAAGAAGGATGGATGGATGTAAGTGTGGAAGTAAATAGTAAAGAAGTGTGCTGATGTGAGTTTAAGTGTAGATTAATAGTATGTTAAAGTTACTGTCAGCTAAAACGAGCTATGAGTAAGTTAAAAGTGAAATTATATTTAGGAAAATTGAGCTTAAAGTGAGCTGAAATTGAAGTAAGAGTGAGTTGAAAAGGTATTTGAAAGGAGTTATAAGTGAGCTGAGTTTAAGGCAAGTTAGAAGTAAGCTAAAGTTAGAGGTAAGAAGTAAGTGAGAGGGAAATTTGAAGGAAGTTAGAGAGAAATCTGAAGGAACTTGGAATTGTAGAGGAAGTTAGAAAATTGAAGGAAGTTAGAAGGAAATTTGAAGGAAGTTAGAGGGAAATTTGACGGAAATCAGTAGGAAATTTGAAGGAAGTTAGAGGGAAATTTGAAGGAAGTTAAGAGAGAAATCTGAAGGAACTTGGAAATTTAAAGGAAGTTAGAAAATTGAAGGAAGTTAGAAGGAAATTTGAAGGAAGTTAGAGGGAAATTTGAAGGAAATTAGAAGGAAATTTGAAGGAAGTTAGAGGGAAATTTGAAGGAAGTTAAGAGAGAAATCTGAAGGAACTTGGAAATTTAAAGGAAGTTAGAAAATTGAAAGAAGTTAGAAGGAAATTTGAAGTACTTTGGATGGAAATTTGAAGGAAGTCAGAGGGAATTTTGAAGGAAGGTAGAGGGAATTTTGAGGGAAGTTAGAGGGAATTTTGAAGGAAGTTAGATTTGGAGGTATCGATTACCGGTACTTGACTCGTATATTAGAAGCTAGTTAGAAATAAGTTAGTAGGAGGTTAGAATAGTTAGGAATAAGTTAGAAGATGGAATTTGGAGATACTGATTAACTGGATTCGCGTGTACATGAAGTTGGGTCTCTCTCTCTCTCTCTCTCTCTCTCTCTCTCTCTCTCTCTCTGTCCATGCATACACAATTGCATTCACAGGCAACGGTGCATGTGGACTGGCACTGTGCATGATTTAAGTCCGGGTTCTAGGTGGTATGAATTCTCAACCCCTGTTCTTTAGCGATTTATTTTGAGTGCTAACACATTTGGCATTCGCTTTTATGATGTTCACGTGGTTTTAATATCGACTTGGTGTGCGGCAATAACAGACAAAGAGGAAATGTGTGTGTGAGTGTGTGTTTCATGAATAATTCCTTTGATAACATTTAATGCCGTATTTTAATTATCTGCTTTATTTAATTGCCCGTTTTTACGATGATTTTTTTTTTAGGGGGGGGGCGTAAAAGCTTCCTGGAGGACTTTATAGCATCAGAGAACATTAATTTTATTCCATTGAGCTTTTTATAGCCATACTTACTCGGGGCATTATGTTGATCGATTGCCGAACCTGTAATGGAGCTTAAGAGGTGGGGAGGTAGAGCAATAATAATGATAAAATTGGATCTATAACATATTAGAGAGAGAGAGAGAGAGAGAGAGAGATGTAGTCCCAATAGCTTGAAGTACGTTAACACTCTCAACGAAGAGGAAGACACAAAACCCATGTATAAACCTCATCGTTGAAGGTAAATGAAATGTAGTTACGTTTCCCTCTAAATCCGAACCATAACATCCATTTTCTCTGATGCTGTGCTAGGACCGTTTTCTGTGTCTGGCTAACTATTGATCAGCCAAGGGAGTCACTGTGGCGAGACATTCACTAAACTTGGCCTTTGCAGATTCCCTCCCAAAGCCTCCTTGTGATGACTGGTGTTTTTCTTGTCAATTCTGAAATATTCCAGGGGTCGGGGAGGGATGGAGGGAGGTTGAGTGTGATAACTTTAGGGACAAACTGCCAGGATGCCTCGCACTTTTCACTCTATTTCACAGCCGCTTTTTCACTTCCCTGGCTGTATCTTATGAGTCTTGTATATAAATTTAGAGCAGTTAATGCGGACTGTGTTTTGTGAGGCATTTATACGATATTAAATGTGCTGTATTTTCCAAACTATGGCTGTTTTTAATCACTATAAAACTCACCAACATGTGCAATTTTCGCCCCTAATTTGTGAGTCATTTATATATCTTGTGAGTAATGTGTATGAAATTACAGAAATTGTTACCTCAGTTGTGGCATATTTTAACCACGAAGAATCCCCGTCAATCTGATTTTGACTCTTCATTTCCCTCAAATCTCGTCAGCTTTTGCATAAATTTAACGCTGTCTTCGTAAAATAGACAAATGCAAGGCTGTTATTAATATATTTTTTTGTTTTGTGATAATGGTATAAATCTGGGATATATGGATATGCATTTATTTTTATTATAGAGGGTTAGGCTGGACGTTCGTGTATCTCGAAGTTTGTGTGTATGTAAATTTGGAGTCCTTTCATGGGTTTCTCTTTTTTATTTTGTTTCCATTGTATTCCGTCTCCATTGCTCTTTCAAGTTTTCTCTTTCATTGTGTTGCACGTTCTTTCTCTCTCAGGGATCGTATTGTTTGCTATCGGTTAATTTTTGTGTGTAGTGGTTCCCTTTGGCCATCACTGCTCCACTCTTTCCATCCCACACATCTTAATTTTCAGTTCCCCTCGCTTTGATCAGACTTTTTTTTTTTTTCCTCGTCCCTCGTGCGCACTTGAGGGATAAAATGGAATTGGCTGTTACCGTTTCACATTTCATTTGTCGAATTGTTACTTAAGATTCGACAGTATCAGTATATATTATGTTTGACTTTGTGTAGTTTTCAGTATTGGCGCTGTTCATTTCTGTTTCTGATCTGAAGTAGACCAAGAATGTATTATAGTTACATTTTCTTGTTTCTTGTCTCTATTATATTTATTTCTGAAGGATGTTTGGTGTCAGTTTTTCTGCTCATGTTGGTTTCTGTCCGTTTTCTGTTGGTTTCTTATTTTCTTATTTATTTGTTTACTGAGATACGTGGTCCAGGTCAGTCCCTAGACTCCCATAAGGAACGACAAGGCACCGGAACCTGGCTGCTGCGGTATATACAGTAGTTACGGTGATTCTTTTTCTTGTTTGCCTCTCTCTCTCTCTCTCTCTCTCTAATAGGTAGATACATACAGAAAAATAAATACTCAAATACACCTTCATGCATATTTTTTTTTCTCTCTCTCTCACACACACGTTTCCCAGGCGCCTTTATTTGTGTTCTGTATTTGCGTGGATCTATTTTTTTTTTTTGTTGTCCTTTTAGTCGTGTTTATAATTTTTTTCTGCAGCCCTTTCATGGTCGGGACAGATCTAGTACTTTTCTAGCTAACCCTCATACGATTTTATTCAGTTAAATAGATCACAGGAGCCTGATTGTTTACAAAGGAGGATCGCCTTTTTTTTTTTTTTTTTTTACAAACTTAATATATTCAGAAAATAGGATCTTTTTATTTATTTATTTATTTTTTTTTACAAACTCGCTTCGCAAAACATGGTCACCTTTTTGACTATTCACAAAATAGGATGGTGAAACTGCGCTAACATATGACATCCTAGAATGGTACTTAGAAAGAGAGAGAGAGAGAGAGAGAGAGAGAGAGAGAGAGAGAGAATTATTCCTATGTATGGTGACGGACCATCTTTGTATATAGTCCTTCATATTCCCTCTCTCACATTTTTTTTAATTTTTTTCCGTAGTCCAGTCACTTTAAGTTTGCGGAAATGTTCATCCTTTTTGCGTCCCATTTCACGTATTTCAAGACCGAATATGATAATACTAAGGCATTGTAATCTTTTCCATTGCTCTTCGTGACTAGGATCATTGTTATTCCCTTTACAGCTGTGTGGCAAGTTAATTTTACAAGTCTTCCATAACATATCGAGACTAGCATCATATTCTAGTGTTGTCATCTTTTTACCCCTCAGCATTCAAGATGGAGAGACGAAGAAATTTTAGACCCACCGGAGTATAGTGAAAATAAATCTGTACTACGTCGATTCTCCCTGTACCAGAACGTGTGTGTGTGTGTGTGTGTGTGTGTGTGTGTGTGTGTTGCAGTAAAATCTCCCTAAAAAGAGGACATAAACTCCCTCAATCCCCCGACTCTCAATTATGTTCTACTGCCAACGCGGAAAATTTGGCAACCCTGTATTTCCCAGGGAGTCGGCCATTGTTGTTGTTGTTTTGGGATTGTGTACAGCGAGGCGTTTATTTCGACTCTTGCGGAAAATGGTGATGATAATGTTTTTTTTCCTGGTGTTTGTGTGTGTGTGTGTGTGAACGTTGAGGTTTACGGTTTACCGCACTGGATTTGCCTTAAATTTTTGCCCTCATTTGGAAATGATTGTGGTATTAATGTTACGGGGAAAATATTATTATTATTTTTTTTTAAGTTACGTTTTCAGTATATTTGCGGTGCTAGTGTTGTAAACTGTAGGTTAGTGTTTCCATCGTAATTGATTTGCCTTGGACGGACGTACAGGGATATTCAATAACGGTTTGGCAGTTTTGTTTGCGTGCATTGTTGTTATTATTATTATTATTATTAGTAGTAGTAGTAGTAGTAGTTGTTGTTGTTGTTGTTGTTGTAGGTGGTGGTGGTAATTGTTCCTGTGGTGGTGGTAGGTAGTAGTAGTGGTGGTGTTGGTGATGGTGTGCGATTATCCTGTCATGGTTAACACTGCATGAGCGTACAAAGGAGACTACACAAAACAACCATGCAAAATAAAACTACCCCTCCCTCTACCCCTCAAAAACCTCCCTATACACGTTACCGCTTGAAGTGTCAGCGCCTGAAATCGACAGGAAAAATATTATGCTTTAGCCGAGTTGACAGATAGCTCGCTGGCTGTCTCATATCCTCCTGTCTGTCACTTTTTGCCGCGGAACCTGTCAACAGTTTCAATAGTTGCAATCAGTTTTTTTTTTTTCCCCGTAACATGGATATTTTTTCGGATTGGTTATACACACATACATACATATATATACTGTATATATACATCATACATACATACATCATATACACATACATGCATACATACATATACATACATCATACATACATACATCATTCGTACATACATTGCATACATACTCCAAACATACACAGTTACATACAAATATATGTAGGTATATTTATGTAGCTCTATATGTAGGTAGGTCAGTCGGTAGGTTGGTTAGATAAACAGATACAGAAATTAGCACATGTATGCTTATAATCAGTGGACTACTGGGTTATTCACTGTATAGGCAAAAATCAGGTCACTCATTTTATTATTATTATTATTATTATTGTTGTTGTTGTCTATCATCATCGTAATTATTATATAGGGCAGTAGGCTGTTAGATTATATCGCAGGAAAATAACTCTCTCTCTCTCTCTCTCTCTCTCTCTCTCTCTCCTTCCCAAGTTGTCATTAACTATTTCGCTTTTATTTACTACTCTTCTTGTACACATGAACACAGTGAACATTGATATTACTTCATAGACAAAACAAGATTCATATTTCTTTTGCTTAGTTGTAATTTTTTTCACTTTGTATTGTATTATTTCACGAATTGCTATTTTTCTGTATTTTCCTTTTATTATTACGTGTACACATGTATAGTTTTTATTATTTAGATTACTTTTGTTACATAGCACAAAGTCGGTTTAGTTACTTCCTTTAATTGTATCGTAATATTTCGCGATATGTCTGGTCGATAAGGAAATTTCTCTTGTGTCGCATTTCTGACGTTTATTCTTGTTGTGCAGTACTGCGTTACTGTTGTGGTTTTACTTTGGATTACATTAAATTATTTCATATATAAGTAGTCAGTCTTTCACTGACGTAGCGTCCGTAATAGTGGAATAAAATAGATATCGCCCGCCCGTCTGTACACGGAGCCACTACTAAAGAAAACGGGCACTTGCATATCAGAGGCAAAGCACCTCGATTTCATTTCAGCTTCTTTTAAAATTTACACTAGTAGATCATTGTATTATTTACTCAAAGTAGAGCTCGTGCCAATTATTGTAGTTTTTTTCTGTCACCCACCCTCTCGTTTAACTTCAAGGAGAATTTTTATTGCGAGTGCATAAAGAGAAAAACGGTAGACTCCGATTTCGATAGGCGGGAATCGCGCGACATTTGAAGTGTCATGACGATGTGCATCACGCTGCGTCTTATTTCACCACTATGGCGCACCTGGAATTCCTCTACCGAATTTTCAACATCGCTGTGATGCGTTTAGAGCTCAACAGAGAATGGGAGGAGCTGAAACGCGAAATAGAGGTGGGAAATACCTTGACAATTGTGATTATGTAGAGCGATGCACGAAAGCTCCAGAATTCGTGTTATTAGTGACATTTTTATTTAATTATATGGTGACAGTTACGGTGCAGTATGCAGTTAAGCATAAGTAGTTTTGCACTGTCTATGACTAGTAAGTATCGATAGTTGTTTTTCTTATTTATAGTTGTGTAAATACTATAGCTGATACTCTATTGATATTTTCCCCCAATATATTGTAAGTACCCGTTACCAAACATTAAAAGGCTGATCGGGGTATGATTTTTAAAGTTTCTGGAAATTCCCTTGCAAGTCGCAAATTGAGAAATATTACCCTGCAGATACAAAACGCTATTTTCTGCGCAGAATTGTTGTTTTATACTTCCTGTATATATAATGCTGTATTTCTACTCCAAGGTAATTTAGACTACACTGAATGAATATATGTATCTGTTGTCAGTCTCAGGTGTATGATGAATGACTAATGAATTAAGCTACGTCGGTCCCCTTAACTCTGTACGCCGAGCCATTGTGAGAGAAAACGGGCACTTGCATGTTAGAGGCAGACCCAAACTTCCATATCTGCTGCTTTCATCAGTTTGCATTAGTAGAATAAATTATTATCTACTCAGTAAGGTTCGAAAGCATAATATAGTATTGTTATGTACCGTCCCATTCAAGCACAGCGAAAATTTTTATAACGAGTTAGTAAAAACGAAAACGGTAGACTCCGATTTGACTGGAAGGCGGGAAAAGCGCGACATTTGAACTGTCAAGGCGATGTGCGTCATTCTGCGTCCTATTTCACCACTATGGCGCACCTGGAATACCTCTACCGGATTTTCAACATCGCTGTGATGCGTTGAGAGCTCAGCAGAGAATGGCAGGAGCTGAAACGCGAAATAGAGGTGGGGAAAAACTTGATAATTGTGATTTATTTAGGGAGTTCCATTGAAGCTCTAGAATTCGTGTTGCGTGTGACAGTTTCTAGACACACGTTTTTATTCGGCCTTTGTGGGTCGGGACAGTAGGTAAAATGAATACCTCTTGTAAACTTTAGCCTGCAGTCCACCGGGTCCACGTTCCACATAAGCTTGGGGCCAAAATAACGAGTAACAACAATAAACACCAACACCCAAGGATGGTAACTGGTAACCTAGGTGATGCAGTGGCCTTGTACCCCAGGGTATAGTAGGTGAGTATCTCGCTCCCTGCCCTAAGACCTGAGTTAGATGAGCACCGCTGCTAAAAGTGAGTGCCTCATGGTGTCTACCCCCACCCTTATATTCAGACAAATGAGGCTAAAGCACAAATTTGGATAGGGATTTTACTATACACCGTTTAAGTCTTGGTTTTATAATGAAAACTTTTGATACATTTTATAACTTGATTTTATAGTGAAACAGTTGAGGTGTTAATGAACTAATTTCATCCCACTGCCTGTAACCCCTTCAGCCTGAGGTGCTAATTTTGCCCTTGTTACCCCCGGCCGATTTTATGCTGCGTAGGAGGGACATTTCAGATTCAAATTGGTTAGATAATAGCCTTCATTAACCCTATTAGTGAACAAAATCGTTTAGGATTAGCCTGAATAAACAAACAAAATTAATTCTTGAGTAAATATGTTCGTGTTTTGTAATTATATTTAGCTTCGCAAAATTATTGTTTATAAAGATTAGTGAAAATTCGTATGAAACATTATGTAACTCTCTCTCTCTCTCTCTCTCTCTCTCTCTCATTAATGGCCAATCATCAATAATATTTACACCTCGGAAACATAAACACTGGATTTTAAACAGTAGCCCGAAGGATTTAACAGATGTAAACAAGCAGCGAAAAACTGGCTAACAGGCAACAGCATCAATATGGCGTACCCATTCAGATAATTATTTATTAGGTTTTGCATCGTTTTTGAGGGATTTCGTTGCCTTAATTGAACCATTGTGAGTATGTTTCGTGTTTTTTGTGCAGTTGAAGGAGGTATAGACTATTACCGGTATATTAACGAAGCTGTATAATATTGCCCTTTGATGTTGCCATATTGCTTTCCTCCTCATCCGCCATTGTTTTGCTCAGGAGAGTTGCCAAAGATTGCAATTTAACAACAGGGACGACCATACACATGGGAAGTTTTTTTTTACGTCTAGTAACGAAATTTCTATCCATAGCCTAGCTATTTAGTAAAGCGTTAGCCATATTTTATAGATATTACCCTACTTTATCTACCTATGGCCCATATTTAGCGACATTAGCTTTCTTTTTTCCGGAACGAGTTCAAGGACATAATTTGGCAATTGACATCTGGGGCATCGCAGTCAGTGCGCATGGAGATCTCGTGTAGTGTGGTGTAAGTGCCTATGTACTCGGCGAATATTTGCTTTTAACTCCTCTCCTTTAGCCGATCTAGTGCTTCTTAAACTACTGTGACATTTCCTGACGAGTATTGTTCACTGTGGTTATAAGTCAACGTGAAAACTTGTGTTGTGGAAGGATACTTTGTGGATGTTTGTGGCGGAGGAAGAGGAATGGAAATGCGGTGGGAAGACGCACGTGCACAATTTTTCTTGTTTTAACCCTGCCGGCCGTTCTAGCGCTCTGAAAATTACCATAGTGCTCCTGGAATTATAACGCCACTTCTGGACGAGTGATGTTACTTACGGATTTAATGGAACTTTGAATCACAGACGGAAATTAAGATCGTTGTTGTGTGATGAGCTGTGTTCTGGGCGGTGTAGTTTTCGTGGCACCTCTTTCTCTGCGATTTATTTGGCCCACCACACGTTAACATTCTCTTCTACGTTATTAGTACTGGATTGAAATGGACACGGTTTGCATTAATTACGTACTAGAGGATGCTGAGGTGGGGAAACATATGGTCTAGTTGAAGGAGCAAAAACGTTACCAGTTCAGTTCATCTTCCTGGTTTGTTTTCAGTATTTTTTTTTTTTTTTGTGTGTGGGGGTAAATGATTGATTCCTGTTGCATTTCCATTCTTGTTGTTTTTATCAATGTTCATCCCAATTTCTGACGGGTGGTTGTCTCAAGCGTATTGGCGGATCTATCAAAACCAACTAAAATTACCAAAATTTGTTTGCGAGCCTAACCTTAGAGATTCCTAATATAACTTTACCTAACTTAAAGTAGCCTAACGCAAAGTAATCACACCTAACGAAACAGTGGAACTTAACCAAAAATAACAACTCAGTGTAACCTAATCGTTTAAAATCTAAGCTTATCTACCCAAGCCTAACAGTACCAACCTAGCCTAACAACCTAACGTTGCCGAACTTAACCTGACCTAGGCTAACCTTGCTTAACCCAGCTAAACCTAACCTAACCGACGGTAGCTTAACCAAACCTGGTAGTGTGGAAAAAGCAAATAAATTTCGGTGAATTTGAGCTTTTAGTGGGTCCACCATTACGCCTAAGAAAAAAAACGCGTCGGAAAAACAGTATGGATAAAAAAAACAACAGGTAAACCAAATCACCATGAAGCAGTAGTTTACCACCACAAAATGAGAAAAAAAAAAAATGAAACAAACTGGAAGAATAAGTGAATCGGTAAAGTTTTTCTATTACCTAAACTAAACCCTATATTTACCATTGAAGTGTATGGTGCAAAGTAAGTCGCCTAGAAAGAGGTGTTACGGGATCAAAGCCTTCAGAATACCTACCAGAGGGACTATTACTCATACCGATTACCTTCCGCAGTGTGCTTTAGTGCTCTGAAAGTTACTTTAGTGTTATAAGAGTTACTGAACCTCTTCCGGCCGAGTAATTTTGGCTGTGATTATAATGCAGGACGGAAAAAATACGAATCAGTGGATGTTCGAGGCGAAGGAGGGGACGCAGATGTACTGGAAGGTGTCTGTGTTTGAGGTGAGGCTAGTCGAGTTGTTTATATGTGAATGGTTGGCTGATGTTTTTAGTTTTGTGTATGTAGGAGTTGTTTACACACACACACACGCACACACAAGCGTTCCCTTAGTTACACCAACTTTCGGCTACACCTCGCCAACCCTCCCCTCGTCTCTCTCTGTCTCTCTCAACATGCTTTATTATTGCCGAAATATATGCAGCGTGGGTTTTATATCATTCACGAAGGATTTAACAGCGAACATTTACAACTGCACACATATGGCGACCCTCATCAGACCAGTTTTATTCATTTATTTATTTACTTACATTCTAACAAGGTATTAGAAGTTGAATTGAACCATAGTTAGTATTCGTCATGTGTTTTTTTCGGTGAAAGTGGGTAGAGCTGAGTGTATGTAACGGAATGAAGAAAGGCGTTGAGCTTCGCAGAGTTGTAGACTGTTATAGACAAACATCCCCAACTTTCTCACGCCCTCGCTACCCCCCCCCACCTCTCTCTCTCTCTCTCTCTCTCTCTCTCTCTCTCTCTCTCTCTCTCTCTGGTTTAACTGTTCATTGACATTGGAAAAATATAAACCGTGATTTTAAGTGTAAGGCTCAAGGGTTTTAACACGTACGGACATTTCCAAAACATTGCAAACTGGGAGTTGCTCTAATATGGCGTACCCAGCAGACCAATATTTAATAGTCTGTACGATGTTCTAGTTAGATGATGGCAACTTGATTACATTGTTGTCAATATTTCTCATGTATTCTGTGCATTGGAATGGGTTATAGTTTATTGTATTGATGTGTAAGTGATTTAGTTTAACTTGAAGCTTGAAAGTGTTGCCATATGTTCATTGTTTACACTTGCTTTTCCCCGGATGGCGTTGACGTCTAGTAGATGTTTCTCTTCATTATTCTTTACGCTTAACAAAAAGAATTCAAGCCATATTCAAGAGATTTTTCAACGCATTAGCCATATTATAGATAATATTACTTACTGTAGATATTTTCTAAAGTACTGTATTTACGTGACGTCAGTATTTTTTTTTTTTTTTTAAGCGAGATTTGGCAACTGAACCTCCGGGCATCCTGGGCTTCCGGTTCCGAACTTCCGATCACTTCAGAGCACGTGGGAGATATTGTGTTGATTGGTGTTGTCGGTGTGTCTGCGGTGATTACTTCTCCGAAATTACCAACTGACCGTTCTGGGGCAGTGAAAGTTGCTGTGCTCCATTCAGACAAGCAACTTGTTTATGTTAGCCAATAATTTAAAGGCATAACTTTCATAGAGGAAGGCGATAATTTGATTCAGATTGGTTTCGTGGACGGAGGAATAAATGGAGACGATTTGGACAAATATCTTCCGCCGTGGGTTTAGTGACCTGAAAGTTACCTTAGTTACCTTGAATGACCTGCCACTACCAAACGATTGGGATTGGTTACAGTTAACTTTCAACTTTCATCGTAGGCCACATGAAAACTGAGGATTCTGTTGGTGTTAAGTATAGAGAATGGACGATTACTTACCGAAATAACTATAACTGTGCGTTCAAGTGTTCCGAAAGGCAATCACAGTGCGCACTCATGTTAGTTACTGCTCCACTTCCGAACGAGCAGTGTTGGCTGTGGTTGTAGCATCGTCGTAGCCTGAAGCAGTGAACCAGTTGACGTTAGAGGCAGAAAGGATGAACATGCAGTGGCAGCTATTTTTGTGGAACGTGAGGCCAGTTATGGGTGTTTGTGTGAGAATGGCTGATGATAGTGTTAAGGCGTTCATGCGTGTAGGAGTGGGCTTTGCGCGCACACACTCGCGTTCATCCCCCATAACGTATTGTATCTCCCCATCCCTCCGCTCCTCCTGCAACCCCCATCTCTCTCTCTCTCTCTCTCTCTCTCTCCATTTGCTGAGAACATATTATTAAGGGTAAAATAGTATCCAAACATGTTTAGACAAAGGAATGGTTTTATTAGTATCATCCAAAAACAGAATTACGGGATTTTTAATCGTTTGGTATTTTAGACTTCTAAGACACTTCTATGACATTTTCTTTGCAAATTTACTTTTGAAGGTTAGGTTAGGCTGGGTTAGGTTATCGTTGGGAGGAAAAAATAATTTGCGACGAAAATGCTGTATAAGAAAAGTGTCTTAGGCTTGTCTAAAATACCGAGAACACGGATTAAAATCTCGTAATTCTGTTTTTGGTCGAAACTGAATTTACCAAAGGACTATATTTGTTTTTTTTTTTATATGATAAATAATCGGCCGTCTGTTAGAATAATGTGCATCAGGAATAAAATAGGAAAAATATTCTTACTCAAAGGAAGATCGTTGTTCTTATTTTTATTTAATAACCTGATATATGCAACTATATTTGTAGCATTGAGTAAGCATTTTCTTGATTGTATTTTTGATGAAAGCGCCTGCATTACAATATTCCACCTATACGATAGTTTCCGATGGCACTTTGAGATTCCGTACGTTTTCTCTGTCAGTGTGGTAGCAGAAAATGGTCGTAAAATGGGTAACTCTGCTGGAAAGGGCTCTGACTTCCTCCAAATTTATAAATGCCATACGTTGTCGATCATCATTGTTGTCATACCCTCGTCTCAGATAACTCAAACACCCCATATCGTTAGATTTAAGTAGCCATCATCCATATTGCAAGCTGATGAAAGAACGGTTGAAAGGAAGCCACTGAACTCGAAAAATTATGAAACTGCAAAAGATGAAATTATCATAATTATGTAAGCGTCGGCGCCTCTTTATCGTAATTTATCAGCGGATGGCGAGGGCTGGCGTGTGATTGGTGGTGGAGGCGGGGAGGGGAGATAGGGCCGGCTGAAATTGCCGCCTTATCAGCTCATACATCCACCGCGATATTTCCAGTGCGGTTTAATTTTTGGAACAGACTGTTGGAGATAGTGGTGGTATTGGCTGGGCTGTGTTTGTAAGGTCATAAAAGATTTGTGATGTATTTAATTTATATATCCATTAAGTACCGGGTACCGGTAATATATGTTTATGAAATACCAGGTATATATAAGAAATTACTGTAGCTGTTCCTGGAAATATTAGTGACCAGTAATAACTGATATGCATTAGTGGATAAATACATATTTACATTTATACCTGTACATCTGCGGTAATTACGTACGGTCCTTTTTTTGTGATTGAAAGACGAGGACATGAAAACAAGTCGCATCAACTCACGTGCTGATGTTTATATAATTCGCCTCTTTTTCTAATTTTATTTCATAGTTTGCCTCATTTTTTTTTTCTTTCATAATTTTCCTCAGTCCTTTTTTTCTGCCTTTCATAATTGCCTCAACCTTTGTCTCTCTCACCACTCGCTGAATCCAACACATGTCGGGGATGTGACCCACTTGACCTCTGTCCTTTCTCGCGCACTGACGTAGATTTTCTGGCTTTCCAGCGCATAAAGACTAAAAAAAAGTGCTTGTGCTCAAATCAAGAACGGGGAACTTCTTTTTATCTGTTTGCTTGTGCAGAGATTCGAGAAAATTATCAGTTTGTCGTCAGCAAGACAATACTCAAATCTTCAGCCACCTCACTACGAAAGAAAGTTGTTCCCTCAAAAAAAAAAAAAAAATCGAGATGCCTAGATAAATTGCGTTTAAAGACTGGAGGTCATAGGCTAACCAGAGGGAAATACAGACTGAGGCAGACACTTCCAGAGTTGACCTGTTGCGTACATAAATGACAATATATCGTTTTTTTTTCTCTTCCAAAAATATATGAAACGGGTTAGCAATAATGAAAGTTGTCATTGTATTAAAGAGTTGAAGAGGTTGAACTCGAGGTACCGTTCTTAGCTTACTCGATTATTATTATTATTATTATTATTATTATTACTGCTACTACTGCTACTACTACTACTACTATTACTACTGTCACTATTACTACTACTTCTACTAATACCATTATTATATTTTTTTCTTTCTGCTACGTCGTTGGTGGGAGTATATTGGGTTTCTGGTCGTCTGTGTGGAAGGGGTCCATTCCTCATCGAGCTCTGTTCAATTGGGTGGAATTGAAGGCTTCTCATCCCATCATTTTGTCCCCTCTTATGCTGACCCTTTCCAATTTGTGTGTCTTATTGCCAGTGGTGCCTCTCTCTCTCTCTCTCTCTCTCTCTCTCTCTCTCTCTCTCTCTCTCTCTCATATATATATATATATATACCTTTATTTACCTGCCTTGCCTCCCCCTGAAAGCCCAATTTCCCCACTTATTCGTCCGCTTTTCACTTCATAATTTATGCAACAGCTCAGTGATGGAGATGTCATCCACATTGTAATCTAGTACAGTAGCTACTGCTTTTCAAACCACTTTTTGTCTATGGTATATGTCAGTCTATCTATATAAATTGTGTGTGTGTGTGTGTGTGTGTGTGTGTGTGTGTGTGTGTGTGTGTGTGTGTGTGTGTGTTTGCATTACCGGTAAATATTGTTTAGGCTTAATCCTGCATCTCTAAATTAAAATCTTAACAGGTAAAAATACATGCTTTTTTCGATATTAGTTTTTCCAGCAAACATCAAAGCATCTCTGTTTAATGTATACGGTAGTCAAATAGGGAGATAACTGGTAGGAAGGACATATTCACCCTCTTTATTTCCACTTTTCATATACCAGTACATCCACCAATTTACTTTCTCCAGAGTATACATATCGTATCTGCGAGTATTACTTTCGTACATCTTGCATA
Organism: Coenobita brevimanus; assembly: GCF_032717465.1. Taxonomy (NCBI): domain Eukaryota; kingdom Metazoa; phylum Arthropoda; class Malacostraca; order Decapoda; family Coenobitidae; genus Coenobita; species Coenobita brevimanus. Next base: position 61,334,745 of record NC_136959.1, on the reverse strand, counting down.
ATTCCTCGTCCTTGTCCTGTTCTTCGTCTGTACCACCGCTTGTAAATCGTTAGTTCCCAAATTGTGGGTAATTACTTCGTTGGGAACGTGGTAATTTATAGTCTGGTAGCTTAATTAACTGATGAGTGATAAATATGAAAGTAGCTGTACACGGTAACTATGATTCTAGCTTTCTACCTCCTAGATATTTTATCTAACATAGGCTACCCTCATGCGGTGCTGTATTTTTTGGTTTCGATAAGTTAAATAATATATCATTTACTCTTCCTCCTTTCCCTCCCATTCCCTTCCTTATTCCTCGTCTTTCCTCTTATTTTTTGTTCTTGCATCCCTGTTCCCTCCTGCCTCCTTTCCCCCATTCCACTTTCTCCTTCATCTTCTCTCCCTCCCATCTTGAACCCTTCCTCTTCGTTTTTCCCATCGTTCTCACCTGCCATCTGTCTTCCAAGACATCGTCAGGGCACACAGCACCCCGCCAAAAATTAAACCCAAGTTGCAAAAAAAGATGAAAAAGTAAAAATAAAAAAGAAAAATGATGATGGAGAGAGGGGAAGTGGGCAGCCATGAAACTTGTCTTGGGGGAGAGAAAGATGAAGATGGATGGCAAGAACTTACGCGACATTTTTCCCCTCTTTTATTTTTTTCTCTCCTTCCTTCCTGCCTCGTTCATCAGACCAGTGGGAGAGAGGAAGTGGTTATGAATTTGTTAGGTAACGTATGATAGAAGCGTAATGTGTTGGCTGGGAGAGGGTTGGGGTGATGATGATGATGATGGGGAGATTGGTTATGGTGGTGATTATGATGATGGTGGCGATAATCGTAGGTGTATGTGAATTTGTTAGGTATGGTGTTATTTGAGATTCATGTGTTGCTGGAGGAGGGTAATTATGATGATGATGGTTGTGGGATTACGGTGATGATGGTAATGTTGATGATGATTGGCTTATGGTGGTTAGTCTAAGCTGTTCTTTATGTGTACTGGTAGATTTATGCAGTTGATACCGTTTTTTTTTTTTTTTTAATGACATTCTCTGTACAATACCCCAATTTTTGACTGACTGACTGATAGCCAAAAATGCATGAAGTTAGGGCAGATTTTAGTTACATTTTTGTTATGACTTTTTTGTACATTGCCAGTATTTTTACCTGAGCGCCTGATAGCCAAAAGTGCATGAAGGTACAGAATTTTTGCCCGAGTGACTGATATTCTAAAATGCATGAAAGTAGTGGTGATCTGTTTGTTCTCTTGCCCCACCTCTGCATCGTAATGAAGTTGGCGAAGAGATGGGAAATTATCAGGGAGCCAAGAATTGTGGTTGAATACCGTAGCCAAGGGAAGACAATGGCGGCCTTCTTAGGGGAGGAACCGTACCATTTACTGATTATCTTTTTTTTTTTTTTTTTTTTTTTTTTTTCCCTCTGTTGGGGAGGCACTCTGGTTGATGAGCGGGCATTGTATGGGCCTCGGCACACTTATCATCTTGTATTATGGGCTTTGGTAAGGAAGTGGTCTTGAAGAGGCAGCTCAGCACCTACGGAGACAAAGCTAATTCTTTAACACGCCAATCTCAGTCCGTAGCAAGGCTGACTTTGAAGAGAAAGTTGAGGTGTATGGAATAAATCGCTACGGATGAGGTTTTGCGTATTTCCAAAGCCTTTTGTGACATTTTTTTTTTTCTCACTTTCGTCCATTCTGTTCACGGATCCGTCTTTCTAATGGAGTCAGCCAAGAGGGGAAGAGTCTTAATAGGGACAGACAAGAGGGGAAGAGTGTAATGTTATGCCCCCAAACTTTAGCTAAGACTGAAACAGCTAATTAGGCCTAGCTGATCTTACATAGAATTGTTAACGAGCAAGGGGAGGAACCGTGCCGTAAGTTAGCCGGGAGAGGTCTCGGGAGCAACGTCTTAGGGAGCCTCGGGAGCAACGTCTTAGGGAGCCTCGGGAGCTACGTCTTAGGGAGCCTCGGGAGCAACGTTTTAGGGAGCCTCGGGAGCAACGTCTTAGGGAGCCACGGGAGTAACATCTTAGGGAGCCTCGGGAGTAACATCTTAGGGAGCCTCGGGAGTTACATCTTAGGGAGCCACGGGAGTAACATCTTCGGGGGCCTCAGGAGCAACGTCTTAGGGAGCCTCGGGAGTAACATCTTAAGGAGCATCGGGAGTAACATCTTAGGAAGCATCGGGAGTAACATCTTAGGGAGCCACGGTAGTAACATCTTAGGAAGCATCGGGAGTAACATCTTAGGGAGCATCGGGAGTAACATCTTAGGAAGCCTCGGGAGTAACATCTTAAGGAGCCACGGTAGTAACATCTAACGGAGCCTTGGGAATAACATCTGAGGAAGCCCTGGGAGTAACATCTTAGGAAGCCTCGGGAGTAACATCTTAGGGAGCCACGGTAGTAACATCTAACGGAGCCTTGGGAATAACATCTGAGGAAGCCCTGGGAGTAACATCTTAGGGAGCCTCGGGAGTATCCTAACATGAGGGAGTAGAGTGTTAGTGTAATGCGGGGTAATGGTTGTGTAGCCTAGTCTGAGTTGCTTTGGGGATTTCGTAACACTTTTATCTGAGTAATTTATTCTGCACATCATATCTCATAGTCGTTTTTTATGTTTTGGTGGAAGCTGTGTCGACATTGGATTGATGTAAAAAAGAAAAGTTTCAGGAGAATGTTAAGTAAAATAGACTGTGCAAAGTAAGTCTCTTTAAGAACCTCGGATGCTGCTGTGAACACCTTGTATGTCACTTTGAAGACGCCCCGAAATAATGATTGATAATGGCTGAATGTGGGAAGAGGTAAAAAAGAAGAGAAGGGTTGATATAAGAGCAGTCAACGTAGGAGAAAAGAGAAGAGAGGAAGGGCATAAGCGGTAGATAAGTACGGTACCGTAGATAATGATTGAAAGGGTAGTATAAAAGAATAGGTAAAGGATAGGTAAATGTAGAGAAAAGGGAAAACTGGGCGGAAGCGAGGGAAAGGGAATGGGAAAAGTACAATCAGCATCTAGTAGAGAAAAAGAATTATTGGAGGCAAGAAAGAGAAGAATAGGAATGGATGGATAGTGTTAGGGACAGGGGAGAATAGGATAGAAGAAAGAGAAAGGGAGTACGAAATGGATAGGTTAGAAGAAAGAAAAAAAAAATGAGGATAGGCAGCATTAGGGAAAAGGGAAGAACAAAATGAAGGGAGAGGTGATGGAAAGGGAGGCAAGATGCAGAGAGAGAGGGGGGGAGGGGGAATCTTATGGAGTTTGGGAATGAGAGGAAAGAAGGAACGTTCAGAGAAGAAGGTTTTATGGCAGGAGGGTGCCAGAGAGAGTCAGAGAGAACAAACTGCATTGACCGGCGCCATCTAGTGATGACATTTTTGTGGGAATAAACTCTTGGATCCCTATAATTACCTATTATTATTATTATTATTATTATTATTTTAATAATGAAAGACCACTAACATTGGACGGGTTATTGAAGGCTTCATTTAGGCCTTTTAGCTCGAGAATTCTCTCTAAGGGCATTACACAGAACGCTGTGGTAGTGTTGGGGTTGAAACAGCTGGAGGGAACGAGATTTATATATTGGAACAAAGACGCCACAGAAATAGAGTAGTTTCCCCGTTACAGATATTACGACCCCGTTTTCTTCTTTAGTGAGAGGTGTGAAACTCGGTCGAACGAGGGTATTTGTGGAAAATGGCAGTAAAACGGGAGAGAGAGAGAGAGAGAGAGAGAGAGATTGACGAGATAAAGTCATAAAATAGTATGGTACTTAAGAAAAACGCGAAAGTGAGAAAATTAGTATGAAAGATGAGGAATAGAGTTTGCTGATAAAAAGACAATGATGAATTGGAAGAGGGAGGTGCAGGTTGATGAAAGTGGGAAGGTAAATAATGATTAGATTATGCAAAGGCAGAGAATAATTAAAGAATGAAGAAATTAAGGAACTTATGAAGGAAAGCGAATGAAAATGAAGGAAAAGACCGACTGTACAGAGGAGGAGGAGGAAAAATGGAATATATAGATGATGGAAAGGGGCAGAGATGAGAAGGGGAAATAAAAGGCATAATGTGGGATGGAGAGAGAGAGAGAGAGAAACGTGACAAGTGGAATGTAAGATGGAAAGTGTTAGAATGAAGATTGGCATAGAAAATGTGGTGAACATAAGAATTTAGAGGACAGTGAGCGAAAAATATATGTTTTACTATCAGTGAGAAATAGGAGGTAAGAGAGATGACAGATAAGAGATTGATAAATGGGACCTATGTAAAAGAAAAGTACGAAAGAAAATGGGAGAAGAAAAGGAAGGAGATGGAGAACTGAGAATATAAAAAACAGAGTAAGGAAGGGGAAAAGGGGAAGATGAATGGTGAATTAAGGAAATGGGAGAAGGAAAAGAAAGAAGATGAAGAAATAAGGATAATAGAACATGATTAATGAGCGAATGGGGATAAATGATGACTTCAGATAAATATAATCAGATTTTAATAAAAGGGAAAAGGGGAAGGAACGAAAGCAGAGCGAAATAATAGATGCGAATTAGAGATTACTATAGCTATAAGAAAAGAGATAAGTTTAAAATTGATGAGAACAGATAAGATTGCAATGAAAGTGGTGTGACTAGGGAGAGAGGAAATTGATAAAGCATAAGAGAACGCAGAATAAGGTAATGATGTGAAGAGTAGTGAGAGAAACGATGGCTTTAATGACGAGCATGAAAAATGATGGGAAAAATTTACGAGAAGTGAACGCTGAAGTGGAGAGAGAGAGAGAGAGAGAGAGAGAGAGAGAGAGAATGAGGGGTACGGGAAGGTAAATGAGAGAATAGGGGAGACGGAGGGAGAGATTAAGTGATGTAGGAGGGAAAATAAGATGACGGGAAATTGACCGAGGAGGGAGGAGAAATGGAGGAAAGATGGAGGGGGATGGGACTACTAGAGAGGAGTGGAAAAATTAGATATAGGGCCCACTAGTAGTAATAGTAGTTGGTGTATTGGTAACAGTAATCCTAATAATGCCAGTGATTATTATGAATGAATGGAAATGGGGCAATAAAGCGATGTTGAAATATATACTGAATATAGTACAAATATAAATATAGATGTAAGGGTGGATGGGAATACAATAATAATAGTGGCAGTAATAATAAGAACAGTAGTTAAATACAGTAGCTGCTTTATTGAGAACAGGATGATGATGATAATGATGATAAGGGTTGAATACGGTATTAAGAATAACGTGATTATGATGGTGATGATTATGACAAGAATAATAACAACTGTCATAAAAGTATATATAATAATAATAATAATAATAATAATAATACCAGTAACAATCTTCACCATTATCATTCCATTTGGCAGCTACTGAGGAAGAAATGATTCGGTCGCCATTACGACGTTCTCGCGTTATCTCGGTATTCGCGTGAAGCAGACGGGAAAATATTTGGTAATGGGAGAGAGAGAGAGAGAGAGATGTTGATGATGAAAGTTATAGGAACAAAAATGAAGTAACGGGTAGGAGAAAGAGAGAAGTGGAGCGAAACAGAAAAAAAGGAGGGAGAGGAGGAGGAGAAGCGTAAAAGACGACGACGATGAAGAAAAAGAAGGAAGGGAAGGAAGAATAGGTAAGAACGAAAGAGAACATGAGAAAGAAGGAGGAGGAAAAGCAGGAGGACGAAGAAGAGAGACCAATTTTGGAAGGGATTAAAAGAAAGAGAAAAATAGGGAATGACAAAAAGTAGGGACGAAACAGAGAACAGGAAGAGAGGCAAGAAAGCATTAAGAGAGAAGGAGCAATGATAGAGATGGAGAAAAGAAAGAAAAGGAATATAGAAAGCAAAGCAGCAGCAAAAAAGGATTAAAGGAAAGAGGATTGTAAAAGTAGTAGGGGAACGATGAGGGAGAAGAAAATGGAGGAGGAGGAAAAGTAGCAGGATCGTGAGAGAATGAAGACCATGAGAAGAGAAGTGGAGGAGAGAGTAAAGGAGGAGGAGGAGGAGACGAGAAGACCAGGAAAAAGAATTCTGTAAGGAGGGTGAAAGGAGAGATGAAAAGAGAAAGAAGGAAGTTTATGGAGGAGAAGAGCTGGAAGAACTCTGTAAGGAAAGGAAAGAGACAAATAAGAAGCGAAAGGAAGAGCGAAGTAAAAAGAGGAGAACGGCGAGGAAATCAACAGGGAGAGGAAAATGTGAGAAAATGAAGGAGAACGATAAAGTAAAAGGAAGAGGAGGTAGAGAGGAGGAAAAAAATGTAGAGAATGAAGGAGAAAGATAAAAGGAAGGGGAAGAAGAAAGAAGGGATAATATGGGAGGGAATGAAAGAGAAAGAAAGAAGAGGAGGAAAAGAGAAGGAAAAAGAAATCAGTATTTTGCTGATGAGTAATGGAAAGGAAGCAACTAGGAGTGATGAACTGGAGAGGAAGAAGCCGAGGTAATGGCGTGTGTGAGGATATATATGGCAGGATGGAGGCGATGTAGGGTAGGATGGTGGATGTATTTCAGTATGGAGGAGTGTATGGTGAGATGTATGGCAGGATGGAGGTGTATTTCTATGTGGAGGAGTGTATGGTGGGATGTATGGCAGAATGGAGGTGTATTTCTATATGGAGGAGTGTATGGTGGGATGTATGGCAGGATGGAGGCGATGTAGGGTAAGATGGAGGGTGTATTACTGTATGGAAGAGTGTATGACAGGATGGAGGCGATGTGTGGTAGGATGGAGGTGTACTGATGTATGAAGCAATGTATTGGAGGATGGAGGATGTATTTCCGTATGGGTGGGTGTATAGTAGAATATAATTATGGTAGGATAGTAAGCCATTGTAGGCTATATGAGAGTATGGTATGTAGCAGGATGGTGTATGGGAGGATGGAGGGTGTTTATCTCTATGAATGCAGTATGAGTAGGATGTATGATAAGGTATATAGACTATTAGGTAGATAGTATGTGTATTAGTAGGTAGAGTTGTGAATTTGGCAGGATGGAGGAAGTGTATGTCAGGATGTGCATAGGACGGAGAGAGGGAGTGGATGGTTCAAGATCTAGGGCTTGAGACACACTAAGGTCAAGACAGTATGGAGGATATTACAGGTTCTTAATGTTAGGTTAATTACGACATAAGGAAGGGGGGGATTAAGGTAAAGAGGGGAAAAGGCAAGACCAGAAAAGTAGATAGAAAAGAAAAACGAGGAGGAGAAGGGGGAGAGATGAATAGCCTAACGTAATGAAAAAGAGAGAGAGAGAGAGAGAGAAAGAGAGAGAGAGGCTGTAGGAACACAAAAAAATACGGTAATGGCAAAAGATTGGCGAAAAAGAGCATTCAGAAAATCCGTGAGGAAACGTAAGGAAAAATAAGTAAGGAAGGAGGAGGAGAGGAAGGGAGGGAGGAAGGCACAGATCTAAAACGAGATGAGGGATGGAGGAAGAAGGAAAGAGGAAAAGGAAGAGGTTAGGAGGGAATGGAGGGAAATTGAGAAAAGGGAGAAGAAAAGTGGGACAGGGAAGGAGGGAGCCGAGATGGAGGAGGAGGACGGAACTGTAAGAAAGAAGGGAGAGAAAAGTATAGGACGGAGAAGGAAAAGGAGGAGGAAGATAGGGCGCATAGAGAGAGAAATAGATGACAGGAATGGAGACAGGGTAAAAATCTGGGAGCTAGAGAGAGTTGTGTAGCGTCCCAGCCAGCGGAGGGAGAGGAGAGGAGGATGGAAGGGGGGAAGGGAAAGAGAAAGGGGGATGCAGAGGGAGGTGGAGAGGAGGGAGCAAGGGAGAGGAGAGAAAGAGAGAGAGGAAGAGAGGTACCGAACTGAAGGGGAAGGGAGGGAGGGAGGGAGGGAGGTCGTAGTGGGGAAGGGAATTGGAGGGCAGGGAGGGAGTAAGGAGAGAGAGAGAGAGCGTTGGCGTGGCTGGTGTATATATAAAGTGATACACACAGGAGCAAGAGGAAATGCGAAAATGGAAGGCCAGGGAGAGGCGCCGGCGACGAGGGAGAGAGAGAGAGAAAGAGAATACCGTAGTAGTGAAAATGTAAGGAGAAACATAGTAGTGAAAATGAAAGGATGATGAGTGAAAATGATAAGTAAAGTACCGGATAGTTAAAGCTTTGCAAGGTATAGTAAGGGCATTAAATGTAGCCTGCAAGAAAAAGAGGCAGGCAGACACGCAAGTTTTAAATAAATAAATAAATGTCATGGGTACTTAGTTGCTTTGTTCGACAGTAAGATAGCACGGCAGACAGTAAGGTATAGCAGTCAGTAAGAAAAATAGCAAGAGACACTTCAGCAAACATTGAAAGAAGGTTAGAAGCATAAAATCATATTGTTCGGCAGACAGAGAGTAAGTAAAGCTAGCAGAGATGGAAGGAAAAATAGTCAAGCAAGGAATTAGTTAGGAAGGCATAGGGCCATTGTTTAGTAGACAGACAGACAGGAAGAAAAGTGCCATGTTGAAATCACCCATCTCGCTAGACTTAAGCCAAAATGAAACAAAGAAGAGACAGACAGCAAAGTTTGGCATCCTGAAGTAGCAATTGTGAAAGCGGACGACTTGTTGCGAATGCATGGAGGTAGGAAGGAGCGCAAGGCAGTAAGCAGGGATAAGACTGAGTGGCGGACGTCTGAAGGAGGTAGGAAGATGGACAGTTACGAGGGCAGTTAAGATGAGGTTAGAAAGGGATTCGGGGGGTACCAGAGAAGAGGAAGAAAAACAGGAAGACGAGAGTAATAAGAGAGCTGGGAGTGACTGCGGGAACTACGTAACTGCTACATATCCACAGTAAAGTACATGCATAATATGAAAAAAGTTGAAATACGGAGAGAAATGCGTAGAGTTTGAGACGGAAATTCGGGAGCACCAACGAGACTAGAAAAACAGGAAGGTGAGAGCATAAATACGAGGGACTGAGTACACACATACATCTTGAAAAAAGGGATTCTGGAACAGGAGAGGTGGTGATGACTTAGGAAAGTACATATACATGATCACAGTAATGGGGAAAAATACACGGATAGAGTGAAAAAAGAAGAAACACGAAGAAAAATACACACATACAACTTGAAAAGGGAGTGGAGAGCACCGACAGGGGTATAGAAAACAGGAAGACTAGGAGCGTAAACACGGGAGGTGGGTGACTATGGTAAATTTGTACACTGCAGTGTCTTTCACTTTAACTTGGGCTAAACATAAAGAAGAGGAGGGGGGATTGACTATGTAATGTTTATATACAGTACCTGTATTCACATTACCTAAATGTGGCCTAAAATTAGTCATTCCGTCTTGAATGCTGGGTTACAACAGTAGATTAACATGGTTCTAGTCACGAAGAAGTGCTATGTGAAAAAGATGTAGAACCGTAGCACCGTTTTATTCTGCCACTAAGCTACGAGAATTACGTGCAGAAGGACGAGAATTCCCTCCTAGTTAAAATGAAAGAGCTTAGACTGCGGAAAACTTATATACTGACAGACCTGACCATTATGTTGGAACGCTCGCCAACATACAGTAAGGTACATTGAACGAAAAATTCTGAATGTGCTCGTTAAGGTCATAAGTTTCAAAGAGTAAGATGCGTCTTGCCATGAATACCGTATGGACGAAATATAAAGAAATTATTAATGGGTGCATCTCACAGCCAGGCATAATAACCAGTCTTTGTGTTACCGAAGTCCTGGTGCTTAATCTAAATTCTTTCGTACACAGCTGTTTGGACTCCTATGGTACCGACTGTATATAGCAACAGTGAGGAAAAAACACAAGGAAAAATATGGAAACTCAGGAAAATTTGGGGAAAGATGAGCACTAACAGTACAGAGATAGAACGAAAGGACGTCAGAAACAGGTGTAAAGAGAAATCCGTGGTAGTGTCGGGAGAAATGTTGTAAAATGGAACTGGGTCAGGATTGTATGGACTGTGTGTGTATGTGTGTGTGTGTGTGAGAGAGAGAGAGAGAGAGAGAGAGAGAGAGAGAGAGAGAGAAGGGGGGATATTTTTCATGGGTGGGAAAAAATTGAACGAAGTTAAGTATCCGTAACAAGAAAAACAAGCGAACTGGGGGAGAGAGAGAGAGAGAGAGAGAGAGAGAGAGAGAGAAGGGGGGGAGAGGGGGAGTGGCGCCAGAGGAATATACTAGCAGAAGTCGAGGAACTGGAACGGTAGAGAGAATGTGTGAGAGTTGGTGCAGTGGAAATGTGTGTGTGTGTGTGTGTGTGTGTGTGTGTGTGGAGAGAGAGAGAGAGAGGTGGTAGAACTAATATAAGAGCAGGAAATGGATGTTTGAGAATGGTGAATGGAAGAGAAGAGGTGGATAAATATAGAGAATGGAAAGTAAGAGGAAGAATGTTGAGAGATAACCAGCGGAGAGAAATAAATGAGGAAGAAAGTTGGTAAGAGTAGTGTTACAACGAAGTATTTAGCGAGGAAATGAAAGTTGGCGAATGGAAGGGGGAGGAGTAGTAGTAGACAGAGGTAAAATTGCAGGTAGATGGAAAAGGATAATGGGAGGATAAAAGGAGGAGAAATAATAAAAAGATTTGACCATTGAAGAAAGATGAAATAGGACGAAGAGACTGAAATGGCAGTAAAATAGAAGAGACAGAGGGAGAGAGATAGAGAAAGGAAGGGAAACGGAATATTCGACAGAGAATGGAGAGATTTTGGAAGAAAACTTGGTTAAGAGAGAGAGAGAGAGAGAGAGGAGGGCGTGACTAGTGATTCTTACAATGTAACACTGATCAGACTTTATGTCGTCATTACTGCCCTCTACAATCTCTCTCTCTCTCTCTCTCTCTCTCTCTCTCTCTTTCTGTCTGTCTGTCTGTCTGTCTGTCTCTCTCTCTCTCTCTCTCTCAGCTAACCTTACTTATCAATAGCAAGGTCATAATGTTTATGATGTATTGATTTGAGTATGTGTGTGTGTGTGTGTGTGTGTGTGTGAATTCTCTGCACAGTATCTCAGTATTGTGGAGAAAGCTAATGTCTGTAGCTATAGTTCTGAGGGTGAGGTGCATGTGTCGTGTTTGGTGTGTGTGTGTGTGTGTGTGTGTGTGTGTGTGTGTGTCAAGGGACAGTTGGCAACCCAGGAGAGGAGAGAGCAACGAGGGTAATTGAGTTGTTTAGGCACTGTGGCTTTTTCTCTCCATCTCCCTCCCTCTCTTCTCTCTCTCTCTCTCTCTCTCTCTCTCTCTCTCTCTCTCTCTCTCTCTCTCCATATTTCATTTTCATTACTGTTTGTATATCCCGTCCATTCGTCCTGTTTTTTGTTTTTTTTATCTCCCTCTTCGTTCCATATATTTTTTTTTTTTGTCGTTCTTGATCTTTATTACATCATCGGTAATGCCCTTTGTTCTTTTCTTTACCCTCTTCATGTCTTTGTCTCTTTATTGCTTTTATTTTCCTTTCTCCTGTTTATTTTTTCCTACCATACTCCTTCCTTCTCCTTCGGTTTAATTTTCCTTTGTTTCTTGCTCTGTATTTCGTCCTCCCTCCTCATTTTCTCACCTTTTTCTACCAGCTTAATTCTTCGTTTCTTGCTCCTTATTCTTTCCCTTTTATTCAGTGGCTCTCCTCTTTCTTTTTAGCTTTATTTTCATTTGTTTCCTACTCCTTATTGCTTCCTGTCATTTCTCCTCATTTCTTCCCCTCCCTGGTTCATGTTTGGTCTTCTCACCATCCCCTGTTTCCATCCTCTTCCTTTCCTTTGTCACTTATTTCCCTTCGTCACTTGTTTTCGTATCCATTCTCCCTTTCTTTCCCCTCCACCCCACCGTTCTTCTTTTCATTACTTCTCGTATCATGTTTATTATTTATCCTCCCTGTCTCCTTCCTTTTTTTTTATTTTTTTTTTATTTCCTCTCCTGTCATCCCTCGTTTGTCATTGTCTCTCTCTTGATTTACCGATATATGTCTTTTTCTTCTTTCCATTGTAGCATCTTCCCGTGTCTAATTTTGTCTTCCTTTTCTCGCTCACGTACACTCATCCTTCAGTGAATCGGTATATATACATCTTTCATCTTCTTTCTTCGTTTTCCTCACCTTGTTTTCCATTCCTTCATAACCATCCTCCCTAATATACTGGTACCAATTTTATTTATTTTTTAGTCTATTCTGCGAGTGTTTTTTGCCTAATTTATCTCCGTATTCTTCATCCACTTTCCGTAATTCATTTCATCTCCATTCTTTGTTTTTCACCTTTATCGTTCTTAGTTTCCTTCTGCTTCCCTTCCTTGACAGTCTTCCTTCATATTTTTTCCACCTCTTCTTTCTGACTTTCTTCCTCACCCTCATTTTATCCGTCTTCTTGTGTCCCGTCTTCTTCCTCTCCCTCATCTTAACCTAATTTCTCCTCTTCCGTCTCCCCCTCCGCTTATCATCTCTAGCTAATTTATCTTGTCTTTCCTATCTCACTCTCTCATCTTCCGGTCTCCCATTCCCCCCCCCCCGTCTCTCTCTCTCTCTCTCCATGTCTTCGCCTCTTCTCTCGTATTCCTTCTCGTCCCTCTTCCTTTATGCGTCATCTTCATTTTTTTTTTTCCATTCTCATCTCTTCTAATTTCATGTCTCTCCCATTTCTTCAATACAAATCTTCCTTCCTCCACCTGTTCCATTTTTTCCCTCTCCCATCTTTCTCCTCTCTCTCTCTCTCTCTCTCTGTTTGCTGCATTTTATCATCTTGTCTTCTTCCTCAGTTTAACTAATCTTTCTTTATCTTCCTTTCTTCTTTGCCTCTCCCGTGGGTCTCCTTCCTACCTCATATCTCCTAATTTGTCTTCATCAGTATTTCTTTGCATCCTCTCTCTTCATATATCTTTCTTGTTTTTCTCCTTCTCCCTCCTCCTTCGTCCGTCTTCGTCCCTCCATTTTATCTCCTTTATTCATTCCTTTCTATCTCCTTCCTTCATCTCCCCTTTCTTTCTCCTTCCTTCCTTCATCTCCCCTTTCTTTCCCCTTCCTTCATCTCCCCTCTTTCTCCTTTATTCCTTCGCCTCCCGCTTCATTCTCCATTCTCCTTTCCTTCATCTCCCTCTTCTTTCTCCTTTCCTTCATCTGTCCTTCCTTCCTGCTTTCCTTCATCTACGCTAATTTGTCTCCATCTCTGCCCTCCCTCATCGTGCCAGCCATACACATAGCCTCTACGGAAATTACAAGAAGCCTGGAATGTGTGGATGGGGAATTACATTTAGGGAAGGGAGAGGGGGAAGAAGGAAGGGGAAGGATGAGTTAGGGGTAGGAGAGAAGGGAGTAGGGAAGGGAGAGGAGTTTTAAGGGGAGATCGGGAGGGAAAGGAGGGAGGGAGCAGGGGGAGTGTGACTGAGGGGGAATGGGAGAAAGGTAGGGAGGGAGGGAAAGAGGAATAAGTTAGGGGCAAGAGAGAAGAGGGTAGGGAAGGAGAGGAGTTTTAAGGGAGAGGGGAAGGGAGGGGGGAGGGGAGGATGAGATAGGGGAAGAGAATAGGGGAAGCGAAAAAGGGATGGAAAGGAAGGAAAAATAAGGGTGGGATTTGAGTAGGCCATGAGAAATACAAGGGGAAGAATAGTCACGGGAATATAGGAAGAGATAGAATAAGTGAAGAAAGAGAGAAGACAGGAGAGATGAAAGAAGAAAAGATACAAGTTACGGCAAGGAAAGAGAAGAGGCAAGCGAAAGGAGAAGACGGGGATATAAAAGAGAAAGGGGAAAATGTAGTGGAGATAATAAACTAGAAGCGGAGGAGAAACGATAGTCGCAAGTCCAGAGAAAGACTAGGGAGAATGAGGAAAGGGAGGCAAGAGGGTAAAAGAAGGAAGAGAGAAGTTGAGTATACCGAAGAAAAAGGAAAGAAGTTCAGAGATGAGGTACCATAGATATATATATATCATCTCTTACATTTATACCTCATTATTCTGTTTTCCGGTGCTCTTTACTTTTTCCATACATTTTTTTAGACCCAAGGTATGTCAATTGGAGAAAGGTAGCTACGGTATATTTTTTTAACTCCGAGATTATTAGCCCCTTCAGACGGAGGATGTAATTATTGTTAGCTCTGGTAATCCCTCCTTCTTGTGATTGTTTTGTTTACCTTTATTTATATGAACACCGTATCATTTTACTGACATTTTTTTTTAAACTGGGCTAAAAAGAGACCTCGAACCGAGTGAGCTAAATACAACATTCTGTTTTTCTTGGAGGGAACATTTTCCTGACTTTTGGCCTTTGGTTCCTTCTTCCTGGCGTAAATCAGAAGTTCAGTAAAAAGAGGACAAGTATCACCCCAAACTGAATGAAATTGCTTGATGTAATAAAAAACAATATAGATAGATGACATTGGCTACTCGGGCAGACGGGCTTTAAATAGGCAAAATAAATCTGAAGGAAACGTTTGGTGTAGGGATGTAGGGGGCCATCTCTCACAGCCATTAGTAAACAGCACCACCATCATCTTATATCTTCACGGTCAGAAACTTGTGTATTCCTCTTGAGATGCACGTGTTCACTCCTGGACTACAATGGCTTGTTTTGTTGTGTATTTTGATGCCAGACGATTTTGAGCAGCTGTGGAGTGCCCTTAGGTGATGAAGATAAAAATTAACATAGGCAGCGCTACGCTGTTGCAACCCTCCATCTGACCAAACACATACCTCTTCGCCTCCTTGCACCCCTAGCCTAACCAAGCGCATAACGGCCTTCACCTCCCCCCCCATCTTTTCTTTTAAAGGTGGGCTTAAGGAAAACGCCTTGAGGACACATAACCTGGGCCCTTCAGATTGTTTGTGCAGGTCACATTGAAATTTCTGGGAAAAGATGTTTATATGATACTTTTTCATTATTTTCCAAAATACTTCAGACACAACATTCTACTGCTTATGAAAAGACACCAGTTCACTATAAGACACATAACTATGTGGAATTTCATGACCCTATAGTGAATACTCTCTGAGTTCTGGCCCGGAAACGAAATCTCTACGCCCGGCCACCTGCCCTGCCGCCAGAGTCTACGGACGGACAGCTATTGATCACAGTGATAACAACACCCTCCTCTGACTTTGTCAAGTGGAGGTTAAAAAGACTGTAAGGATGTACCAGGTATATATCTTGTGCCAGAAAAGCGAAAGACCTCTCCTGAGAGGAAAATCGTCTTGAGGCATCAAGAATGAAGTTAGAAAATAATCTCGGCACCGAAGTGTTTAAGACTTAGCATACACACACACACACACACACACACACACACACACACACACACACACACACACACACACACACAGATGCTATAATGATCTCTCGAAACCCACAAGAACACGGCTTTCGGCTTTCACTTTTCACAACGTTAAGCTATAACCACAAACAGCAGCTTGTATCTTCGCTCTCAGAAACTTTAACATTCCCTGCTAGATAACGCGCGCTGAGGAAACCCGTGTCAGATTAGAGGCTGTGAAAAGTTGGGTGTTTATCTCTCACCCCATCACTGCTTTGAACTGTACCACAACCTCTCATACCTCATCACTGCTATGAACACTAACGCAACCGTAAGAAAGTTATTCGCGGTAGCTGCTTGCATGAAGACATTATACTTGCTTTAAACAGATGAGCGCCATCTTCATTGTCGTTGTCTTAATTGTTTTTGTCTTGGGCACGGTCACCCTTTCTGCTGTTATTAATAGTACTTGTAGGATGTAGAACAAAAACGAAAGAAAGAAACGGGAAACAACAGTAGTAGAACTTTCATAGTCAGGGAAGGAAGGATGGAGGGGAGGGGAGAGCAAGAAACGGAAGGGTAGAGGAATAGGAGAGGAGAGGACGTAGAAGGATCGAAAGTAATGGGAAACATCTGTAGTAGAACCTTTATAATCAGGAAAAATGAGTTCACAGTAGCAACTAAAGCAACACTCCATAACTACACAGTATACCAGTAGGTCAGGCATGAAGACAGGTTGTTACATATGCAGTACCTAACTTGTACCCCCAGTTAGGCTAATCCTGTTTTCTGTTGTAAAGTGTGAGGGATGCCCAATGTGTATTGCTCCCATGGTAAGCAGCGGTGAAATGTGTTCGTTAATCTTTTCGGTACGTTCGTCTTTAATATGTTTGTTATTCTTGCCACTGCCAGACGTTTCTTTTACCTTTGGAGAGTGACTTAGTTCTCTAAAGCTTAACTAAGGCTATATTTAACCCCCTTAATTCAAAAGGTCTTGCTAAAACTTAGGAAATGGTCTGAAGATAACAAGAATTGGGAGCAGGTTAGCCTACTTCAACCTTCCTCTCTCTTATAGCCCCAGCTAATCCCGTTTTCTCCAGCAAAATGCGAGGGGAGTCTAATGTGCAGTGCTCCCATAGGTATAAAGCAGCGGCGAAATGTGTTGGTTAATGCACTGGCAGGGAGGGAGTGCGGAGAGAGGCGGAAAGCACCTTCGTTTGTATGGAGAGGTAGACCGAAGTTAGGTAGCAGAAGTTATGGTTTGGTTCGTGATGAGGGTGTTGGTGGAGGGAAGGGGGTAGGAAGGAGGAGGTGAGGAGAGGAAGAGGAAGAGGAAGATGAGATAAGAGGAATGAGGAGGTAGGAAAGGGGGAGGGGGGAGGAGATGAGAGGAAGAGGTAAAGGGAGAGTTGGGAGATGAGAGGAAAGAGGGAGAGGAGGTGAGAGGAGAGGGGAAGGAAGTAGGAGGAGAGGTAAGAGGACGTGAAAGGAAAGAAGAAGGGAGGGAAGAGTGGGGAGGTAAGATGAGAGGGAAAGGGAGGTAGAGGAAGGTGGAGAGGCTATGATGGAAGAAGGGAGAGAAAGAAGCCTAGGTAGGGTTGAGAGATGGGAGGAAGGAGAGATAGGGAGAGGATGTGGAGAGATTTGGATGAAGGAAGGGAGCGGAGGAGGAATAGAAGGAGGGGGGGGGGTTGGAGGAGGGAGAGAAAGGTGATGGAAGAGGAGAGCAAGTGAGAAGAAGAGTAGAGAGAGAGGAGGTTGGGGTTGGTGTATCTGATGTCTTTTCCAGAATTTTTAAAAGCGAGAAGGAAAAAAATAAAACGCCAGTATAGCCAAAGTTTTTTTTTTTCTTAATATTAGTCCGTAAGTTACAGTGGGTCAAATGTGTTAGCATTTTTATACTCTGACCTTAAGTTTATGGATGTAATTTGTTCGTGAGAAATAGAGTTGGCATGGTGGTGGTGGTGATGATGATGATGATGATAGTGATGATAATATTGGTGTTGACGATGGTGATAAATAATGACCTTGGTGGTGGTGGTGGTGTGGTGATGATGATGATGATGATAGGGAAAAAATATACATGAAATATGGAAGAAGGGGAGGTAATGAGAGTAGGAGAAGAGGCAATCTTGGGGTGAAAAGAGGGATGAGGAGGGATTACAAGAGAGAATACGATGCGTAAAAAGGGAGGGATGAGGGGTCACTTGAGGGTGAGAGGAGGAGGAGAGAGAGGAGGAAAGAGGGAGGAAGAGGGGGAGAGAGCGATGGAAAGAGGGAAAAGGAGGAGGGAGAGAGGAAAGTTGAGAGGAGGAAGAGGATGGAGGGAAATCTTAGGAGGTGGAGAAGAAGAGGAATAAAACTGGGAGAGGAGGAAGAGAAAAATTAAAATTAAGAAGAGTAGGATGAAGTTAGAAGTAGTTGTTGGAGGAGTTAGAAGGAGGAGAGAGAGAGAGAGGGGGGGGAGGTGTAGACTAAGACTGAAGGTTAAGAAAACATTGCCAAAGAGAGCGGGAGGGGGGGGGGAGTGAGAGAGCGAGAAGGATGGATAAAGAAGAGAAGTAGTAATATAAAGATGATGGTGGTGATGATGATGGTGATGACAAGGAGTGAAGTAAGGATGGAAAAAATGGGTAAAGATAAAAAGTAAAAATAAAAGTAGTTGATAAAGATGAGAAGAGAAGGATGGCTATAGAAGAAAAACGAAGCAATGAATAAGAAGGAAGGAGAACGCTAAGAAAGTGTCATAAGAAAAGATGATGATTGGAAAAAATAGATAAGGATATGAAGAAATAAATTTAACCATGAAAAAGAAATAGCTAGGTAATGTTACAAAGAAAGTAAAATAGAAAAAAGAGAGAGAGGATTTGAAAATAAGGATGGGTAAGAGAGAGAGAGAGAGAGAGAGAGAGAGAGAGAGAGAGCTGTGGTGGGGAGAAAGCGTAGAAGAGTTTAGGAGGAGGAAGAGAGAGAGAGAGAGAAGAGTTATGGTTGGGAGAAAGCGTAGAAGAGTTAAAGAAGAGGAGGAGGGGGGGGGAGAAAATAGATAATCCATTAGAAAATATAAAATGAACGGAGAAGATGAAGTGAAAGACAGATGAAAAACGGTGATGTTAGTAATGCGTAGGGGAGAGAGTGGAAGAGAAAGAAAAATGAGAGGAGGAGGAGGAGAAGGAACGGAGGAAAAGTTGGGTCAGAGGAAAAGGCAGAAAAATTACAAGACGGAGGAAGCAGGGAGAGGGAGAAAGGAGGAAAAAATGTGGAGTGCAGTGAGAAGAGGATGATGATGGGAAGAGGAAAAGGAAGAGGCCCATCACGCGGCGAGGAGAGCAGAGGAGAGGAGGTCAAAGGGAGGAGAAGGAAAGGGAGGAGTTAAAGAGGGAAGCTCAAGAGTTTTGGAAAGGGGAATGATAGAGGGAAGAAAAGAGAAAAGGGAGAGAAGTTATAAGAAGAGGAGAGGCAGCACAGAGAAGAGATAAGAAGAGAAGGATGAAAAGGGAGAAAAAGAGGAAAGGGATGGAAGAAACAAGAAGAGGAGAAGAAGCACAGAAATAAGAAGAGAAGGATGAAAAGGGAGAAAAAGAGAAAACGGGGGGGGGGAAGAGATAAGAAGGAAAAAGGAGAGGATTCGAAAGAAGAGAAAAAAAAAAGGTTAATAAAAGGGAAAAACAGAGATTAAAACGAGAGAAGATGGGAAATGAGAGGAGAAGGACACGAAGAAGAGGAAGAAGAAAGTAGTAAGAAGAGAGATTGAAGGTGAAGAGGTAAAGAGGAGTAAACTTGGGACACTTGAGAGGTAAGAGGAGAGAGATACTAAGGAATGATAAAGAAATAAAGAAGGAGAATAAAAGGAAAGTGATAATAATGGAGAGAAACAGGAAGAAAGAACAGACAGGAGAACAAAGAGACAAAGAAGCACAGAGGAAGAGGACTATAACACTTACAGAAGAACAGGAAGAGGAAAGCCGTAAAGATGGTGAGTGGAGGAGGATAGAAGAGGAGAAAATGTGGAAGAAAGAAGGAAGATAAAGACGAGAAAGAGCATAGGAAGGGAATCATAGACCGAAGGAACATGGAAGGTTAGTCGTGAAGAAGAAAGAGAAGGAGTAGAGGAGGGAAAAGATAAGAGTAGGAGGAAGATACGAAGAAGAGGCGTGAAGGAGGAAGGAAGATAAAGTTGTAAAGGAGGAGGAGGAGAAGGAGAGAGAAGAGGAGGAGGAGGAGGATACCGTAATCAAAGCGAAGTACAGGATCGAGTCATAAAGAAGGGAAGTAAACGAGAAGAAGAGATTTCAAACTTCGAGATGGAACCGTGAGGAGGAAGAAAATAAGAAATGGAAGCGATGGAGAGAAAGCAGAGAACTACAGGAAGGAGGAAGAGGGGGAGAAGAATAAAAAGAAAAAGAAATAGGAGGAGGTGGAGGAAAGGGAAGAAGAGGGGAGAAAAATAAGAAGAGATGGAGAGGAAGGGACAAAGTAGTGAAGAAAGGAAGGAAGAATCATATCATAAAGATCGGGGAAATGTGGAGGGAAGGAGGAGAGGCGAGAGAGAAGGTAGGAAAGAGAAAGGAAGAAGAGAACAGTGGAAATAAGCGTAAAGGAAGAGATGGAGCAGACAGCGATGGAGTGGAGGAGAAGGAAAAGAAGAGGGAAGGGAGGACAGGGAAGAGAAGATGGAAAGGGGGAATAAGCGTAGAGGATAAGGACTGTCACAACTGAATAGAGGAAGAGCAGGAAAGGAAGAGAAAGATGAGAATAGGGAAGAGAAAATGAGGATAGGAAGAAGAGTCGAAGTAGAGGGGGAGTAGGAGGAAAGAAGGAAGGAAGGATACATCTGGGAGGAGGGGGAGTAGGACTGGAGAGGGGAGGAGGGGTAGATAAAAAGGATAAGATACGAAGAGGAGGAGACGAAGTAGAAGAGGAGGACGACGACGAAGGAAAGATCAGCTCGTAAAGGAGGAGGAGCAGGAGCAGGAGTGGAGGAGAGGAGGAGCAAGAGGGTGCCCGCTTGTCTTTTGTCATGTAGTTCCATAGCGGCACAGTCAGGGTGCGGGCGTGCCAGGTCCACACTCACACCACCAGCATACCACCCGTGTCATACCAGCGTACCACCAGTGTCATACCAGCTCAGTCATACCACTTAACCGGGACGCGACCACGTCACTTTCCACATCGCTGTCGATACTTACCGCGAGTTCTGTTACACCACTTCGTCGTCTCATTCCACTCGCTGCTACACCACTCCTCTCATACCAGGACATCGATATACCACACACTTATACCAGGACATCGATACAGCGCTCTGCATTCCAGCTATTTCACCCATCACACCAGGACTCCACTACGCCACTAGCATACCCGATCAGCAAATACCAGGACCTCACTGCTAATACCATCCCACTCTCATACCAGGACCCCGTCGATACGCTCGCGTCACACCAGGGCCTCGCGCCATTTTCTTACCCGAGTTGATCTCCACAGTGTTTGACCGTCTCTTCTTTCCACCCTCATACTGTCCACATTCCACACACGGCCCCATACCACACTTGGCTGTCCTACCACACTTGATTCTGTGCTACCATACTCCATTTTCATACCTACCTCCTCCTAACAGACTTTATTCCTACCACTTTCGACAGTGCTACCAAACTTCTGTTCTCAACCTTCCTACCACAACTACCACACTTAACCCCTCGTAGCCACCACACTCATCCCTCGTACCACAGTCTGCTATCAAACTCGATCGTTCCTACTAAGCTTGATTTTCCTACCAAGACCTGATCGCAATGGAGCCTATTTTCCTGCACTACCTTCCTACCAACGTCGGTCTTGAGGTGAGTTTCTTTTTTTTTTTTGGGGGGGGGGGAGTCGAGTAGAGCTACATCGCGTTTTCTGTTTTCGAAACGCGCATACGTGTGTGTGTATGTGCGTGTGTGTGTGTGTGTGTGTGTGTGTGTGTGTGTGTGTGTGTGTGTGTGTTTGAGAGAGAGAGTTTTTTTTTTTTCAGCTTTTCCATTATGGGTACCTTCTTCAAAATTTTTCAGCAGAATAGTCGAGTTTTGCATTTTTCTTATTGTGCTCTTGTCGCATTGTAAACTGTAATGGCATAAGCGTGTTGTCTTTGCATTTTTTTTTTTTTCACTTTCCCGAGTATCTGTCTTCAATGATGAATCTTAAATGAATATACTTTTCCATCTTAATATCGTGTGACTTTAGGTAGGAAAAGAGCCATGATGGTGGTGGTGTTTGTGGTGGTGGTGTGGTGTTTGTGGTTGTGGTGGTGGTGGTGTTTGTGGTGGTGGTGGTGATGGAGATGGTGGTGGTGGTGTTTGTGGTAGTGGATTATCTTTTTTATTATGTATAGTTTTAATTTTTTATTGTTCTTATTCTTAGACATTGGAAGTGACCCGAAACTCCTGCATTTTTTAATTTACGAGTTATTTATTAATTTATTTTTTATTTATGTTGTTATTTATTCTGTGGAGCATCCCTGAGTGATTCTTTTTGTTTAGCTTCTTTCGTGTTTTTTTTGAGCGTTAAAGGAACGTCCAGTGTTTTTCTTTCTTTTTCGTTCGTTGCTGACTCTCTGTTCCATTTTGTTATTATTTATTGTTAAGATCAGACACTTTTTTTTTTTTTTTTTAAGATGTTGGAGTGACCATTTTGAAGGGTAAAAAATGCATAAAGTTTTTCAGTGTGTGTGCGTGTGAAAGAGAGAGAGAGAGAGGTGGGGGACAATGACACATAACTATTTCAATATTTACGCGTGTGTTGTCCAGCCATGTGTGTAAATAAAAAGAAACACTTATGAGTGACCATGTTAGCTTTTATAAATAGTTAGCAGAACAGACGCGTTGACCGCTATTATCGTCAGTTGATGACGCTTCCCCTACCATCGTTTCCCAAGTGAAATATTTTGTTTATTATATCTTTATCGTCTTCATTGTCACACTGATCTTTCCAATATCACAATACGCGGTTTGTTCTTTTCTTGATACCATGGAATGGGACAAATCCGACTGCTGGGAGGCATCTCTGACCTGTTTGAGAAATTTTAAAATAAGCTATATATATATATATATATATATATATATATATATATATATATATATATATATATATATATATATATATTCTGGTAGGAACTGTATGTAGATGAATGTATTGGATACTTCAATGGATAAATGATTAACTAGGTTTATAAATAGGTAGGAGATGTATACATAGTTAAATGGGGAGATATAAATACGTAGAAAAATCAGTAGGAGATTCGAAGGCAAATAGATATGATTCAGAAGGCAAATAGTAGACTCTGTGGTCACGTAGGCGGAGTGATATAGCTGCAGGTAAATCGAGAGCCTGTAAGTGAGGCAATTGATATGAAGGACGAAGGGAGAGGGAGAGAAGGGGAGAGTGGAGGAGGATTGGAAAGGTGGAAGGTAAGAGGGAGAGAAGGGGAGAGTGGAGGATGATTGGTAAGGTGGAAGGTAAGAGGGAGAGAAGGGGAGAGTGGAGGAGGATTGGAAAGGTGGAAGGTAAGAGGGAGAGGGAGGGAGGATTGGAAAGGTGGAAGGTGAGAGAGAGAGAGGGAGAGAGAGAGAGAGAGGTAAGTGCAGATCAGATAGTGAAGAGAGAGAGAGAGAGAGAAGGTAAGCGACAGCCCTAATGGAAGCTTGAAATAAAGGAGAGAGGTAATGACAGGGGGGAAAACTTATGTGAAGAGAGAGAGAGAGAGAACATAGCAAAAGAGGGTGATAGAAATGAGTGCTATTTATTTATTTATTTATTTTTTCACCGCATGGGGCTGATGATGTCTTCAAAATCGAGTACAGTCGTCTGGTTGTAGAAAGAAGAGTGTAAAATAATAGACGTTTTTGGTGTCTTTTGATATGGTAATTGGAGGTTATTTTTTTTTTACCATGCTGTACGAGAGGATTATGGATTTTTTTCCTTCCTTCCTTCCTCCTCCTCCTCCTCCTCTTTATTTTTTTTTTTTCGTGGTTACCTGTCTCGCTCTTCCGCTTACCTTTTGCACATCATAAGCGCGATATAATAACACTCGCTTTCTGTTTACAATTAGACAAACATCTCACTTTATTCAGCTCAAATACCCCCGGCTTTAGCGACAGACGGAACCACAAAATCATAGTGAAAAATGTAAACTCTTCCAGAATCGGCCGGATCAAGGAAGAAATAAAGTCAGGTAATGCGTCGTCGTAGTGAAGCGGAGTTAACGTACCGTACGTAAATGTTGTCCTTAGCATAATGGCACGGAGCTTTGACCTACTTGCACGGTCCATTATCTGCCTTAGTCCCCCCTCCGTTCTCTTCTCTACCTCTGTCTTCTCGTTTTCTCTCTCTCTCTCTCTCTCTCACACACACACACACACACACACACACACACACACACACACACACACACACACACACACACACATTTTATATCCAGCCAAATCTCTCGCTTCACCAGATTCCCCCCATCTCTCTCTCTCTCTCTCTCTCTCTCTCTCTCTCTCTCAAACCCATATTTTAATTCCTTCCCTCCAAATCTCATCCCACAAGACAAGATATCCAAAAAAATACAAGACTCAGCAAAGCGTAAGAAAGGAGTTTTGAGATAAAGAAGGGAAGGGCGTGTACAGATTTTCTTTTTCTTTTCATTTTTCTTTTCGGTGTGTTCCATTTTCGGGCGGATTCGGCGCAGTTGTCGGAGAGTTATGAGTTCCCCTTCGGCGCCACCGTGTCTCGGCGCCATTGCTGCTGCTGGCTTGGGCTGACACTAGCGATTGGCTGCTTGGCGATGCGGTGGTTGAATGCAGTGGCTGATTGGCGGTGGATTGGCTGGCAAACTGAGGTGGCTGTGGAGTGGTGGTGTGGCTGTGGAGTGGCTGGATGGATGTAAAATGGCTGTGGAGTGGTGGTGTGGCTGTGGAGTGACTGGATGGATGGATGTAAAGTGGCTGATGCAGTGGTTGTGTGGCTGTGGAGTGGCTGGATGGATGTGAAGTGGCTGATGCATTGGTGGTGTGGCTGTGGAATGGATGGGTGGATGTGAAGTGGCTGTGGACTGGTGGTGTGGCTGGATGGATGTGAAGTGGTGGTGTGGCTGTGGAGTGGGTGGATGGACGTGAAGTAGCGTAATGTTGGTTTGGTTGTGAAATGAGTGTATGGATGTGAAATGGATGATGCAGTGGTTGTTTGGCTGTGGAATGAGTGGATGGATGTAAAGTGGATGGTTTAGTGGTGGTTTGACTGTGGAGTGGGTGGATGGATGTGAAGTGGTTGAATACCCTGGTGAGCTGGCAGTGGTATGGGTGGATGGGATGGCTTTGTATCTTGCAGTGGTTGGCTGTGTGGGGTGATGTGTTTGGTTGTGGAATGGCTGACGGCAATGATTGGTTGGCTCTGGGATGTGTAAGGTGGTCGTGGTGGAAGAGTTGGATGGCTGCAATGACTCGATGGTTACGTGGGTGGTTGACTGTAGCCTGTACTGTAATGGTTGGCTGAGTAGTATTTGGTTGGATTTGAGGTAGCTTATTAAGTGGTAGGTCGAATCATTGGTTGGTTGGACGGTCTTGGTACTGTTTTCTTGGTTGTACTGTGGTTGATTGGGTGCACAGGGACTGATTGGGTGTAGATTGGTAGTCACAGTGGCAGGTGTAGCTAAAGGTGAGTGAGTGTGCATAGTTAGATGAGTGATTATTGGCATGATCGTGAAGAAGGGTAAAGTGAGGCAATCTGACTGGCTGGGATTTGACCTTGCTTCTTACTAGCACCGAGAATTGGCATGTTCACTCCTGCTTCTTAAGACTGTAGTCAATAGCTAATAATAATAATAATTTCAATTCAGGGGCGTGTTTTTCGTTTTTTAATTCTTGCCACACTTTTTAATTCGGTTTGGAAAGGCTTTGTGATCTGTGGGGATGAGATGGTACCTTTGTCTCGGTTAGAGTGGAGACATTTGTTTTTTTTTCCTTGCATGTGGGAGAGACCTTCATTCAGCCTTGGAATTGAGATGATGGTGATGATAAGTATATGAACTCAGGGCACAGGGTACGTTAGTCATATTCTTGCTTAAATAGGATGTCGAATTGCTCTCCCAGGGTCTTGGCCATTCATCATCATCATCGTCATCTTCATTATCATCATCTTTATTATCATCGTCGTCGTCCTCGTCCTCGTCCACGTCGTCCTCATCATCGTCATCACATTCATCGCGTCACCAGCTCACCATCATCATCATCGCTCACCAGGACATAGCTCTCCTCGCAGCTAAACCCCCTCACACTTTACTGCCTCAGAGCACAGAGCTGTTCTTGTGCGTCTGTGTGAAGCCTGTGTCTGCTCGTGTGTATGTTTGACGTTGCGTGGAGGTATATTTGTGTGTGCTGTATGTCTGCGTGTGTGCTTCTGTCCTTGAACAAGTATGTATCTTCTTGTAATATTACAAGTCAGAGCGTGTGTGCTTCTTCAAAGTTTGGAATAGTGTTATAAATTCAGTTGTGAAGTTATAAAAATAATGTATGAGAGGGAGAGAGAGAATGTTTACACCATCCTTAGGTGGTGGTGGTGATGATGATGATGGTGTTGATGATGATGGACATAGTAAAGATTGTGTATAATTATGACATTGCTGTTTTGGGGGGTGGCGAGGGCTGTGTAATTGCCTGAGAACCAACTAACCATGAAGACTGCAAGAAGAGGGAGTTAAGAAGGAGGAGGAGAAGAAGGAGGGAAAGAAGGAGGAGGAGGGGAGAAGAGGCCAATGAAGATATTAAACTTAACGATGATGATGGTCGCAAACAAGGAAAGTTATAGCGGGGCTCATAACCTCGTCACGGATCGAGGTCACTTCCCCAGCAGCACAAAATCGTCAGGCGTTTGGAAGGATGAGTATAGTGGAAAAATTTCATACGGGTTAATTGAGACTGATAAGATATTTAGTACCGTATTGAATTATTGGCTCCATCTTTCCTATGGCGTATTTTGTATGTGTAAATATATATAAATATATTTATATATATATATATATATATATATATATATATATATATATATATATATATATATATACACACACACACACACACACACACACACACACACACACACACTATGTATACATTCGCGTTACTACTCAGGGGTGGCCACCCTTTCCTCTTCCTTCATTTCTTCCTTCCTCTTATCTCCTTTCCTTCTTTTTTTCCTCTTCCTCTTTCCTTCTTTCTTTCCGCTTCCTTTTGTCTGCAGGTGACTCAACACTGAGTGACAAGCCAAATGGTTTCCTGTACACCAGGAAACCATTTACGACCCTGGGTGGTAACCTTATTACCAAATTATGGCTCTTGGTGGTTTAGTGAGTAATTACGGAGCTCCAATCGGATTAAGCCGGTGCAGGTTTATATCCAAGGGATAGTTGGGGTTTATTGCTCGCGTAATGCCACTCAGGGATGAGTGAGGCTGATCACTCTCATCTTAAATGTCAGGACCAACTTGCCTAGCCCCGGGCTCCTACGCTCCTCATGGGGCAACACAGGATTAGTTGATGCATGTATCTAATGTATGTATGTTACTACCAGACGGTTTTTGATTAATTTCTGAAGGATATTGGGTCGTGAAGGGGTTAATTTTTTCTCAGTTTCTGATGTATGTTTGGCAGTGAAGAGATTATTTTTTTTCTCAATTTCTGAAGGGTTTTGAGTTGCGAAGGAGGTTATTTCAGGCCGTGTCAACCCCTCCAGGTCGCAGAATCTCTCCAAAGCTGAAGAAAATCGTCCAGAGTTACATTGCTAAAATGAAAACCCTATAATTCGGAGTGAAGGGGTAAAGGCAGTGAGTATACCGCTTACTAGTGAATATACCGCATAATAGAGAATATACCTCATAGTAATGAATATATCGCATAGTAGTGAATGTACCGCATACTAGTGAATATACCGCATACTAGTGAATATACCGCTTACTAGTGAATATACCGCATAGTTTACTGTCAGGGGTAGCTGTGTTTTGTTCCCTGTGCAGTTGAAATTGGCCAGAAATTGCCATCTCACCCTCTTGAGTGCCGAATTGCAAAGAGATCAACACTGGAATGGTGCTGATCAAGAGTAAGTGCTACGGTAAGGTTGTAGAGCCTTAGTATTGCCATATTCTGTCTTTTAGGCAAGAGGAGTAAACTGCAAAAGGACGAAATTTTGACACTGAGTTAAGAGATGGGAGTTGCAAGAGGACGAATATTTTAGCAAGTTAGGTGGACGATTATGGTACAGCATAGAGTAACGAGTTTTGCATGGGAGCTATAAAGAGGGATATCTAGAGTAATAACTAAATGTATACAGCTTTGTTCTTGGCTGTAGTTAGATACAGATAGATAGATGGATATTGCTTTAGGGATTATACGGAGAAGGAGAGTAAGGAACTGAGCTGGTACCATACTTGAGTTTATGGGGATGGGGGAGGGGTGTTAGCTGAGGGACGTCTTGTAGTTGTGTGCTTTGGCCAGTAAGGGATCAGGTTATATGAAGGGCGTCTGTGTGTGTGTGTGTGCGTGTGTGTGTGTGTGGGTGTGGGTGTGGGTGTGTGTGAGAGAGAGAGAGAGAGAGAAGGGGAGGGGGGATCTTACTGGGCTGCTTAAAGACTGCGTTGGGATATTTAACCTCTAAACGCACTTCGACGGGGTAAGGATTCGTATACCACCATCCCCTAACATTTGTTGTGTAGCGACTGTGTTTGGCAGTGATAGACGGTCAGATTTAGATTCAGAAGGATGGGGACCGAATAACATAATATCAGCCGTCAGTTAAATACCATTAAATTCTCAACATCGATATTATTTTTTTATTTATTTACGGTATTTATTTATTTAAGTGAAGCTACCAGACTATTTTAAGTTAGGGAAGACCCTGTAGAAGTGAAGGAGTAAGTGAAGACCATATGCAGATCTACCAGTTTAAGGTGTTTCTCCTAAGTTCAGTACCATTATCGTGAGACACTAAAATGACGATGATGTAACTTCCTTATCAAGAGGCTTATATAATTTCCAACATCAGTCCCGTTATCATTGTGGCGAATTTAAGATATCTAAAAACCAATTCATTCTCTGTATAATGTTCCTTTGGTGAAATTAGAAAGCTCGTTTTACTGGTGAGCGGAATTTAAGTTACAGGAGAGAAGGCTAAAAGAGAGGTGGTGAAATGAAGGCATGACTAGGGGAGAAAGAAATAGGGAATTGTAATGGAAAAGAAAGATGAAAAAAGTACTTGGTATATGAAGTAATGAGACGGACACACACGCACATTGTATTATAACTCCCACACGCACATTGCACGCAGACTTCTTCACTCAAGGAAGTACAGAGTGAGTACACTCCCAATTGCACGCTGCACGCCAAAGTTTAATGACCCTAACTCGTGCATGGTGTCAGTAATTCGTGCACACACACACACACACACACACACACACACACACACACACACACACACACACACACACACACACACACACACACACACACACACACACATTAACATTAATAAAACTTCATAGACAGACCAATGTAAGCAGCTTTAATCTTGTCTTCCACTTCAGTCCGATGACCTAAGTGTTTTTCTTGCTGCCTCCTGTTTATTTATTTATTTATGTAATGTAGGTTAAGGGAAACCTCTTGTGTGAAAGTTGTGTATAATTATATGGCCCCATCAGCTCGAAAAATTCTCTCTCTC
Organism: Coenobita brevimanus; assembly: GCF_032717465.1. NCBI lineage: Eukaryota > Metazoa > Arthropoda > Malacostraca > Decapoda > Coenobitidae > Coenobita > Coenobita brevimanus. The sequence goes on along the minus strand of NC_136959.1, from coordinate 61,305,866 downwards.
TCTCTCTCTCCCAAAAAATCGTCTGGTGGTTACGTACCTAAATTGACATTTTTTTTTCCTTGCTTTCTCACCCCCCTACCTCACCCCGTCATTAGGTGGGAAGAAAGAGGTAATGATGATGATGATGATTTTGATGGTGATTCGGATGATAATTTTGATGATAATGGTGGTGATTTGGATGGTAATTGTGATGATGATGGGGTTGGTGATTTGGATGATGGTGGTGATGTTTTAGGTATGGTCCTGGCCAGTACTTCCTTACACCAATAGGGTTCAGAGTGATCTAACCGAAATTAAAACACATCCGATTTTTAGTGATCAGTGAAGAAATATTCCGCTAAGTTTCGGCACTGTTTTGAGACTATAAAAGGAACTGTACGAGTATACTTCTAAGGAACTATATACTTCTACCGTCTTAATAATTTTGGTAATACGGTAATAATTTATCTTTTTTCTTTTATTACAGGTAAGTTTGACTCCTTACCTGTGTTCCAGAAGCGAGTCGCACCTGTTGTGTCAGTAAGTACCCCCCCCCTTTTTTTTTTTTTATACAGATTTATGCTATTTTTTTTTTTTTTTACCGTACGTTAATTATTATAGACGGTTTTCAGCAAAAAATTTTTAAGCACAACTAAAACTGCCATATCATCGAACCTACTAAAATTAATGTACATTGGGTTATTTACACGAAATTAGCATCTTACGTTATATTTAGAAATTGGTGTAACGTATTATATGGTCGTAATTTCAAAGACTGGACTACCCCGTCTTGGCCTTCTGTACCTAGGTGAGAGAGAGAGAGAGAGAGAGAAGGGGGGGGGTTAGCATGAAGCTCGTTTAACTCTACGGTCTTAGCTTGCCAGATCTCACCTCCCTCGCCGTAGTTACAGCGAGGAGGGTGCAGATTTGTGAAGAGCTTAAATTTCCCAAAGCTGAGTAGAATAGGATGGTGTTAGGATGCATAATGGACTAAATTGTGACTGCGCGCGTACACACACACACACACACACACACACACATACACACACACACACGTTCTCTCTCTCTCTCTCTCTCTCTCTCCCCTCCCTCCCTCTCCCAGACCTTTCTGATTGAATTTTATGTCGCCCCTTTCAAGGTTTCTTCCCAAGAATATTGCTTTTATCATCAAATTCTCATTTATTTTATCTCCACATTTATCTTTTACGTTTCACTTTTTTGGCATTGTCTGTAATGTCCATTTTCCCCATTTTCATTCTTTATTCATCTATTTCCTGTTATTATTCTTTATTTTTTCTTCCTTTATTGCCTTCTCCTTCTCCTCTTCCTCCTTTCAGATTACCTGGTTATTTTTTTATTTTTTTTCTCCATTTTCCTCCTTGCGTCCATGTCTTCCCACCGGTTGCTCTCTCTCTCTCTCTCTCTCTCTCTCTCAACCTACCCTTTATTTTTTCCCTCCATGCTCCTTTCCTCCAATCTCCCTCGCCACCTTTTTCCCTCCACGGTCCTCCTCGCTCTCTCTGTTTTTTCGCTTCCTCCCTCCCTCCCTTTCTCTCCGCTAATCAGGTCTTTCCCAGCCTAATGAAAGAGCCATCCTTTTTTTTCCTTTTATTTAGCTGTTATGCATTTTTGGTGGCCCTGTAGAAATAATAATACTAGTTTTAATAGCAATAATAATAATAATAAAAATAAAACTAATAATAATAATAACAACAATTCCGAAGGGTTAATTAGGTACCAAACATAAAACACACCTGAAGTTTGTCTATAGCAGGTAATACTTCTTTGTACTCCTTGACTTCTATTCTTCAACTAACTGACTACTTCCCCCCTGACCTCCCCTACATCCTC
>NC_136959.1:61276536-61301536 GCF_032717465.1 Coenobita brevimanus | reverse complement strand
AGACAGCTACTTAGATTGAAAGGATTTAATAAGACAGCTGCTTAGATTGAAAGGATTTAATAAGACAGCTACTTAGATTGAAAGGATTTAATAAGACAGCTACGTAGATTGAAAGGATTTAATAAAACTACGTCTGGGATTGGGAATATCAGACTGAAGACAGCCTAATTATTGGCCATAACCCAGTGAATGAGTGGCAACTTGTGGATATAATGAGAGAATTTGAGAGAGAGAGAGAGAGTTGAGATTTTTTCTTTTTTTTTTTTCCTTTAATTAGGAAACCCAGTTATAATAGAGAGCGTAGGTGTATGTATGTATTCACGCACCTACACATGTACTGTCCCCTTTGTAAGTCCTTTTTTAATGTTTTTGTTTTAAATGCTTTATGTATCCATGTGTATATTTCTGTACTTACAAATGTATTGTGTATTTTGCAATTGTATGCTTAACATCTTCGCAGCGATGGCATTATTTTTTTTTACCTTTTTTTTTTTACGTAATGACTTTTTTACAACTTTGGATAAATGGTATCGTATTGAATGGATTAGTGAAGGCTTTGTGTAACCCTTGAGTTCGAAAGGTTTTCTTAAATCAGACAAAATCGTATAATAATGGAAAGACAAAAATGAATTTCCGTCATCCTCATGAAGTGAATAATACGAAACACGGAAGTGCTCGTTTCAGTACGGATTGCGTATGAATTGCATGGTTCGCCGTAACAATATCCAGTTCGCCGTAAGTATATACTGGACATTAAAATTCTTGTTTTGCGGAAATTTATAGGAAGGAGTAGTTGCAAGGAGAGTGGAAAGGTTACAAGAGGATGAGAAAAAGGCAGAGTATAAGAGAGAAGTGGAGGTACGATTGGGCAAATATGAGTTGGAGCAGATGGGGGACGTGGAAGGTGTTTGTAGAATATTTACAGAAGAAATATGTGCAGCGTGTGATGTGGTGTGTGGAAGGAAGAGAAGACGGAGGGGGGTGCAAGGAACAGCGTGGTGGACTGAAGAGGTGAAACGGGCTGTGGCACAAAAGAAGAAAGCATACAATGAATGGATGAGAAATAGGGGCGTGGAAGAAGTTGAGAGGCGGAAGAGAGTTATATGTAGAAAGAAAGAGAGAGGTGAAAAGATTAGTAAGAGAGAGTAAGAAGAGAGTGGATGAGGAATTTGGAAGGAATTTGAGTGTAAAGTGGAGGGACTGTAAGAAAATGTTCTGGAAAGAGGTGAAAAGAGTAAGACAGGGTGGAAGTGAAGTTAGCAGGGAGTGAAAGATAAAAATGGTAGATTACTAGTGGAGAAGGGAGAAAAAGTGAGCAGATGGAGAGAACACTTTAAGGAATTGTTGAACGTGGAGGATGGAAGTAATGCAAGTATAAGTGGCTGGGGAATGGCTGGAAGGAGGAGGGAGGTGAGAAGACAGGAAGAAATCAGTAGGATAGAAGTTGTGGAAGCATTGAAGAAAGTTAAATCAGGGAAAGCCCCAGGAATTGATGGAGTGTGTGGTGAAATGCTGAAGCATGGGGGAGAGATAGTAGTAGAATGGATGTGGAAGATGTGCAGATTGGCCTGGGAGGAAGGTAGAGTCCCGGAGGATTGGAAGTCAGGTATAATTATTCCCTTGTACAAAGGAAAAGGGGAAAAAGAAGTGTGTGGTAATCATAGGTGCATTTGTCTTCTTAGTATAATAGGAAAAGTGTATGGTAGGATACTTATTGACAGAGTTAGAGAAAGAACAGAGAAATTAGTTGGAGAAGAACAGGGAGGCTTTAGGAAGGGAAGAGGTTGTGTAGATCAGATATTCATTCTGAGATCTTTAGTGGAAAAGCTTCTAGAGAAGGGAAAGAAGTTGTATGCGGCATTCATGGATTTGGAGAAAGCATATGACAGGGTGGATAGACTAGGATTGTGGAAAGTGTTAAGAATATATGGAATAGATGGGAAGTTGTTGAATGCTGTGAATGTATGTACGATGGTGCGAAGGCTGCAGTGCGTGTGGATGGTGAACTAAGTGAATTTTTCTCTTTGAAAGTTGGGTTGCAACAGGGATGTGTCATGTCTCCATGGTTGTTCAATCTGTACATGGATGGGGTGATAAAAGAGGTACAAGGTAGGGTAGTGGATGTTGGAGTGGCCCTGGTGAGAGAGGATAGTGTTTGGAAACTCCCTGTACTGTTGTTTGCAGATGATACCGTGTTGTTGAGTGAAGACGAAGGGGAGCTGCAAGGCTTGGTGGATGAGTTTGAGAGAGTGTGTAAGAAACGGAATCTAAAGGTGAATGTAGGGAAGAGTAATGTGATGGTCTTTGAGAGAGGTGAAGTCAGTGAATGTATAGCGAGGTTGGATGGTGAGGAATTGAAAAATGTGAGTACATTTAAGTACTTGGGTAGTGTGATGAGTAAGGATGGAGGTTTGGAGGGTGAAGTGCTTGAAAGGGTACAGCAGGGAAGAAAGGTTGCTGGTTCTTTGAAAGCAGTGATAAGAAACAGGGAAGTGAGCATGGAAGTGAAAAAGTTACTACATGACAGTATTGTGATACCAACTCTAACGTACGGAAGTGAAGCTTGGACGTTGTTGGAAGGACACAAGTCAAGAGTGAGAGCCGTGGAAATGAGTTATTTAAGAGGAGCCTGTGGAGTCACATGGAGAGACAGGCTGACGAATGAGGATATAAAGGAGCGTTGTGGTGTTGATGTGGATGTGATAGGAAGCGTTATGAGGAACACACTGAGGTGGTTTGGCCATGTGGAGAGGATGGAGGGTCAAAGACTGACGAAGAGAGTGTATGTGAGTGAGGTGGAGGGGGAAAGAGGGAGGGGGAGGCCGAGGATGAGGTGGAGAGATGGGGTGGAGAGGTATATGAGAGAGGGGGGTGTGAGCTGGGAGCAGGGGAGTGAAATGGCGGGGGACAGGGCGACTTGGAGGCGATTTGTTTGTGGCCACCCCAAACGGGATTGAGGCGTCTGGCAATAGATAGATAGATAGATAGAAAAATGTCATGCATGGAGTGGAGACGTATATGTGAGAGGGGTGAGTTGGGGGGAGGGCAGCGTAATGGCAGGGGACAGGGCGACATGGAGGCGATAGTGGTCACCCCTTTACTGTATTAAGGCGTCTGGGTATACATAGATAGCTAGAAAATAGAAACCAAAAATACCTGTGCACTATTACCGCATGTTCAAAGCGGGTCATGCATACGTGTTCTCTTCAATATAGTTAAGCAGAAACACTTATACATGCATTAAGGGTGGATGGTGAAAGAAGGGGAAAAAATAAGACAAAGATAGAAAAGAGAGGGAAAAAGAGCAAAAAAATATATTGCATTCTCTCGCTCTCTCTCTCTCTCTCTCTCTCTCTCTCTCGTTCCATTTTGGTGCTGGAAGTTTCGGCCTCATACATCGTGGTAGGAACGCCAGATTACCGAGTTTTCATCACTGGGGGAGCTCACACGTCAGGAGAGAGAGAGAGAGAGAGAGAGGGTGGATGGAGGCGGGAGGGGAGGGGAGTGGACGAGAAATTTATAGAGTAGGATTGTGGGGGAGGAGAAAGGAGGGGTGTGACTGGTGGGGAAAGTGAGGGATTATGGGAAAGGGGAAGGGGTGTGAGGTGAGGGGATGGAAAAGGGGAGACTGAGGGTAAATGGAGTTGGGGGAAGAGGGATCAGAGAAGAGAGAAACGGTAGGGAGAGTGAGAGGGTATGATGAAGGGGTGTATTAGGAGTGATGAGGTAGGGGGAGTGGAGGGGATAGGAGCAGTGGAATAGAAGAGGGGGAGGTAATGTAGGAGGGAGGGAGGGAGGGGAGAGAATATGGCGAGACAGGATAAGCTGGAGGGGAAATGAGAGGGAGAGTATCAGGAGGGGAGATAGGGTAAGGGGAGACAATAGTTTTCATCAGAGGGGGAGTTTACGCGTCAGGCTAGAGGGGAGAATTTATCGGGGGAGAGAGAGAGGAGGGGAGGGAGATGGGGCAGAATGAGAGAGGAAAGCTGAAACAGAGTAGAAAGAAAGGGGAGGGAAATGAAATAAGAGATTTTGTAAGAAATGAAAGAATAAGCGAGAAGGTTCAAAAGGAAAGATGGAAGAATAAAGAGTGGTGGGAAAAAAAAAGGGGGTGACCGAAGAAAGGGGTAAGGAAAGAGTATGTGATGAAAGATGGTACAAGGAAGTATGAAGGAGAGGAGAAGAGGGAAGGAGGAGGAAGTGGGAAGTCGGTAAGGAGATAAAATGGAGAAAAGAGGTGATGGAAGCGAGTAAGATGTGGAGGGAAGGAAGGAGGAGGAGGAAGAGAGTGGGAGGGAGATGGAGAGAATGAAAGGTTGGAAGAGGGAAGGTAGATGATGGAAGAGGGAATGAAGTGGAAAAGTGGAGGAGGACGTGGGAGGGAGATGAAGGGAGAGAGTTAGAGGAGGAGGAGAGTAGGAGGGAGAGAAAGAGGGGATAATGGGACTGGGTGGAGAGGGGAGATGTTGGGTGAGAGGGAACTGCGTATACTGTATATAGATGAGAGAGAGAGAGAGAGAGAGAGAATAACTGCCTGAATGTTTTGGAAGTGTGTGTGTGTTAGAGGGAGAGGGAGAGAGAGGAAAGCGAGTGAGTGGAGAAGAGAGAGGGAAAAAGTTGAGAGGAGAAGGAAGTGGGTGGGTGGGTGAGAGGATGTGGAGTGGAGCGTTGTGTCGGTGAGTGGAGGAAAGAGTGTGAAGGAAGAATGGGAGGAAGGATGAAAGGGTGATGGCGTCTGAATGGAAGGAAATGTGTGACAAGGAAAACACAAAAGTGGAAGAAGTGTGATTGAATGGAAAGAGAGAAAGGCTAGGAAAAGTGAGTAACGAAAACGGTGAAAGCAGAGGAAGAGAGAGAGAGAGAGAGAGAAAGAGAGTTGTTGTGAAGATGTGAATAAGGGGAATAAGACCACAGGAATAGAAGGGACAAAAATAAGTTATGCTGCTGGGGTTGAAGAGGGGTTATTGAGAGAGAGAAAGGGAGGAAGGTTTCTCTCTCTCTCTCTCTCTCTGGCACACCCTATTCCCACCACCAATCCACCCAAACGATCCACCCATCAGCTTCCACTCTCTAAGCCATCGTCCACCTCCACTTATCCACGTTGGGTCCCTCTCACGAGTTCAAGGGTATTAGTTCCCCCCTCCCGCAATCGCCCCCTAATGGTGCTGACCCGGATCTGTCAACTGCCTCGTTAAGGTGGTCTCATTCACACTTAATCACTCTTTCAGTCAGTCAGTCACTCATTATTCATTCATTAGCACACTCTTTCACCCATACATTCACTCCTTCGTTCAGTCACTCACTCCCTCACTCACTGACTCCCTCCCTCCCTCACTTCCTCACACACGCATTGATAAAAAAAACTGATGAATTGATGGTCGGGTGAGCAAAAAATTGACAAAGAAAAGGTAGTGTAGGTAAAAGAAAAAATATTGATGGAAATGTCTGAGTAGTACTGGGAAATCAAGGTTCTTACAGCTAGGTTCAAAAGTACGCGTAGGAAACCACCAGTCCTGCTTCTCACTGTCACCTGGTCTAGATCTTTTGTTTTATTTTTATTTTTTTAGTGAATCTCTTGGTATGATGCATTTGAGAGAAAGGTCACCGGTATGCCGTAAGTGTGAAGTAGATTCGTTATTAGGAAAACTTTTGATTTTGATGATGACTATTAGCAGGAAAACTTGTGACTCTAGATAATGATGATTGATGATGATGATGATTAGCAGGAGAACTTCTGACTCTAGATAATGATGATTGATAATTGATGATGATGATGATGAGCATGAAAACTTGTAACTCTAGATAATAATGATTGATGATGATGACGATGATTACCAGAAATTGTGACTCTAGATGATGATGGTGACGATGATGATTACGAGAGAACTTATGACTTGATGGTGATGATGATGATGATGATGATGATACTGGGTAGTGTTCTCCGTGGCATACAAGGCTTCGTAACATCTCTTCCTTAGCGATTTATTTTGCATATTACACCATAAGTCTCCTGTACGATTGTGTGTGTGTGTGTGTGTGTGTGTGTGTGTGTGTGTGTGTGTGTGTGTGTGTGTGTGTGTGTCGACATACAGTAGGTTGCGTCAATAATATACCGGTACGAGATATTTTTGAAGCGTATTATTGCAGACTAAATCGCAGAGGGAGAGGTGTTAGGAATTCCCCGAAGCCGCTGGGGAATACGAACCCCGATTGTGTGACCGTAATAACGTTAGATGAGAGAATATTATTTTTCATCCAGCGGCTGAGAGGGGGGGTGGGGGAATGAGCGAAAAGTGAATGTAGTGTTATTAATAGGAGTCCATGGAAAAGGGAAAATATGGCTTGAAATAAATAGAAAAAAAAAGGAAAATAATGTATTGATGAGAAAGGGAAAAACTGTAGATTAGGTGAGGTGGTTAGGTTAGGACCTGAGATTTTGTACAGTATGGCTAACGAAAAGGGAGAAAGGGACAAAAAAAACGAGGTTAGGTGAGGTCAACTTGGAATTAGGTTAGGTTAGGTTAGGTTAGGACATGAGATGGAAATAACATAGGAAACTTGTGGACGAAAAGGGACAAAGGGAAAGAATGTGAAATTAGGTAAAATCAAAATTAGGTGAGATTAGGTTAGGTTAGAGAGTGAAAGAGAAAGAGCAGAGTAATCAGGTGGACGAAAAGAGAGAAAGGGAAAGAATTGTGAGGTTTGTCGATAGCAAAAAAAAAAAAAAAAAAGAGTGGATATGGGTGGAATGTGGAGGTGGGAAGCTGAAAATGTGTTGTTGTGATCCAGTGGGCGGAGAGAGAGAGAGAGGTGGGGGGAGGGAAGGGAAAGTAATGGCATAGTACCGGTAGGGGAAAAATAAGAGTGAGGGAGCCACAGTGATAGAGAGTCGGGAAATTAGTGGGATGGAGGGATGGAAATAGATGGATATAGAGTGTGGAATAGAGGGATAGACATGGATGAAGATAGAAGTAGTGGAATAGAAGGATGGAAGTGGATGACGATAGTGGATGAAGATAGGAAGTAGTGGAATAGAGGGTTGGAAATGGATGAATCTAGTAAGTAGTGGTGTAGAGGCATGGGAAAATTAATGACAGTATGGTGAAAAAAAGGTAAGGATTTCGCAAGCAATTAAAGGGAAAAGCAGTTGATAATGGAAGGGGAAAGTGACGATAGTATGGCAGACAAGTAGACCTATAAATACACTTGATTAATGCGAGAACTTCAGGGTCTGTAATGTGGGATTTCGCTAAAGTGTAAGGGAATGAAGCACTGAGTTTCCGAAAAGTATTAGTGAGTGGGAGAGGGACAGGGCCGCTCCAGGAGATGTTCCCGTATCTAGAAGTCAAGTGTAATATAGCAGCAGTGATGGAAAAAAAATATTGGAAATGAGGGAGGGAAATTATTTTCAGTATGGGAAAAAAATGGGTTAGGTAGTTTGGTAGGTATGTAGGTAGAGAGAGAGAAAGAGAAGCGGATAAAACAATGAAGTGGACAGATGACAGAAATTGGAAGAATGACATAGGGAGAAATGCGAGAGGGGAAAATATATATATATATATATATATATATATATATATATATATATATAAGGGAGAAATGCGAGAGGGGAATATATATATATATATATATATATATATATATATATATATATATATATATATATATATATATATATATATATATATCATCTCATCAGCCGTTTGAGTGTCCACTGCAGGACCGGCCAATCCCTACCGAAGTGGGGACGATACAGCCAATGTATCTCTACCAAGTGGCTTAGGCTGTCTAGTAGAGATTGTATGTAGGGTGATAAGTGCTTGTAAGTGTAATTGTTGTGTTGGAGTGGCTTTGGATGTGAGTGTAGTCTGTGAACCAAGTGTAATCGGCCCTCGCAAGCCGAGTGGGTGCGAGCATACTTTATAGTATGCGACACTGGTTCAGCCACAGCACCCCCTTGAGTCCCCCAATGCAGCACGTGGCCAGAAGAACGCTCCCAGAGTTTATTACCCTGGCGGGGCGCGAACCCTCGTTCTTCAGTGTACGAAAACGCTCACTTTACCACTGTACCACAGAGGCTCCATATATATATATATAGGGAAATGAATATATGAAAAACAAGTTACACTTTTGACACTAAATATATACTGTTGATAGATGGATAGGTAAATGGTAACCAGTCCTCTCGTGGTAGGGACAACTCAAGCATTCTATTCCATCTTGAGCAGATGATTTTATTTAGGTGAGAGTGAGTTAGAAGGGAAGGAAAGAAAGAACTAGAGACGTTGTTAAAGGAAAGAGAGAGAGAGAGAGAGAGAGAGGCATATGAATGACTTCAGAGAGAATGATATGGAAATGAAATGAGTAAAGGCTGAGACGCGGAGGGTGGGGGAAGATGATTTATGAGAAAGGGGAAATGAATTATGGGCTGCAAAGTACGAGGGGAAGGGAAGGGAAATGAGGGAAGGGAAGGAAAGGAAGGGAAAGTTATAGTAGGAAGAGAAGAGATGGGAATGGAAGGAAAGGAAGGGAAAGTTATAGTAGGAAGAGAAGAGATGGGAATGGAAGGGTGATGTGATTGGAGGGAATGGAAGGGAAGAAGTGAGGAAGAGAAGGGTATAAAGGAAATCCCAGAGCACCGTTCACCCTGCCACCATTATCACCCTGGATCACACTATATCCTACGTGTCACCCTCCCTATCACCTTACACCCTACCTACCATCATCATCCCTACCTCCCTTCATCATCCCTACCTCCACCCTGTCCATCAACTTTTCTGTCACGTTATCACCCTCCCTGTCACCTTACACACCATCGCCCCATCACTTTCCGTCTCCCTTCACCCTGCCCATCACCTATCACCCTCCCTATACACTGTTCCCTCCCTCTCTTTCTCTCTCCCTCTCATTCACCCAGACTTGACAAATGGATGACAAACATTTCCTTTCCCTTCTTCCTTGCCTCATTACTTCTCTCTCTCTCTCTCTCTCTCGAACATCACTTTCATCCTCTGCTGAATCTTTACATCTCAGTCCCTTCCCTTCTCTGTGTGTTCGTATTTTATCTATCTATCTATGTTTGTCTATCTATCTGTCAAATTATCCCGTCTATCCATGTATCTATCTGTATACCTTAATAATCCCATTGGCATTCACCTTTCTTCATTTTTTTTTCTGGCTTCGTATGTTTTGTCCTTCATTGTATTTTCGTGTGTTTGTATAATACTGTATTCTTTATTTTTTGTATTTTCCTTTTCCATTTTCTCCCATTTTCCCCGCTTTGTATTTTTTCATTTTCCTTCTGTACCCTTTCGTCTCCCACCATCATGTTAGCTTCACCCTCACTTCCTGCTTTCCATCGAGTGTTTATTTTCCTTTTCTCTTTTTCCTCGCCCTTTTCCCGATCATTTTCCTCTTCCTTTTCCTCATCATTTTCCTCGTTTCTCATTTCCCGCTTTTCCCTGTCCCTTTTCCTTACTCCTTATAATTCCCTCTTGTCTTTTTACTTACACTTTTTTTTCTTTTTACGATTTTCTCACGATTACCGTTTTTTTTTTTTCCTTCCTCCCCCTTTTTTTTACATTTATTTCTTTTTCATTCTCTTCGTTATTTCCTGCTTCTTCATTCTGTCTGTCACACACACTCTCTCTCACACACACACACACACACACACACACACACACACACACACACACACACACACACACACACACACACACACACACACACACACACACACACAAAACCTCATCATGTTTTCTCCCCCTTCTCCTTCCCCCTCTTTTTTCCTTCATCTCCCTTTTTTTTTCCTTCGTTTCCTTCCTTCACATTCCTCGTTTCCTCCCTCACACTTCTTATCTCCTTCCTCATCTTTCCATCTCTTCCTTCATCTCCTTCCAGCCACCCCTCCCTTTTTTCCTTCTCATTTTTTTTTTCCTTCCTCACCTTCCTTTCTACTTCCAATACCTGTCTGATATACCCATTAATTTCGGTCGAGCTGTCCACCCCCCCTTTCTTTCCTCCACTCTCCCTCCCCCCCTGTCTTTCCTCCATCCCTCTATTCCCTCACCCTCCATCCTTCCCCCTTTTCCCTTCATTTTTTTTTCATTCCTGTTTTTTACTTCCATCCTTCCATTTTTTTCTCCACCCTCTTAATTTCCTCAGCCATCTTTTTTTTTTTTTTTCGTGTACTATCCCTTTTCCCCCATCCTTTTTTTTTTTTTTTTTTTTCCCCCACCCACGCCGTTATTTTTTGTTCCCCCCCCTCTCTCTCTCTCTCTCTCTCTCTCTCTCTCTCTCTCTCTCTCTGTTATTCCTTTTCTTATCCTTCCGTTTCCTACGTTGTTTCATTTTTGTTTCTTTTTTCATTTTCTCCTTTTCTTCCTCCTTCCTTCTTCCATCCTCCTCAGTAGACCTCCGACACCTAATCACCCACCTCTCTTTCTCTCCCCTCTCCTTTCTCCCTTTCCCCTCTCCCCTCTCCTCTCTTCCTCTTCCCTCTCCTCATCGCCCATTTCTCTCCTCTTCATTTCATCTTTTCTTACCTCATATCCTGTTCTTTCCTCGTCCTCCCCTCCTCTCCCCCTGCTCCTTTCTCCCCTTCCTCTTCCCTCCCTTCCTCTCACCCCCCCCCCTCCTTCCCCCTTTTCCTCTTATTCTTTCACCTTTTCTCTGTCTCCTTCTTTCCCCCCTCATCGTCATCGTCCCTTCCCTCTTCCTCATCTTCCTTCCCCTCTTCATACCTTCCTTCCTCTTTTCCTCTTCTTCCTCCTTCTCCTTTCTCTCGCTCCTTCATTCCCCTTTTCCTTTCTCCCGATCTTTTACCGCACTTCTCTCCCTTTCTCTCTTCTCCTTCCGTCTCCCTTTTCACTGCCCTCTCTTTCCTTCATTCCTATCATCCATGCCTTAACTATTTTTTCTATATTTTTTCCTGTATTCCTTCGTCTTTGCTTCCTCATCTTATCATGTCTTATCTTTTTCTATCGCTTTCTTCCTCATCTTTTCTTCTAGCTTTGTTCTCTCTCTCTCTCTCTCTCTCTCTCTCTCTCTCTCTCTCTCTCTCTCTCTCTCTCTCTTCGTTCCATGCACTATCTCTCTTCGTACTTAATTTCATGCTCCACTTCTCTCTCTCTCTCTCTCTCTCTCTCTCTCTCTCTCAACTTTATTAATTTCTCACAAAGTTACCTCCCTCTTTCCCTTGTTTCCCCGTCTCCCCCTTAGACCCCCGTACTCTCCCCTTCCTCCTCCCCCCCCCCGCCCTTTTCTCCTGTTCTCTCCCTTCCCTCCTCCCCCTTTCTTCTCCCCCTTCCTCCCCCTCCTCGCTGATATCGGGCCCTATTGATCGACCCCTGTGAATCCCTGGGGGGGGGGGTCTCTCACTCCGTTTTCTTCAAAGGCACCTATATTGACCTTGATATCGACCTGATCCCCCCCTCTCTTCACCCCCTACCCCTCTTTCCCCCTCCCCCCTCCTCCTCCCACACGTTGCTTACCTTCTTCCGTCCACTAATTCCCCCCCCTGCCCTCTCTCTCTCTCTCTCTCTCTCTCTCTCTCTCTCTCTCTCTCTCTCTCTCTCTCTCTCTCTCTCTCTCTCTCTCTCTCTCTCTCTCTCTCTCTCTCCTTCAGCCACCTACACTTTCACCCACCAGTCTTTTTCTCTTCTTTTCTCCCTCACTGACTTTTCATATTTTTGTCTCCCCAGTCTTGTTTATTTTCGTCTCTTGTCTTCGTCTTTCAATCTGACCCACGTATTTTCTGCAGTGTTTTGCTCTTCCACCTGCCTTTCCCATTTTTTCGTCTTCACCTGCTTTCATTCATCATACATTTTTTCCCTTTTCTAATCATTCATTCATTCATTTCTTTATTATATGTTTCTTCCCACCTCCTCTATTCACTCTACCTTTCCTTCCTTCCTTCCTGTTTCCTCTCTTCACCGTTTTTCCTATTAATTCCTCATTTTTTCTTGTTTTTTCCTCTCCTTTCTTCCTGACTCAATTCCTTCGTTATCCTCTTACTTTCTTCGACTTCTTCACTCATTTCTCTAATCACATCATTTCTTTCCTATTTTCCATTTCCTTCTCATTCTTTTTTTGTCTACATATCGTCATTTCATCTCCTTCCTCCAGTTTCTTCTCTTTCTTATCTCGTTCTTTATTCCCTCATTCTCTTCTCACCCATTTTCCTCCCCATTGCCCATCTTGATTTTCCTTTTATGTTTCTGCCTTCTTTCCTCATCACTTCATCCCATCTCATCCACTTCCTCACTTTTTCCTCTTGCACTTTCTCATCTCCTCATCTGTTTCCTAATCTCCTCTTCCATTTCCTCATCTCCCCGTCCACTAACGCATCTCCTCCTCTTCCACTTTCTCATCTCCTCTTCTAATTCTTCATCTCCTACTCTTCCACTTCCTCATCTCCTCCTTTGCCCTAACCTATCCTTTCCTTCCATATCCATGCATCTTCCTCCTCTCACTTTATCTCAGTTTCTCCACTCTCCCTCCTCTTTTCCTTTCTGCATACCTTCAAGCCTTCCTCAATACTCTTTCATCTTTTGACCCACACTTCCCCACCTCGCTTTCTCTCCCTCCCTTCCCTGTCTCTCCCTTCCTTCTCTCCCTCCCCTCCTTCTCTCCCTCCCCTCCCTTTCACTCCCTCCCTTCCCTGTGTCTCCCTTCCTTCCCTTTTACTCTCCCTCCCTCCACTGTCAACAGTCTACTTTCTCCATTCCCTTTTCACCCCCCTGTCTCTGTTCCCCCTCCATTTTCCTTCTTCCTCGTCCCTTTTCCCATCTTTTCTGCTGTGTCCCTCTTCCTGCTTCGCCTTCCCTATTTTTCTCACTCCTCCCTCTTCTCCCTCTCATCTCATACTCCCCCGCTCCCCTCCCCACTCTCTCACCTCTCCTCACCCCTCCTCTCTCTCTTTGATCATAATAACCACCCTTCTCTCGCTCCCCTCTCCCCTCCTTCCTTCTCTTCACTTTACTGCTCTTCTTTCTTATTTGCCTTATTTTTTTCATCACGTTTCTCTCTCTCTCTCTCTCTCTCTCTCTCTCTCTCTCTCTCTCTCTCTCTCTCTCCTGTCTGTATTTAGCCTCTCTCTTTCCTGTCTGTATCTGTCTCAGTCTATCCGTCTATCTGTCTATCTATCCTTTCACTGTGCCCTTCCCCTCTTCCTCTTTTCTCTTTTAGAAATGAAGAAGAAAAATTATGAGAGAGAAAAAAGGACTTTCATGTTCTTGCTTTCATTTACGCACACAGGAGGGTTAATGCACACAGGTAGAGAGAGAGAGAGAGAGAGAGAGAGAGAAACTTTGTGTAGGTGTGTTTGAAAAGGAATCAGAAGCAAAAATTCTTCGTGTTTGTGCGTTCGTGTTGAATGAGGATGTGTGTGTGTGTGTGTGTGTGTGTGTGTGTGTGTGTGTGTGTGTGTGTGTGTGATTGGAAAGCAAAAATTCTGCTTGTTTATGCGATGATATTGAATGAAAATGTAAATCACGGTAAGAGGGAGAGAGAGTGAGGGAGGGGTTGGGGAGCGCAATAGATTTGAACGAAAGAGTCAGGTAGATAAGTGGGTGTCTGTGTATTGATCATCAATATCTTTATCTATATGTTTGTCTATGTCTCTGTCTGCTAGTACATATATACAGAAAGAGAGAGAGAGAGAGGAGGGAGATAAAAGTTGGCAAACAGTAAACATCTCTCCATCTCTCCTACACTCCCCACTTTTCTTTTCTTTCTTCTCTTCTCTCTTTCATCTTTTTATGCAAGTCTTTCATCTCCCTTTTTTAAATTTTGGTTTCTACTCTTCTCTGCTTATTCCTCCCTCTCGCTTTCACTCTTTTTTTTTTTTTATTACATCCTTTCTCATTTCATAGCAGTTTACTCTCCTATTTTTATGCCTTTTTTCACCCCTTTCTTCGTTTTTCACACACGGTCTTTCATTTCTCCATGTGTCTTTAGTTTCGCTACTGTGCATCGTCCTTTCTGTACTTCACATATTTTCTCCTCCTCCTCCTCCTTCTCCTCCCTCCCATTTTTTCATCACACCCACCTTCCCTCTCCTTTACCATTCCTCCACCCTCCTCTCTCCCTCCCTATTTTTTTCCCCTCCTTCTCTCCTTCCCCTCTACAAACTTTCCCCCCTACGTGTCAGGCCGGAGGGAAAGTGAAACAAAACTTCACCAAAAAAATAAAAAGTAAAAATAAAAGAAGAATGGGTGACTTCAATTTTCTTTATTCAGGCTGAGTTGAGAGCCTTATTTTTATTTTTTTATTTTTTTTAATGATACCTGTCCTAAATTTTGTATTGTATATTGAGCATTGCATGTGTGTGTGTGTGTGTGTGTGTGTGTGTGTGTGTGTGTGTGTGTGTTTTAACTGGTTGTGTATTTTCCGTATTTTCAGTCATGTTTATATAGATGTAAATACCAGGTAGCTATTTTTTTTGGTGGGGTGGGGCACGTATTTTTGTATTTGTGTTACATGGTTTATATACCGGTACAATAATATAGCCCATGTATCCATCTGTTTTAACCTCTTCTCTCCGATTACTTTATTACTCCTACTGGCAGAAGGTTTTTATTAACCAAAATGAAGTAGGTGTCAGGCTGTATGTAACCCATCCAGTAAAAAAAAATAAATAAATAAATAAATCCCTAGCTGAACGAACCTTTTTAGTGTCATGAACGTAATTTTAAGAGAATCGTCGTGCTGAAGGAGCGGCTGGTTCATTTTGTTGCGTTTTTTTCCCCACATTCTTTGGAGTATGAATGAATGAGAGATTGGTGTATGTAGCCTTTCCGTTATTTTTTTTAAATTTTATGGTGGTGTATCACATTGCCTCTCTCTCTCTCTCTCTCTCTCTCTCTCTCTCTCTCTCTCTCTCTCTCTCTCTCTCTCTCTCTCTCTCTCTCTCTCTCTCTCTCTCTCTCTCTCTCACACACACATCCCAGCATTCTTTCCTTCAGATTTTTTGTATATTTGATTTGTTCAAGAAGGAAAATAGAGATTAATGTGTGGAATCTCTCTCTCTCTCTCTTTGTTTTTTCCCCATCAGATTTAGTAGTTTACCTTTTCCACTTTCCTCATTCTTTTCCCTGCCAGTTAATTGCGTCCGATAGAAAGTTTTTGAACCAAGAAAAAAGTTCTGATTCGATACACCACTTTTATTTTCTTGAACTTTTTCTTTTTTTCTTTTTTTTTACAAGTTCGTCGGGAGAAACTACGAAATTAAAACAGTCTGTCTGATGAAGTATTGAATTTTAAGCCTTATTTTTTTATGAAAGTTGTGGATGTTAATTAAAGTCTTTATTTTCTCGGCCAAAAGTATTGTAATTTTAATTAAGTATTATTATTATTATTTTTTTTTATATAAGTCGTTTGGTAATTGTGTTTTCATTCGTTTTTTACATTTGTTTTCTGTTTCTTTTTAATTTTGTCAAAGTAATTAAAGTGTTTTCTCCTCTCAAACCATTTCAGTCCGATGACGTTTACATTTTTGTCGTTTCTGAAATAACTGTGCTAGATAGGGACTTCTTTACGGGGTGGCACCGTTATGACCGGGCGGTGGAGCTGCCTGGTTATACGAACATCCCTCGACTCCCTCCCTATCCCCCAAGAGAAGGATGGTGGACTGCCGGAGAGGGCAACTTCAGCCTGCAGTCCACCGGGTTTCACGTCAGTTTTAGCCTGAGGTCACACTTATAGACGAATAGTGAAGACTATTCTCTCTCTCTCTCTCTCTCTCTCTCTCTCTCTCTCAGCTATGGAACTGTGTAAATATGTGCAACTTTTCTCTAACTTTGTGAATCGTTATTTTAGCCAACTTTTCTTTCAGACCCGATAAATGGATTATTGTAAAAGTTCCTATAAAGGATATATGGATTATTGAGGCTTACCGTGGGGTTTTGTACTGTTTATTTATTTATCCCTCTATCCATCTGTTTATCCGTCCGTTCGTCCACTTGTCCATCCATCTATCTGCGTACCTATCTAGGCTATCTGTTTCTAACCAACCAACCAGTTAGCATCCATCCATCCATTCAGCCAACCAACCATCCATTCATCCATCCATCAACCAACCAACCAACCAACCAACCATCCATCCGTCCGTCCGTCCATCCATCTATCCATCCATCCAGCCAGCAAGCCAACCAACCATCCATTCATCCATCCATCCATTCATCCAACCAACCATCCGTCCGTCCGTCCGTCCATCCATCCATCCATTCAGCCAACCAACCATCCATTCATCCATCCATCAATCAACCATCCAACCAACCAACCATCCATCCATCCATCCATCCATCAAGAGTTCTTTATTACCCGATCAGGAGCGTAGAGTCCCTGGGCCTTTGAAACAGCAGATTGATTTTCCTAACCATTTTATCACCATCTTTTATTTTTTTGCTATTTATTGCAGTGGTAGGTGATGGAGGCCATCATCCACTCATTTGATGTATTTCTGCCTACTTCTTCATTTCCCTCTCTCGTTTTGTCTTTGTGTTTGCCCGTCTCTTTTCCTGCTTCTTCATTCCACTTTCTCATTCTATCTTTGCATCGCTCCTTCTCTGTTCCTACTTCTCCCTTTCCTTCTGTGCGGTTGATGGGTTTGCTCGGCCAGACATATTGGTCAGGAACAGCAACAACATCTGTTTCTTACACAAAATGTGTTGAATAACCAACTCATTTTTGTATCTTTGGTTGTAAGTTTGAGAATACCTGTATTTGGTATTTTCTGTTTCACCTTAGAGCACAAACAGCAAAGACTTCGCCTCCCCTTGATCCTTAATTGCAGTTCATTAAGGGAGACCAGGTATGAAAAGGTAAGAGCAGGAGTAGGACAGGTGTGGGTATGAGTTGACAAGTGTAGGCAGCTTTGTACACAGGTGTGAGGAGGTGTAGAATGGTGTGGGCAGGTATAGAATAGAACAGGATTTTTTGGAATAGTGCTAATTGTTACCAAGTGTGGGATGATAAGAGACAGATGTAGACATATAGGGAGCTAGGTGACTTTAGAAGGTCTACTGTAGGGCGGTATCGACAGGTATAAAACGGGAGAGAGAGAGAGAGAAGCAGGTTTGGAGATGTGTGTGTAAGGTGTAATGAGACAGGTATGGGGCTGTGTGCAGAAGGCAGGTGTAGAGAGGCAGGTGTGGAGAAGTACAGAGAGACAGGTGTGGGAGACAGTTGTGGCCTTCACTACATTTGTCAGAGCCGAGTGAGAGGAGGGTTGTGGGCGTGGCACTTCCGGGTAGTGTGTGTGTGTGTGTGTGTGTGTGTGTGTGTGTGTGTGTGTGTGTGTGTGTGTGTGTGTGTAATGTTTCTCTCTCTCTCTCTCTCTCTCTCAGGAGGAAAAAGAAGTAGATGAGAAAGACATCGCTGAGGTGTTAACAGCAGATATACCGGTATATATATATATATATATATATATATATATATATATATATATATATATATATATATATATATATATATATATACACACACACACACACACACACACACACACACACACACACACACACACACAGAAGTGAGGGGGAGGGGAAAGAACTAGGAAAAAACAAAGGGAAAGGATAGAGAGAAGAGGAGAAGGGAAGTAGTAAGAGAGAAGAGGAGGAGGAGGAAATGGAGAGGCGTGTAGTGGATGTGAAATGACAAGTTGAGGAGAAAGCAAGGAGAAAAGAAGAGACTCGGGAGAAGGGGGCGGAGGAAAGGAGAGGAGAAAGATGATAGAAGTGGAAGAAGGAAATGAGAGGAGATTGGAGCGGGAGCATAAAAGGTGGAAGAGAAAGCAGAGGAGAGAAGGAAGTAGAAGAGAGGAAGAGTAAGAAAGGAGAAGGACAACGAGCAGAAGAGAAGAGGATAGGTGAAGGGAAAAGAGAAGAGGAAAAGGAAGAAAGGGGAATGAAGAAGGAGGTCAAGGAGTAGGAGAAAGGGAGCAGGCACAAGAAGAGAGGAGGAGGACAAGGAGCAGGAGACAGGCGGAGGAGGAAAGAGGAGTAAGAAGGTTAAGAGGGAAGTGTAAATATGGAGAGGGAATTAGGTTTGGGCTGTAGAGTGTCAAGAGGGAAGTGTTGGCTCGAAAGAGGACAGGAGTGGAGGTATGTAAGAGAGAGAGAGAGGGGGGGGGGATGGAGAGAGGGAGGAAGGATGCTTCAGAGTAAGGTAGAGGGAGGGAGGGGAAGAGAAAAAGGAGGGAGATTAGAGGGAGATGTTGGTAAGGGAAGGGACACGATGAGAGGGAGAGAGAGAGAGAGAGAGAGAGATGGTGGAGGTGAGAAAAGACAAATGGGGAGGAGGGAGATAAAGTACGAGGAAAGCTGGAGAAGCGGGGAGAGAGAGAGAGAGAGAAAGAGGATACTTCTGTTGATGAGATGGGGAAGAGGAGAGGAGAGAAAGTGTAAGATAGGGAAGTATAAGAGTAAAGAGGAGAAAAAGGAGGAAACAAGGAGAGGTAACGAGATGGGAGGAATGTAAATGAGAATTGGGGAAGGGGGGGAGGAATGCGATGGTAAATGAGAAGAGACGAAAGAAGAGGAGAGAGAAGGGATGGATGCTGGTGGAGGGAGATTGGGGTGAGGAAGAAGAGAAAAAGAAGAAAGGAGAAAGAGAAGGGAGGAAACGAAGGTAAATGACAAAGAGATGAAAGAAGAGAAGGGAAGGGATGGATGCTGGTGGAGGGAGGTTAGGGTGAGGTAGGAAGAAGAGAGGAAAGGAGAGAAGAAAGGAGGAAAGCGAAGTCAAAAGGAGAAGAGAGGAGAGGAGAGGAAAGTAAAATTGTTTCAAGGAGCTGAAGGGGAGGAAGGCGTAGGGGGAACTGTGAGAAGTGATGGAAGTTTGGTATGTAAAAAACTTAGGAGAGGAGGAAGTGGGAGGGAGAGGGGAGGAAAGAGCCTGGGTTTAGGTGTGAGGAGGGAGGAGCAGGTGTGTGTGTGTGTGTAGACTAGCAAAAGGGTGGAGAGAGAAAGAGAGAGAGAGAGAGGACAGGATTACCGGCATATTACGTAAAGGGGAACGACAACGTTAGGAAAGTACAGAAGTAGGGAAAAAGAGAAGAACGTTAAGAGTATATTGAAAGTTGGTGAGAGGGCGTAGTGAGGCGAGGGTTTGGTACTTAATATCTGTAGTCCTTTCACCTTAACTTGGCCTAGATTTTCGTCCTTTTGTGGCCTATTCCATGTATTTCAGTGGCACAAAAAGATAGTACTAAGGCTCTACATACCTTCCATGGCACTTCTTCGTGACTAACATCATAATTCTAGTGATAATCCATTGTTAAAAGTCAGCATTCAATATGGAGAGACGGCGGATTTAGGCTTAAGCTCTGTATACTTTCTACAGCACTTCTTCGTGGCTAACATCATATTCTAGTGTTAATCTGTTGTTACATCTCGGCATTAAAGATGGAGATACGGCAGTTTTTGGCCAAGTTAGAATAAAAGGAGGATAGAAAATAGAAGCAGGGAGAAGGAGTGAGGGGCTCTAGTGTATTGATTGATAACCTTCAGAGTCGCTTGGGATGGAAGAGAGGAGAGAAGAGGGATAGCGAGAGGGAGAGAAAGGAGGGAGGGAAGAGGGGGAAAGGAGTGGTGAGAGAGGGAGGGGAGGGAAGGGAAGAGGTATAGCGAGAGGGAGAGAAAGGAGGGAGGGGAGAGGGGGAAAGGAGTGGTGGGAGAGGGAGGGGAGGTAGGGAAAGAGATATAGGGAGGAGACTGGGAGTGGGGAGAGGAGGAGAGGCAGGAGGCTGGGCCAGAGTGGGAAGAGGGAGAAAGGGATAGGGAGAAGGTTAAGAGAGGGAAGGGGGAGAGAGGAGGTTGGGAGTGGGAAGAGAGGTATTTTGGGGGACTGGAGAGAGAGGGATAGGAAGGAGGCTGGGAATGTGGAGAGAGGTATAGACAGGAGGTTGGAACAGGGGAATGAGGAGAGAAGGGTGGAGGTATTAGAGAGAGCGGGATCGGGAGGGAGGAGAGAGTGTGGAGAGAAGGAAGGGAGGGAAGAGAGGGGAGAAGAAAAGGGAGGGAGCGGAATAGGGAGAGGGGAATGGAGGTAGATAGGGAGGGAGGAGCCGGATAGGGGAGAGGAGAGACCTATAGAAGGGAGATGTTTTGATAAAGGTCAAGGAGGGGAGAGGCGGTGGTTTGGGAAAAAAAAAAAAAAAAGAACAGTGAATAGGGAAGGCGAGAATGTGAGGTAAGGGAAGGGGACAGGGGAATAGAGAGGATAGACAAGGGGATAGGGAGAGTAGCCTAAAGGAAGATATATGAAAAGGAAATGATAAACTGAAGAGACAGAGATAGAAAGATATATATTTTTTAAGATAGAGGTGAGGTTATGGCTATAAAGATATGTATTTCGAGAAAGTAAAGGATGTAGATGAGGAAAACTGGAATGGATAACAGAAGATAAAGATAGGAATAAGAAAAAATAGTTCTGAGTAGCTGGAGGTGAGGATATGGAAAGTAAGGGAGAGGGAAGAAAGGAAAAAAATGGAATAGGGTTCAAGAAAGAGATGGTCAGGTGAACATGGGAGGAGAGGACAGTTTTGAAAGGAGAGAAAGGATAGTAATGAGAGAAAGGGGGAAGAGAAATTAAATTACATAAAAAAAAAGCAGAAGAGAATGGAGTTTTGATTTGGAAAAGTTCAAGGGAGGAACAGAAAAAAGTGGGCCCTATAGATAGATAGAAAGGTAGATAGATAAACTTGGGAAAATTAGAGACATGTTAAGAGTGACAGGCGAGGAGAGAAAACAAGGTACAGAGAGAGAGAGAGAGAGAGAGAGAGAGAGAGAGAGAGATGTCTGAAGTGGAGGAAGGGGGAAGATTGAGGATATGAAGAGAATGGAAGCAGGTGGCTGGAGGCAGGGTGATAGGGTGTCAGGGAATGGGGATGAATGAGTCTAGATTCGCTTGATGAGGCAGTGGGTGGGATGGAGGAGGATAGGGCGGGGTAGGAGGGTGGGATCAGGCGAAAGACGGGGTGGGATGGATGGATGGGATGGCTTGGAGAAGTAGAAGAGAAGGGTAGGAAGGTGGGATGAAGCAGAGAAGTAGGAGGGAAGGAACGAGTAGGAGGAGGATGGATGAAGAGACAGGCAGAATGGTTAGAATGAAGATGGGAATGGAGGGAGGATGGCTTACGGTATAGGATGGGAGAAATGCACTGGGGGGGGGGATGAAATAAGATGGTCTGATATTTTGCATTTTTTATTTTAGGAAGCCATTACATCGTCCCCTTCAAGTCTTCCAGTTCTCTTAGCTCAAGTACTTCCTTTTTATTTTATTCTCTGCTCAGATGGTGTTATTCTGCTGAGGATATACTTTTCGACATGGAGGGGTTGCATACAGCCTTCATAACTCTCTCTCTCTCTCTCGTGATGTGTAAAATCGTCCTGTCACAGCAAGAAAAAGTTAAGAAAAACCTCATCTTGACCTCGTGTCCTGGCATTTCCCTTGACCTCGTGTCCTGGCATTTCCCTTGCGCAATTAGAGTAACTTGAAACCTCCCAGGCAGCGAAAGGGTTAAGTGTGGACCTGAGAAACGGTGTCTTGTGTGAGAATAAAAAGATACATTGATGCATCGAGTAGATGGTGGCACAAGGCAGTATTGAAGTTGTGAGAATACCCTAGTTTGGTCAGATAAAATAATAGTAATGATAGTAGTAGAAATAATGATAGTAGTAGTAATAATGGCAGTAGCAGTAGTAGTAGTTGTAGTAGTAGTAGTAGTAGCAGCAGCAGAAATAATAATAATAATAATTAATAATAAAAAAAATAATAAATGGGAAACTGTCCTAAATTCCCCCTTCGTGTAACAAGGTCACCTTTAATTCCCATTTTCTCCGAACCGACCAAATTAGGCCAGTATTTACCTGAGTTTATATAATTTACCTGTGCTAATTACCTGTCGGGGTGCCTCAAAAGAATTGCCTTATCAAGGTTTAATAAAGTGGAAAGCGAGCGAGCGAGAGAGAGAGAGAGAGAGAACGAGAGGAAGAGCAGTGAAATAACTGAAAGAAAGGAAGAATGGAGAAGAGCACCGGAAGCGAGGGAAGGAAGGAAGAGAGTAGGAAGAGCAGGTGAGGGAGTAGGAGAGTGGAGAGTAAGAGAAAAGAAGAGATTTTAAGAGACAAGAGGAGGAAGAGAAGGAGACGGAGGAAAGTGTGAGAAAGTGAAGCTAAGAGGAAAGGAGGATAGAGGAGAAAAAATGGAGAGAGTCTGAGTTGGAGAGGAACCAACAGCATCTGCAGGTGACTTGTTTTGCTGCTCCTGATATTCTCTCTCTCTCTCTCTCTCTCTCTCTCTCTCTCTTTCTGTGTGTGTGTGTGTGTGTGTGTGTACAGCTGGGGAGTATAAGCAGCGGGGTTATCACATATCCCTTTAATGGATGTCGTCCGCTTAACTTCTAAATTGGCCCCTGTGAGTAAAGGAGGTGAAGGTCAGTGGAGGAAAGGATGGAGGGAGAGGAAAATGAGTTAGAGAGAGAGAGAGAGAGATGGGGGGGGGGCAGTTGCATAGATAAGCAGACCACACAGACCATGAGTACTTATATATACCCCAACCTTCTTATTTATAGACCTTTTTCATAATGTTTCCAATTGACAAGGAACAGCATCGTTGTAAATCAGACAATCATTTAACAATACGCGAATAATAAATAAATAGATAGATAAATAGATACATAAATAATCTGTTGGGGTCCGAGGCTAGACCACTTTAATTCAGTACATATAAAGATTCATGACCAGCCTGTTTACCTTTACGTGATCGAAAGAAAAAAAAAAAAAATCCAGTCGCCTCGAACTCCAAAGCCGTGACTACAAGTGAGGCATCCTGACCACCAGACCACCAGGCGTCTCATCGGATTTGCAATATTCTCCTTCAGCACAGTTCATTTTTCGCGCTACTTTCTACACTGTTTTTAATATTTTCACACACACACACACACACACACACACACACACACACACACACACACACACACACACACGTTTCTTTTCTACACCGATACTGAAACACTGACTCAAACATTCTATACTCTCTTCACCTTAACTTGGCCCAAATTTTCGTCCTTTTGCAACTTATCCAGCGTAGCCCAGTTCCGGAATAAGACGAATGCAACGGCTTTGCACCCTTTCCATAGCACTTCCTCATGACTAGCATCCTATTTTAGTGCTAATCCATTGTTACACCTCAGGCTTCAAGTTGGAGAGATGTCAGTTTTAGGCCAAGTTAAAGTAAAAAGGGTTTAGTTATCTGTGAACGCTATCTTTCATTTTTCTGGGTTTGTTTTCATCTGACGGAACTGTGCCAATCCCATTCTTTTTGAGGTAGATATTTCTGTAGTCCTTGGTTACTGTAGTCCTTTCACGTAACTTGGCCTTGGATGTTTACCTTTTTGAGCATATTTAACAGAGCTCAGTGGCAGAGAAAGACGACAGTGGTATATACTTTCCATGGCACTTCTTTGAGACTAGCATTACATTTTAGCGTTAATCTACCGTTACAACTCGGCAGTCAAGTTGGAGAGATGGCAGCTTTAGGCCAGATGAGAGTAAAACGAATATACTGCAGATAAATAGACGCTCCAATATGACTGCAAATGGCCGTGAACCGAGCTGAAAGGGGTCAAGTAGAGAGCGATTAGGGAACTTTGTTGGGTTAGTTGCAGCCTGGTATTTCGTCATTAATTTCTTCACAGCATTCACCAATTTTGCTTTCACTTCTTTCATATTTAGCCTTTCTCATAATCCCTCCCTGTTCTTGTAATTTGCTTTTATTATTATTATTATTATTATTATTATTATTATTATTATTTTATTATTTCTTCAGAGCATTCAACAGTTTTCCTCCCACCTCGCACTTCAATAACATTTTCCATAGCATCTTGTAATACTACCATATATTTTTCCCTTTTATATCCATTAGACATTTTGTATTACCGGTATATCTTTTGCCACTGCCAAGCGATTATAATTAATTTTGTAGGGTATCTTATTAGTGAAGGGGTTAATTAAGGTTATATGTAAAACCTCCCATTAGGAAAATCAGTCCTAAGGTAGATGAAGTGGTTGAGAGATAGCAAGAATAATATAAAAATGCGTCTGGCAGTAGATTGATAGGTAGACATGGTAGATAGATAGATAGATAGATAGGTAAAGCTTCAACATCAAAGAAATGTACGTTTGTGTGCATCTTTGTTTGTTTGTTTTCAATATGCGGATAACTAAAAGAAAAAAACAAACAAACTCGCACACTCACCAGGAATTATTTTACATGTGGTGTGTGTGTGTGTGTGTGTGTGTGTGTGTGTGTGTGTGTGTGTGTGTGTGTGTGTGTGTGTGTCATCGAGCTGGTGCCTGTGTTTGTGTGGGTCTGTTTGCCTGTTTGCCTGTCTTCATTCGCTTAACTACAGTGAAAATAAAGCATCGGTCGGCCAGTCACCACACACACACACACACACACACACACACACACACACACACACACACACACACACACACACACACACACACACACACACACACACACACAGATTCATCTAAACGCAAACTCACATGAACACAAGCACATACTTATATACATACATACGAGTACATACATACATACATACATATTTAACCTAGACCGTCATGCATCCATGCAAAAACCAGTCATGCAAGAAGACGAAAGCACAAGACAGGACGAGAGTTCAAGCAAACACACACACATACACACACACACACACACACACACACACACACACACACACACACACACACACACTTAAGCATCTATTTAGCTCGACAATTAAGCACTCATCTTTCTGAGCATGTCTGTCTGCTCTCTCTCTCTCTCTCTCTCTCACACACACACACACACACACAAACACACACACACACACACACACACACACACACACACACACACACACACACACACACGACAAACCCGGCGTAAGCAAGCAATTTCGAAGCTAATTATGTCTAAGTTCGCGTTGTGAGAAGACGTGGACGGCCTC
>NC_136959.1:61256536-61271536 GCF_032717465.1 Coenobita brevimanus | reverse complement strand
CATCACAGAGAGACTTAAGATGCTTACCTGCCTGCGTTATGGCCTGTGTAAAGTCTTAAACAACACAAGGTACACATTTTATTTATTTATTTATTTATTGTAACCGTATTCCGGCTACGTATTTTGAAGTATATTTGCCGTATGTTCTTTCTTGTACCGTTTGAGTATGATGATATATTTTTATTTTTATATTTTTCTTGCCATTTCCGGACAGTTTCTTTTTCAATTAGGACAGGTGGATTTTTTGTAATATTTTTTTTTTTTTTTTTTTTTTTTTTTTTTTTTTTTTTTTAAGCAGAGGCATCGCATATATCACATTTCATTTTTTAAGCCTTTGTTTACGGTATGTCCTTCTATCTCCTGACGATTGTATATAATTTACAAGGAGTTTTCGAGCGGGAGTAGATTGGTACAGCATAAATAACCTTCACTGTAAGAGATTCGTAATAAGTTGGATAAAATTTTAGGAAACCGATAATAAATTACTGTCATCTGGAGTGAATGGGGGTTTTATTGGTGTTTATATATAGATAGATGGATAGATAGATAGATATACTGTAGACATGATTGCTGTTTAGTATCATTCCGCTCTACAGACACAAAGAAATATCCAAATGTCATCGTTCGCAAGCTGTCTGTTGAGCCTTTTGCGATTTTTCAGTTGCGTATCTCGAATATTTGTACCGTATTATCATGTGATGTGTATATATATATTAATCTAAATTATTCTCTTCTCTACAGGTAAGATCGATCACTTGTTTGGCTGTCGAAGAGGGGCGATGGTGAGTACTGTTCATTGAGGGGCAAAGTGTCAGGAAGTGTGGAAGTGATGTAGTGTGAAGAAGTGTAGTGTGAGGAAGTATGAAGTAGTGTGGAGAAGTATGAAGGTGTGAGGATGTGTAGTGTGAAGAAGTGTGAGGAAGTATGAAGTAGTGGGGACAAGTGTGAAGTGTGAAAATATGAAGTAGTGTAAAAAAGTGTGAAGCAGACTCTATTTTACTGCGTCTACTTCACACTTTTTCACACTTTGGTCGTGTCACTTTCCTCCCTGACGCATCATATCACAGGGAATCAGTTATGAGTCACCTGTGGGCAAAGAAGCAGACCAGGGCCCGTATTCTCTCCCTAACACCTTTTCCTGAGCGATTTGTTTTGCTAAGACCGTGCTGTCGTCTTCTGTGTTACATAAATCTTCTCAGTACCGCCATACTCATCATAACGCACAAAAGGACATTAGCCACCCATATCCAAAAATAAATCACAAAGGGAGCGGTGTTTGGGAGCTTCCTTAACAGACGACAAAATTATGAGCCCAAGGGAAGTCCATTCAGAACGTTTTCTTCCTTGTTCCAGACGATTTGATTTTACGAAGGCTTTTTCCAGCGGGAGTAGACAGAGGTATCC
Organism: Coenobita brevimanus; assembly: GCF_032717465.1. Classification (NCBI taxonomy): domain Eukaryota; kingdom Metazoa; phylum Arthropoda; class Malacostraca; order Decapoda; family Coenobitidae; genus Coenobita; species Coenobita brevimanus. Next base: position 61,270,132 of record NC_136959.1, on the reverse strand, counting down.
TTTTCTATACACTTTCACTGCACCTTCAGAGGATTTTATTAATCACAAATTCATTCTCTTTATTTAACACGATTTATTTCCCAACGAAAGAAGATAGATAGACCCTTAAAAAAAAAAATGTGCAACTTCAGACGAGAGAGAGAAGGGGGGGGGATACGTCAGTAGATAGGTAGGTAGGTAGAGAGAGAGAGAGATTATACCGGAAAGAAAATATTTGTCATTTCCCCTGTGGAGCAGTCCATTGTGAAAAAACAAAAGATTGTCTGTAATCTCATTTTCCACTCAGGATTATGAAAACGATTAAATGATATAGAAAACAAGGCTTAGTGTTTCTCTCTCTCTCTCTCTCTCTCTCTCTCTCTCTCTCTCTCTCTCTCTCTCTCACACACACACACACACACACACACACACACACACACACACACACACACACACACACACACACACACACACACACACACACACACACACACACACACACACACACTCCTCTGTCCATCGTAATTGCATCTTCGAAATCAGTAATGCTACAATATCGAAGATAAAATATTACGTTTTCCACATTTTCTCCCCACTGTATTTTTCTGAAGTAGAGAGAGGGAGCCTTTTGGGGGAGAGTATGTATTGAATTTTCCTTCTACGCCACACAGATGGAACTTCCGCGGAGAGTGAATTTAATTTGTTGTCCTCCAAGCCTTGTCAATTTGGGTCAGGAGTTTGCGTTCATAGGGGACATCAGTGGTTTGTTTTGGTATATGAGAGAGAGAGAGAATGTTGGTTTAATTGATTGATAAATAGACAAATAGACGTCAGACCAATGGCATATGTTTCGATAGTCAGCTTAAGAGAGTGTATAGTACTTTTGAGTTTGTGTTCACCTATAGTTCATTCACCTGAACTTGGCGGAGATTTTCATACTTTTACTGCCTGTTCCTCGTAGCTCTGTGTTTGAAGGCAATATTACTACCTAACATCTATTCCACAGCACTTCTTCGTGACTGGCATCCAATTCTGTTGTTAATCTCTTGTTACAGCACGGCTTTCAAGATGGAGAGATGACAGTTTTACTCAGCTCATTTTAGTTTGTGTGTGTGTGTGTGTGTGTGTGTGTGTGTGTGTGTGTGTGTGTGTGTGTTCAACGGTATCAACTGTAATCCGTGCCCGACTTGCCACACGCAAATTCACTCAGCATTATATTCACCCAGTTAGTGTATTTTTTGAAGCGAAGCACTCAAATTTACTCAGCATATCTTCACCTAGTTAGGGCGTGGGTAAACGGTATATTAGGCACTGTTTGTCTTCCTTTGTATCTGCGTCTGTCTGTCCGTCTGTCTATCTTTGTTCTGTCTTCCTTTGTGTCTGTTCTGTCTTTGTGTCTTGTCGATCTGTCTTTCCTGTCTGACTGTCTCTATATCTTTCTATCCATCCGTTTATGTAGGCTACCATAGCTGAACCTTTCTGTCTACGGTATCTGTTTTTGTATTTATCCATCCATCCAGTCATCCATCCATCCATTCACTCACTGACTCATCCATTCATCCACGCATCCCATCCATCCATCCATCCACATTTAAGGGGTGACCGCTCTATATCTCTCACCTGCCTGCCTCACATTCGCCCCACGGAGCAACTGCATTCACTGGGGGATCATCCATCTTCGCCATGCAAATCAAGCGCTCCTTCCTCCCACACGTCTCTGTCACTCCTGAAGCGAAGGGACGTTAGTCTGGGGAGGAGGAGGAAGATCAGGAAGGATTTGGGAAAAGAGGAAATGGACTACCGTAATGAAACTTGAAAAATGAATACATTAGTACCAGTAATTAGGAGATTTTATATATACCATCCAACCTTGTCATTTGCTTATCTTGCCCATCCTTGAAACTCCCAATGGAAGGGACAGCATCTGTATCTCTGGGTAGTTTATTTAATTCGTCCACTACTCTATTGACAAAAAGTTTATCTATTTCTTTACTAAAACGAAATTTATTTAGTTTGAAAACATTCGTTCGAGTTAGTGCCTTGCTAATATCTTCCTTATTTATCCCCTTCATTCACTTAAACACCTCAATTAAGTCTCCCCTTGCTCTACGCCTTCCTAGTGTGTTTCAGGTCACTGCTAGGTTCAACGCCGCGGTGGGTGTTGAGAGAGCCAAAAATATATATGAATGCCAAGTTTATAATGCATTTTTCGTTTTATATTTATACCTTTATCTGTAATAATCACTAATCATGGTTAAAAAAGAGAGGGGGGGGGAATCTCGACCACGTACACCTGTTACCCAGGTATCGATATGACGGGGGGGGGGGAATCTCGACCACGTACACCTGTTACCCAGGTATGGATATGACGGGGGGGGGGGGGATTGCTCGTTGCCATTTTCTGTCGCGTGTGTCAGGGTTAAATTTTCTCTCTCTCTCTCTCTCTCTCTCTCTCTCTCTCTGCAACAGTAACGCACATGATATAAATGCGAGGCGAGTGTCAGGCTGGCTCATTTGCATAATTCTCTGCATTATAATATTCGGTGGCTCAAGGCTGCTCTACCCCTGCACGCTTCCTCCCCCGCCGTTGTGTTATTTCATATTAATTGTGTTTCTTTTTCATGTTTCGTGTTTTTATTTCATCTTTGTTTTGGTTTTATTATGTGTTTATTGTTCTTCTGTTCATCAGTTTGTTTTTGACATCTCCAAACGATTTTAATTAGCTGAGAAGGATATTAGATTGATGGGGTTAGCTACGGCCTTCTCGAAACTCATTCACCCCGATGATGACCTTAGTAGGCAAACTGATAGAAGTTGCTATATCCCCTTTTACTCTGACTTGGCTGAGATTTTCGTCCTTTTGAGGATTATTTCACGTAGACCAGTGACAGAAAAAGACAGTATTACCACTCTCTTTCCTTTCCATAACACTTCCTCCTGACTAGCAGTAGATTGTAGTGTTAATCTATTGATACAGCTCAGCATATCAGCCCAGCCTGTCAAGATGGAGAGATGACAGTTGTAGGCCAGCTTAGTGTAAAAGGAGAATAACTGAGATATTGTTAACCAGTTTACTGTGTTAGACCCATCATTGGTACACAGATGTTAGAGAAGAAAGAAGACTGGGTTAAGAGATGACACACTGTTGCAACACATGATATTGAAGGAGACTGTGGCATGAGAGTGTGTTTGAGATGATACTGTTCCGGCAGGTGTTATTAACGAGGACTGTATGGGAGATAATATTGTTAAGAAAGATTTCTGTACCCCCCCATCACTATGAAATGTCCCTTCAAAGCTTCAATCGTCTGTTGATAGCAAGAACAAAGTATAATAGTGACTTAGATTATAGTAGGTTTGAATGTTGATGATGAATATAAAATGCCCTCCCCTGATCCTACCACCACCTTCCATCCCCACCGTGATTAAGAAAGTAATTATGATGATTATGATGATGATGAACATGGAGGTGAAGGTGATGATGAATGTAAACGTCCTCATCTAATCCTGTCTTCACCTCCCATTACCCCCACCCCACCCCACCAAAACCACCACCACCCCACCCAAACTGTCCTACGTGGGAACCAAAACACCTGCCCCCTTGATCGCGTGGGAAAAGGCAGGTGTGTGGGACAGGTGTGCGGAGGTGGTGGTGATGGAGAGGGAGGAGGGAGGGGCTCATTCCTCACCTCCTGATTTACCAACGCTCGGAAACAAGGCATGGAAATGAGGAATGGGGTGGGTGGAATTATGAGGTTAGTAAGGTTGGTATTGGAGAGAGTTTTCATGTGCGTGTGTGTGTGTGTGTGTGTGTTTAGAGAGAGAGAATGCTTCCTCAATGTCATTTCCTTCTTCTTCCACAGTTTTTTTGTTTCATCTTTCACTTCAGTCGTTTCCTCTTCCCCTTGTCTCTCTCTCGCGACTTTTTCCTCCGATTTCTCACTTTCACTCTCCCAGAAGCTGTGCCAGTCTGTCTTTTTCTCTTTGTCTTTTCCAGCTTTCTCTCTGCTTTTTTTTTATTAGTTTTTAGGAGGCGTTTTTCTTCTGTTATTTTTCGTCTGTTCGTATCAGCAATTCTCTCTCTCTCTCTCTCTCTCTCTCTCTCTCTCTCTCTCTTGTATCTGTAGGTAAATATCAGTCCATCTACATCACACCATCCATCCTTCTGTCCTTCCATTTATCAGTTCATCCATCCATCCGTCCATCCATCCATCCGTCCATCCATCCATCAGTTCACCCATCTGTCTGTCCATCCATCCTTTCACCTACCCGTCTTATTTTACCGACGCCTGTTTACTTGTATTAAAAAAAAACGAAGATAAAGGCGGGTTAGGAAGGAAGGCGGAAGAGGAAGGAGAAAAGAAATAATGTAATTACCGGACTTTTCTCCTTCCCAGTCGGTATTCCGTTTGCGAGAGAATTTCTTTGCCCTGCCTGTCTGTGTGCGATAGATAGATAGATACATAGATAGGTAGATGGATGGATGGCCTCCCCATCTGAGCGATAGATAGAGAAATAGATAAAAGGATAGATGAATGGATAGATACGGAATTGATAGGTGGATGGATTTCATTTCCTTCCCCGACTGTGTAAGCCACAGGTAGATAAATAAATGGATAGGTAAAAGGATGGATAGATAGATAGATAGATGGATGGATGGAAAAATGGATTGATAGGTCGGTTGGTAGGTGGCTGAATTGGTAGGTAGGCAGGTAGGTAGAATGGTAGATGGATGAACAAATACCCTTTTGTAAATGAATGAAATGAATGAAAATGGAATAAATTTTTGGGAAATGAATGGAAGTGGAGGAGAGAGAGAGAGAGAGAGAGAGAGACAGACAGACAGACAGACAGAGGTAACTTGATTAAAAGATTCATATGCTGCATGTACACACACAGAGATGGGTAAACAGATTAATGGGTGGATGGTTGAGTAATTATGACCAGTTGTTGTACCCAGACACAATAATGAACTTAAGATATAGGTAACTTAATCATGCTGAGGCTCCTATGACTCACTCAGCCGAAGCAAATCGTCTGGCGTAACAATGCTAGAGTAGTCCCGACCGTTAGAGTGTTGTTGGTGCTGCAGTTCTTTCACTTTGACTTGGCCCAAATTTTCCCCCTTTTCCAGCTTATTTCACCCCTTTACATCCTTTCTGCAGCACTTCTTCGTGACTAGCATCGTATTCTACTTTTACTATATTGCTATAACAGCATTGAAGTTAGAAGGATGGCAGTGTTAGGCCAAGGTAAAATGACCAGAGTATAGTATTAATATTCTTAGGTAATTAAAACTGTCTTATCACTACCTGCAAGAGATTACTTGGGCAGCTGTCTCGCTTTAAATGGCTGACTGTGTATCTATCTGTCTACTTGTGTGTGTGTGTGTTTGTATGTGTGTGTGTGTATGTGTGTGTGTGTGTGTGTGTGTGTGTGTTTAACAATAGAAAAATATATACCATGAATGTCTCCTTTTGGTTAACAATTATGATTTTTTTTAAATTTGTTCTCGTCCTATTTTTCTTCCTCGACAGATACCTCACCTCGACATACCATTTTCTAAATTACATCCCTTGGGTGAAAAGACATTGTATGAAGTTTTTTTTTTCTCGAAGACTTGCTCTCTCTCTCTCTCTCTCTCTCGACATACTTTCTTACAGTCTCCCCTTTTTCTCATGTTACGGTACTTATTCTTTTTTTACTTGTATTATCGTGTTTCCTGTGTACGTCCTCGTGTCCTTCGTGTCTCTTTCTTCCTCATTTGGGCATTTTCTTATTTTGTAACCCTTGACTTCTTCTTCCTCCTCCTCCTCCTCCTCCTCCTACTCCTCCCCTGTTGTCAGTTGGTAATATTGGTTTGTTTGTTCTGTATGATTGTTGTTTATTTTTAATTTTACCATTTAAAGTTATTTCTCTCTCTCTCTCTCTCTCCTCTCCTCTCCTTTTCCTCTCCCTTTCTTTCAACCACTCTCCCTCCCTTCGTCTTCCCCGTTTTTCTTCCTTCCTCTTTACCTCTCTCCCCCTCCCCCCCTCTGGCATGGCGTGAGTGTAGGTGAGAGAAACATTTGTCGTGTTGTTAGCCACTCCAGTAGTCACCCCACAATTGTTCATTCTTTTTATGACGCCCCCTCTTCACCTTTCCCTCCCTCTCTCCCTTCCTTTTCTCTCCTACCTTCGTCTTTCTCCGTCCTCTTTCCCCTTTCCTCCCCTCCTCTTCTGTCTTCCTACTCTCCTCCTTTCCCTCCTCTACTCCTTGCTTTCCTCTCCTCCGCCACAAACCTCCTTCCTTTTCTGTTTTCTCTTTCCATTAGCCTTCACTTCCTGTACGTTCCTTCTGTCTTTTGCTCCTTCCCTTTTAACTTCCTTCTCTCTTTTGCTCCTTCCCTGTGCCATCATTCTCTCTTGCTTCTTCCCTATGCCTTCCTTCTCTCTTTTGCTCCTTCACCATACCATCCTTCTCTCTTTTGCTCCTTCCGTGTATCTTCCTTCTCTTTTTTTGCTCCTTCGAAATACCATCCTCTCTCTTTTTCCGTGTATCTTCCTTCTCTCTTTTGCTCCTTCCCTATGCCTTCCTTCTCTCTTTTGCTCCTTCGCCATACCATCCTCTCTCTTTTGCTCTCTCCGTGTATCTTCCTTCTCTCTTTTGCTCCTTCCCTATACCTCCCTTCTCTCTTGCTCCTTCCCTTTACCCTCTCTCACACTTCCCATTCAGCCTCTCATGATTTTTTTCCTTTTTCTCTTATTCCCATAGTCAATTCCTGCTTTCCTGTTTACACCTGTGTCTCACCTTTCTCTCCCCTCTCTCCCCTTCCCTTCAAATTCTCACTCACAGCACTCCCCTCTCCCCTTACGCTTTTATTACCTCTCTCTCTCTCTCTCTCTCTCTCTCTCTCTCTCTCTCTCTCTCTCTCTCTCTCTCTCACACTCACACACACACACACACACACACACACACACACACACACACACACACACACACACACACACACACACACACACACACACACAAAGCCATCCACTCTGTCGCTCTCATTCTTTCTCACCATCTCTTTCTTTCTCCCTCACTCTCACCCCAAACTCTGGGAAACTCTGGGTCGCAGCATTCTAATATATCTGATAATTCTTCCATTCTCTCCTCTCCCCTCCCTCTCACCCCTCCTCTTCTCCCCACGGTTCCCTTCTCTTCCGTCCTTCTCCTCTCTCTCTCTCTCTCTCTCTCTCTCTCATTCCTCCTCCTCCTCCTCCTCCTCCTTCATTCTCCCTCACTCCCCGTTTTCCCTCACCTTTTGTTTAAGTTTGCTTGTTTGCGTCCGTGAGGGGAATACGAGAGAGAGAGAGAGAGAGAGAAAGGGGGGGAGGGGGGGCTGGTGATGAGATCTCTTCAGTCATTCTTCCTCACTTCCGGCTGTCTCTCTCAGTCTCGTAATTTATTCATCCTCAGCGTCTCTCTCTCTCTCTCATTTTTATTTTTCTTGTTTTTTTTACTCCTTTCTTTTTTCCCTATTTTATCTGTTAATTTTCTTGACCCTTTTCCTCTCCTCTCCTCTTTCTTAGCAATCTTCCTCTTGTTTGTTTCCTCTGTTCCTCCTGTTTGGTACATTTCCTATTTTTTTCAATTTTCTTTCATTCTGTTCAAGTCTTAAGCTTCTTTACCTCGTTTATTCCCATTCATAGTTTTTCTCCTCCTCCTCCTTCTGGTTGTTCTTACTTCCTCTCGTCATCCTCTTCCATCATGTCTCCTTTTTCTCTTCCTCTTTTTTCCTCCTCTTCTTTCTCTTCCTTTTCATCCTATTTTTCCTCCGATTTATCTCCTTCCTCCTTTCTCATCTTACCTCATTTCTCTTCTTCATCCTTTCATTTTTCTTGTTCTTCTCTTCTTCCTCCTCTTTTTCTTCCTCCTTCTGCTCCTTATACCTGATGGAAGTTAATCTTACGAGTGTTGGCAGGCGACCCCCTCCTCCTCCTCCTTCTCTTCCCCCTCCCCCCTCCTCCTCCTCCCCCTCCCCCTTCGTCCCTCCTACCCCTAAATGAGGACCATTATGCAAAGAAGGGAGTATGTCAGGACCCCGAATGAGAGGGAGAGAGAGGGAGAGGGAGAGAGAGAGAGAGAGAGAGCGTGGGGATAGTAGGCTTTATATATGTTGGAAGGATAGAGAAAGAAAGAAGAGAGAACGAGTGGGTAGGTATAAGTATGGATAGAGGGAGGAGGGGGAACATACTAGGGTAGATTTAGGGATAGAAGGGAAGGAAGGGAGGAAGGGAGAGGGAAGGAGGAGGGAAGGGGTAAAGAGATGGATGGAAGGTGGGAGACTGGAGGAGGAAAGGAGAGACTAGAGAAGAAAGGGATAAGTGGGAAGGAGGAGGGGAGAGAGAAGAAATACAGGTGAGAGAAGAATGGAAAGAAGAAGGAGGAGGAGGAGGAGGAGAGAGAGAGAGAGAGAGAATGCTGAGGATTATCGTTGAGGGAAAAGTGGAGGGGTGGGGGACTGAATGAAGCGGGAGGAGAGAGAATTTTGGAGAGGAGTTGAAGTTTGAATATAGAAGGGATTGGAGGTAGATGGGGGGGGGAATGAATAGATGGAGGGAATATGTAAATGCCTGGTTCGAGAGGAGAGAGAAAGAGAGAGAGAGAGAAGGTGGAGAGAGGAAAGAGGGGAGAAATGGAGATCAGATTGGAATGCTTTGTTTGGAGAGAGAGAGAGAGAGAGAGAGAGAGAGAGAGAGAGAGAGAGAGAGAGAGAGAGAGAGAGATTAACGAAGATGAGAACAAGAGACTAGTTATAGAAAATCTTTGAGAGGATTGGAAGGAGGGAGAGGGACGCTGAAGATGAATTAAGAAAGAGGGAAGAACAAGAGAAGAGATAATAATAAATCAGATCGAAAGGTGAAGGAAAGCAGAGGAAGAAAGCGTCTGGAGAATAAGAGAGATTTAGATGATGACGATGGAACAGATTGAGATATGTGAAAGGGGAATAAAATATAATTGATTATTTTTGTTTACGATAAAGGGAAGGAAAGAAAAAGAAAGCATTTGGAGAATAAGAGGGATTTAGAATATGGTGGTGGTGATGGTGATGAATGTGATGATGATGATGATGATGGAAGAAACTGAGATACGTGGAAGAGGAATGAAAGTTCAATGATTCTTATATTTACGATAATGTTTTGGTCCTGTTCCCTCGAGACGATTTTTTCAGTTTTGGACAAGCTCTTTGGTAGGGACGTATCTTCATTACGTAGCCCCTTCCCTACCAGATTTTTCTCCCCCAAGCTATAAAAATCGTCTGAATGCACCTGGAATAAAATTTTCATAGAATTTTAAAGGTTTGGAAGGCTTTAAATTATTCTTGCTCCAGAAAAAATTATTTAGATCTGGATTTTTTTTTTTTTTTTTCCCCCGACCAAGAGGAGTTAGATTTTTTTCCCCTCCATTCAGTGATTGATTGCTTGAATATAATTAAATTTTGGCGGCGCAACTGCAAAGGTCATAATCTCGCCGGGCCTTTCAGTGTGAGAAACCTTTACTCAGTTGAATATAAATGATGTGGAATTAGAAAAAAACGATATAAAAAAAACACAATAATACGTCGTGTGGTTCAGTGGGTAAGGCCAGAAGGGTCGGGAGACGTACCTTATTTGTTAATGGTAAAGGAAAAAAAAATACGGGAAGAGAATTAAGGTGTTTGGAAAAGGGAGGAAGACGGGGATTTATGAAGGAAAAATAAAGCAAATGAAGAGTAAAGGAAAGTAAAACATAAAGGAGAGTAAGAAGAATTTTTAAATCGTGTTCTCATGAATTCTGAAGACTCCCGTATCACTGTTCCTTTACCGGTTTATTTTGTACATATTGGGCATTGATATTCTCATGGTTATATTTGAAAGCTATGTCTGTAATAAAAGAGTAAATACCTTTCGACGACTTCGTTAGTAAAATGTGAGAGAATGCTTGCGTAGAGTTTTGGAAGCATATCATTTGGTGTGCGTGTTCTCTCTCTCTCTCTCTCTCTCTCTCTCTAACACACACACAGACACACACACACACACACACACACACACACACACACACACACACACACACACACACACACACACACACACACGTCTTCTCTGGCTTTTTCCCCATGCCTCTAATCACCACCATCCACTTCACCATTAAAGCCAAGAACGCCTAATACAAACTTCCTCCACCCCAACTTTACTTATTAGGTCTGGTCTGGGAGTGGATGGGTGCCCGTTTTGTTTAGCCGCTAGAAATAAATAAATAAATATCCATAAGTGATTGGTGAACTGTAAATTATCGTCATAATATTAATGGGATTATAAATGGTTAGGGATAAATAAAGTGTAGTTATGGCAGAAATAGTAGTAGTAGTAGTAGTAATAATAATAATAATAATAATGTAGTAATAATAATCTAGTAATTATGACAGATATAATAATGATCGATCATTCACTTCCTTATAATTTCCTGCTGGAGCGTAGTTACCCCTGGCCTTGTGTTCTTAGTCATGACACTTAAGGCACATGATCAGTTGCTAGTCCCTGAGTGGTGTTATGTAAGCAATAAACTCCATGTAAACCCTATTTTGACCACACTTGATTGGAATACCTTCACCCACTGGAGCATCAGGTATTCATTTCATTAAAGATATGGTTACCACGCAACTTTTTAAGTGATTTGGTGGACTGTAAGACACCGTTGGGATGTCACTCAGTGTAGAGTCACTTGATGGAAAGAATTACATGGTGATAAAATTCATAGGTTGTCGAGGGATTAAGTAAATTAGCTTTTGAGTAAGTAAGTATGACAAGGATAGACATACTGTAGTTATAAATATACTGAAGAACCATTAATCTTTCTTCCTTTCCTTTCGACTTTGCAATCTCCACTGTCTTGCTGTTTTCTGTTTTTCCCCTCTCGTCCTCACTTTATCATCATCATCGTCATCAGTCATCATCAGCATCCATCTCCATCGTCATCATCATCATCATCATCATCACATCGCATTAAGGGTGTCAGACCATTAATTAACCCCGGTCAGCCCCAATTAGGTCAGCCCAACTCCACTTAATCCTTCCATTCAACGTAAAACAGATTTCTCAGCCCAGGTCAAGAGCTAATTCGTATCCTTAATCCGGGATATTTGCTGGGGACGTGGCTGGTCACTGGAGAGAGAGAGAGAGAGAGAAGAGAGAGAGAGGAAAAAAAAGGGAGAAGGAGAGAGGGAGAGAAAGGAAGTGGGTGAAGAGAAGGGAAAGGGGAGGGAAGGGAAGAAGGGAAGAGAGAGAGAAGAAGGCAGTGGGAAGAGAGGAGGGAGAGGGGAAGGAAGTGGGGAAAGAGGGGGGAGAGAAGGAATAAGGGATGGAAGAGCGGAGAGGAAAAGAGGGAAGAGGGTGGGAAAAATGGGAAGGGAAGGGAAGGGGGATGGAAGGGGTGGGGAAAGACGGGTGAAGAGGGAAAGGAAGGGGAGGGGAGGGGATTATGTGTAGAGGGGGGAGAGACAAGAATTGAATTTTGCATAGATAATAACTTGTATTAGGTGAACATACGTGGAAATGAAGAGGAAATAATACGTGACCGAAAAAAAAATTTATACATATATATATATATATATATATATATATATATATATATATATATATATATATGGAATGAAATGAAATGCACCATACAGCAAAATTTACAGGCAATGAAACGAGCAGTGGGAGGATAAAAGTGTGTCGACATTGAGGTTAATTTTGAATGACCAGGTTCAATTAAGCCTTTTATCACGTCCACCTCTCTCTCTCTCTCTCTCTCTCTCTCTCTCTCTCTCTCTCTCTCACACACACACACACACACACACACACACACACACACACACACACACACACACACACACACACACACACACACACACATCGTTGCACGCAAGAGTATCGCTGCAACCGGTCACTGGGGTCGTCCAGACTAATTAACCCCTTCAGTACGATGACGCCTTAAAGTATGATGTTCCTGGTACGTTTAATTAAGATGATAACAGGTACTTGTGACTGAAGGGGGTAACCAGGATAAACGTTTAGACATTAGTAGTAGTAGCAGTAGTAGTAGTAGTAGTAGTAGTGCTGCAATCGTGCTGTCACCAGACTTCAAAAATCCTGGGAGACTTGATGAACTGGAGGGATTAGATATAACCTTCATTGTCCACCTACTCCATTACAAATCCTTTCAAAATCTAGTATATGAAAAAAAAAAAAAATGTCTGGTTCACGGGGAGAAGGAAAATTCTGCAAAGAAAACAAGGTAATGGACTGCTTCACAGATATATTTTAATACTCAGGCTTATATACCTCACTGTCAGCTGAGCTTGGCACTAGTGTGAATAGACTACTAGATCATCCCAACTAGAGAAAGTTAGTGGTGACGGTGTTTGGACTCTCGGTCACATATACAACTTTTAAACTGAAGGAAACCGTCTGATGTGTACTGGCTTGAGCTATAGTATTGTGCGTGTAGTACAGATATATATGAATGTAGGTAAAATCAGCTACATTTTGATATTGAATTATGTACGTTTGTAAGTGTATAAAATGCATGTATCTGTATGTATGTATGAGAACTCCGAAATCATACGCTGTTGACGAAGCCGGAAGTGGCTTTGGGGAGACGTCTCTGACACTCGGAGGTTGATGTCCTCTGAGCGGGGTGTTTTAGTCAATCGCCGTTGCAGGACTTCAGTGGCACTCCCCCGGCCTTCACAAACGCTTTTGACGAATACACTTTTAGATTTAACTAGAATTGTCCCGACCGTGAGAGGGTAAACGCAATATCTCAACCAGCACGCCTGTTGTTGATGTATTAAATTCCCGACTGAGCAAGGCGTGAGGGAGGATAATGGATGTCGCTTGTTCGTCGTTTAGTTTGCGGAAGCGGCTTAATTTCTCAGGTGATGAACGACTTGCCGTGGAAGGAGGGGGGGGGCAGTGAAAGGGGGGGAGGAGGTTGTCTTCCTCGATTATGGCGTCCGGAATTAATGGTTTTCTTGGCTTGAGTTTATGAGGGTTGTGTTTGTGGCAGGCCTCTCTCTCTCTCTCTCTCTCTCTCTCTCTCTCTCTCACACACACACACACACACACACACACACACACACACACACACACACAGAAGTAGGTTATCTTATTTCTCACTTTCTCACAAGGCTCAAATCCCTCCTCATTAACGCAGTCCCTCGCATTAATCGCTTCTCGACCCTTATTATATTAATTTACTCAGATATTCATTAGAGAAATATGGAGAGGAATTTTGTAAAGCCCAATGTTTAAGGCCTCCAGTCCCTCTCAGACGTCACACACACACACACACACACACACACACACACACACACACACACACACACACATCTAACTCTCCTTAATAGAAAGACTAATTACAAAAGTTTTAAGACTAGGATATTAGACCAAGGAGCTACTCCATCCCCCAAACCCTCCAGCATTTACCTTTAATTTAAAAAAAAAAGAAGAAATAGGAACACCACCTTGAACTTTAAATACCTGGAGGTTTACCTGTTTACATTTATTTTTACTAGTGTTTCAGGTAGTCAAGCTTCTTTTATTAGACTTTTGTTAGTTGTGCTT
>NC_136959.1:61216536-61251536 GCF_032717465.1 Coenobita brevimanus | reverse complement strand
TTCATTATCATCTTTTATCTCATCACTCAGGCTCATCTCACCATTCCTTCTTAGTCTCTCCCCTTCTAATATTATTCTGCTGTCTCTATTTAACTTTCTGTCTCATCGCTTTTTTCGTCTTGTCCCCACTTATCTTATTTCTTGTCGCTCATTTAAATCATCATCATCATTGAGTCAGTCATCTTCGTCCTCCTCATTCTCTTCCTCTTCCTCCTCCTCCTCCTCCTCATCATCATCATCATCATCATCATCATCTTTCTATCCTTCCAAATGACTCCCCCTCAAGTACTTAAGCACAATCACCATTTTTCCTTGCATATCACGGACCATTTACTTCATTTCCTTCATTTTACTTCCCCTTCTTCACAATTATCATTCATCACCAAGACTCTCATCACATACCATCATCTCTCCAGCCATCGAAAGTGTTTATGCTTTAAGAATTGCTTTGATTCATTCGTGTATGTTTGCTTTGTGTACCATCAACTTCCTTCTCCATCACTTTTTTTTCCCCCATTAACTTCATCACTCATTTTTCATCCTACTCGTCTGTATTTACCGTCAGCTTCCACCTCCACCACTTTTTTTTCGTAAACTTCATCACTTATCTTCATCATCATCATCATCATCAATCATCATCATCAGTCATCATCATCGTCGTCGTCGTCATCTCTAATTATCATCATCAGTCAGTCAGTCAGTCAATCAATCAGTCAGTCAGTCAGTCAGTCAGTCAGTCAGTCAGTCAGTCAATCGATCAGTCAGTCAGTCAGTCGATCATTCATTCATGCATTCATTCATTCATTCATTCATTCATCATCATCATCATCATCATCATCATCATCATCATCATCATCATCATCATCATCATCATCATCACCTAAGTACTGAAACCCATCACCTTCATCTCGCAATTTCTGTACCAATTACTCTCTCCCCTGTCCATAATTTCCCTCGCTACCAATAAAACTTCCCACACGGCGCTAATTCACCCACTAATGACCTTCGTTAAGCTAATTACGTTGATGTATCGCCCCGTGATTATAGATTACGAGGCTGTTTTACTTCAGAATCCTTTTGGTATGAGAAAGGAGAAGGGAACGGGGGATTTCTGTTGTGTGTGACCTGTTGATTGACTTCCGCTTATTTATTTATTGTGACAGGTGTTGTTATCCTCAAATTCCAGGTCTTCTTTACCCCCAGACTTCCTTGATATTAAAGAATGTGATGATGATGATAATGATGATGTTAATAATGGTTATAAATATCAGCCATGCTTGTTTGGGAAAGGTGTGTGTGTGTGTGTGTGTGTGTGTGAGAGAGAGAGAGAGAGAGAGAGAGAGAGAGAGAGAGAGAGAGAGAGAGAGATTTTGTACGATATAGCTATAGACAAATACATTACTTAAAAAAAAAATAGATATAACAAATCGACCCAGGCTGAGAAGAAGCTGTAGATGTGTTTATCTGTTGGAAGATGTGTGTTGGTAAAGAAACAGGGTGGAAACAGGTGCAGTAAAGCACTTGTTTTTTCACGGTTATTGACAAATGGTAATGGGAAGGGGCAGAAATGGTTTGTTTTTCTTCATGGTTTTCCTCAGTTTCTCTCCCCTTGGTAGATAGATAGATAGATAGGTGGGTAGATGAGAAAGTCGTAAACTGCCGTAAGTAGATGTTCCGCTTATTTCTACCTTGTTTTTGACTGATGGTAATGGGAAGGAGAAGAAATGGCTTGTTTTCATAATATTTTTCCTTGGGTTCTCTTTCTTTGGGTAGATAGATAGGTAGATAAATGAGGTACTCGTAAGCTGCCGAAGATAGATAGATCAATACTGGTAGACTGACATGGGCTACAGATAAATAATGGCATAAGTTGGTTGATTGATTACTTAGATACATAAATGGATCAGTAATGAGGGAGATCGGGTTTTAGATACATAAATATATAATTGAATACACATACATATTTACAGAATAGATAAGTAGAAAATCAGGGAGATGGAAAAGATGGTTAAAAAATTCTCTCTCTCTCTCTCTCTCTCTCTCTCTCTCTCTCTCTCTCTCTCTCTCTCTCTCTCTCTCTCTCTCTCTCTCTCTCTCTCTCTCTCGGATCAAAATTTCTTAAGGCGTGTGTTGGAAAGCCTTAAGACGAGATAAGTGCAGTTCAGACACACGAGAGGCGAGCTCAGAAGGGGCTGAGCCAAAGGAAATTGTGAACAGCAGTAAGAGTAGTGGAAAGAGGAGGAGATGATGATGGAAAAGGGGAAATAAGAAAAAGAAATGTAGGGGATGGAAATGATAGAGATAGCGGAGGAGCAGTAAGAGTAGTGAAAAGAGGAGGAGGAGATGAAGGAGGAAATGTGAAATGAAAAGAAATGCCGGTGGTGGAAATGATGGGGATAATTGAGAAGTGATGTCGTGGAAATGATATGGAAAATGAAGGAGAAGAGTGATGTTAGACGAAATACGAAGAAAAATAATTATGATAAAGGATTAGGGAATAAATGTCGGAGAAAAGGTAGATGAGAAGGCGTGGAGGAAAAGAAGGAATAGGAGGAGAGAATAGTAGGTATGATGAGAATGGCGGGATATGTGAGAAGGAACAAGATACACAGAGATATGGACGAAATTTAGTAGAGAGGATGGGAGTCCGAACGTGAAGGAAGGGAGGAAGGCAGGGAGAGAGAGAGAAAGAAAGAGAGAGAGAGAGAGAGAAGAGAACGATATGAAGAAGGAACTATAAAGAGAAAGAAGAAAAGTTGACTAATTGGAAGGATAGAGATCAAGGACTGGAAGAAAAAGGAAGGAACACGAAGGAAGAGAATGTACCTGAGAATGGAGGGAATGGCAGAAGATAAATATGAAGAAGAAAGGAGGTGTACAAAGAGGGAGAAGGAATCTTTGAAGGGATACTGAGAAAGGAAAGAGAAAACTGGCCTGGAAAGAGACAAAGACAAATTGACTTAAAAATGAGACACAGCTGGGTTAGAGAGAGAGAGAGGGAGAGAGGCAGGCGGGTTAATTATGTATAGTTTAGAGAGGTAGAGCTTGGAGGCAGACTTTGGAGAGAGAGAGAGAGAGAGAGAGAGGGAGGGGGCTAGGAATTAAAGGAGATCTTAAAGGAGAGCTTGGACATGAGGGCTTACAACACGAGAGAGAGAGTGAGAGAGAGAGAGAGAGAGAGAGAGAGAGAGAGAGAGAGAGACACCAACCCAATACAATTACTCCAGATGTCTTGGGCAGTTCCTCCTCTTCCTCACTCTTTGGCTGTCTTTCTTCTTTTATTCGTCTCTCCAGTTCCTTCATTTATTACCGTCTTCCTTCTTCCCCTCTTGCTTGCCCTGTTTCCCTGTCCTCGTGGTTTTATTTCTCTCTCCTTGTAATTATCACCATTCTTCCTTGTTCCATTTCTCCTTTCGTTTTCCCTTTCGTTTATTTTCCCTTTTGTCCTCTTATTTTCATACTTTACATTCGTTCTTTATTTATAATTCCTCTTTCATCACCAGCTTTGTTATTTTCCGATTAACCAATGCGTATTATTCTGTTTTTATTATTCTCGGTTTGTTTATGTTTTCGTTTTTTCTGTCTTTTCATATATCATCATATTTTTTTTCCATACTTTTTTTTTTCCTCTCATCCATATCATCTTTTTCCACTTTTTTTTTTCATCTTTTCTGCCTTCCTTTTTGTCACATTTTCTTTACTTCATCTTTTTTTTTTTTTTCGTTTTCATCCTTCCACATCCACTCCGCTCTCATCCTTGTTCCTCTCCTTCTCCCTTGTTTCCTTCCCTCCATCTCCTTAATTCCCTCCTCTCTCCTTCCCTCCCCGCTAATGATTCACCCTACGTTTATCACACACATAAACTCGTCCATTTACACACTCTCTCTCTCTCCAGTATTCTGATCTTACCATTCCTCTCTTTTTTCTCCTTCCTGCTCATTTTGTCTTTATTCCGTTCATTTTCTCGATATAATTTTTTTCATCTACCCCAAATCGATTCTCTCTCTCTCTCTCTCTCTCTCTCTCTCTCTCTCTCTCTCTCTCTCTCTCTCTCTCTCTCTCTCTCTCCGTTTCCTTCAGTTTCTCCTCATTTTTCTGTTTCCTCTTTTAATTTTTCATGTTTCCCCTTCCTTTTCTTTTTCACCTTACTCCAAGCATCTGTATTCTTTTTTTTTCCCCTCCTCCTTCTTCTCCTCTCTCGCCTCTGTTTTTTCTTTCTCTTGCCGTATTCCTTATCTTCGTTAGTTTACCTCTTACCTGTGGCACAGTATTGGCGATAGTGACTGTTGATAGTGGTGGTGGCGATGTTGGTTTGTAGATAGCGGTCGTAATGATATTTGTTAATGAAGAGTGCTAGTATTACATTATCACCATTATCATCATCATCACACCACAACACAACACAGCACCATCATCATCGTCATCGTCATCATCAATATCATCCTCATCATCATCATCATCATCCCCTTATCTTTTTTTTCTCTTTATTAATGTTTGTTAATGGATAGTGGTTAGGAAAATGTTGATTGCCTTTGACCTATTTTGTTTAAGCAGTAGTGATGGTAGTTTTAGTGGTTGTGGTTAGTTTTGATGGTTGTGTGTGGTTGTCTTTGTGGTTGCCCATGCGATACTGTAATGTTGGTAGTTGTGGTCGATATAGATTGTGGTAGTGGGTGGGTAGATCTGTACACACACACACACACACACACACACACACACTCTCTCTCTCTCTCTCTCTCTCTCTCTCTCTCTCTCTCTCTCTCTCTCTCACCCCACCCCCTCACTCCCTCCTCTCTCCAATCAATACCGATGAAGGATGGAGGGAGAGAAATGGGGGAGGAAGTGGGTCGGATGGGGAGGGAAGGAGGTAAGAAAAGAGGAGGAGATGAAAGGAGGAAAGGAAAAAAGGGGGGGGGGAGACTGAAAGGGATATATAGGTTGGAGAGTGAATTGAAGGGAAGGAAAGGAAGTAAAGAAGGAAGGGAAGAGAAGGAGTGAGGCATAAGAAGGAATTAATAAGAGGGTATGTGAGGAGAAGAATAGAAAGGGAAAATAAAAAATGAAAAAAGTGTTGGTACGAAGGAGAGAGAGAGAGAGAGAGAGAGGGAAAATATAATGGAAACTCTGAAGGCCAACTCAGAAGGTGACCTAGTTATAAAGGTCTTCCTCAGCATCTTCCAATCATAATATCAGCCTCTGTGTGTGTCTGTGTGTGTGTGTGTCTGTGTCTGTGTCTGTGTGTGTGTGTGTGTCTGTGTGTGGCGCGCTTGGTATAATGTAAAATTTTTAGTGGAAAATCTAAAAGCGTATGTGGAACTTTTAACAGTGTTTAATGTTGGGTGATATTTCGATGTTTGATATTTTACGTACCCCAGTTGCAGGGTAAATTAATAGAAAAATTATTATTATTATTATTATTATTAGCGCCTCAATAGGCCAGGCAGCCCTAATGAGAACGGCTCTGCTTCGTCCTGTAACTCTTACACACATTTATCAATAAATAAATTTACATTTTATTCCTTATATATGGTTTGCTCATAAACATTATTATGAATGTTTTTTTTTTCCATGATATTATATATAACTCGTCTATTGATAACGTTTGCCTCATATTAATTGAATGGTTTTTTTTTCTTTTTCTAGGTGAGTCGTGTTCTCATGCCAAACAACAACCGGAATTGTAAGTACAGTATACAGATTTAGTATTATGTGGATTTGTACTTATATCCAGTGTGATGTTTTATAAGTGTTGATATGTAGCAAGTCGCCTTCATCCGGGAGGGAGTGGCCCCAAACAAATATCTGTCACCCTGTTTTCTGCCATCAAGGTGCCATTCCTCCGACAAACCACCCTTATTCATGTAGCTCTTCATTCCATCCCACCACCTCATCCTCAGTCTTCCCTTCCTCCCTCTTTCCCTTCTCCACTTGAGAGCTTTTAGATGTATTGTTATTCTTAACTTATTTACTGTAAAAAAGCAGATGAAGAATTTAGATATAATTCATTGTATAATGTATATATATCAACCACAGGCCTGTATTATCAGCCATCCCAGGAAATTAAGAATGCTAACTTCATTTTTTTTTTCTTTCATTCGCGTCCTGTTCGTAAAATATAAGTTATATCTCACTTCCCACGTGTAAGAATTTAGTCCATTCCTGAAATGTGAATGTATTTTTTTTTTATTACTATTGTGTAATCGTTTTCATATTCACACCTTATAAAAAGAAATATGTGAGTTTTAGTTTTCTTCTTGAAATGTATTTTTATTATTCGGCCAAAAATGTCAGAGCTTTTTTCCCCAATTTACACATTTCATATATACAGCTTCGTTCCTAAAATGCAAGTATTTCCATATGTGGTATATATATATATATATATATATATATATATATATATATATATATATGTGTGTGTGTGTGTGTGTGTGTCAGGTGGTTCAGTTGAAATGGAAATGGCTTTACATCCCAGTCGCAACTTTTAGATATATATTCCTCTGTTCATTGGCGTACACACACACACACACACACACACACACACACACACACACACACACACACACACACACACACACACACACACACACACACACACACACACACACACACACACACACACACACACACACACACACACACACACACAGTTTACGCTGGTACACACACGAGGAGAAGCTCAGCAATTCACAAAGGTGCCATGACCTCGTACACGTAAAAACGGCCACCTGTAGGATACAATTTCGTTTACACGCACATGAATATAGAATTATGTGTGTTTAATATGCATGTATGTTAATTTTGCATGAGGGAGAGAGAGAGAGAGAGTTGAATTAAATCGTGTAGTGATAGCCGGAACGAAGACTGAAACACTATATCGGGTAGGGATAGTTCTTGTTCATGTTTCAGAAAGCGATATGTTTCAGTGAGTTTCGGTTGGCCTAATTAGTTTCGTGGGGAGGCCGGAAGTGTGTGTGTGCGTGCGTGCAAGTAGTGTATGTGTGTGTGTGTCTGCGTGCGTGCTTGAGTGTGCGTGTGGCCGTGAAAGAGAGTGAGAGGTTGAGAGGAGGACGAGGAGAATGAAAAAGTTAGGTGAAAGGTTAGGAGGGGAGGGGAATATCGAGAGAGAGAGAGAGAGAGAGAGAGAGGATGAAAAAGTTTGGTGAAAGGTAAGAGGGGAAAGAAGTATCAGAGAGAGAGAGAGAGAGAGAGAGAGAGAGCTTGCTTTAGGTCATGGCAGGCTGAGTGAGGGAAAAAAGAACAGGGAGGTGGAAAGAAGTAAATGAGAAAAACGAAATAAAAGAGAGGAGAGAAAAAGGTGGAGGCGGAGGAGGAGGGATGAAAGAGGAGGAGGAGGAGAGGGGGCCAGAGAGGTGATAGGTGAGGGACGGAAGGACAGGTAAATATGAAATGAAATTGATCAGCGTCGAGCAGTTGATAGATAGGTAGAGGGCGGTAGATTGATAGATAACTAGATTAGATAGAGTTATTGTGCAGGGAATAAGAAATTTAGGCTTGATAGATTTTTAGAGCCTACGGTATTATGGAATTGCTCTGCCCTTCAGCACGAGGACGCCATTCATGTTTTGATTGGGCTAAACACACACACACACACACACACACACACACACACACACACACACACACACACACACACACACACACCGTCATTCTTGTAACCTAATTGGCATTTTTTTTTTTCAATTCACAAAATAATAATAAAATCTTTGCAGGTCCCATTGAGATAATTTTTCTGTTAAGTACACGGGATGGGATGTATCTTTATTTGCAAGGGATTTGAGAAGGATCTTTTTTTGGGGAGGTGGGGCGGGGGGCAGATAGATTAGGTTCAAATTGATGGGTAGAAGACGGATTTGCGGTCGACTTTGATGTGGGTGATTAGGCGGACCGGCTAATGATGGTCTGCCTGTCATTTCCTAGGTCATTAAGTGGAGAGGTTATAAGTGGAGAGTACAATTAAATGGGGAGATAAGAGTGAAGAAACAAGTGGAGAGACAGTGAGTGGAGAAGTAAGAGGAGAGATCGGTGGTAGAGAGACGGCACGTGGAGAGAGAGAAGTGGAGGTAATCAGTGGAGAGGGAGGTAGGTAGAGACCTGATATGCGATGGACTTTGATGTGGATGATTAGTGGCGTGATTAGATTGGCCGGCAATTAATAGTTTGGGTGCCATTTGGTGGGGCTTTAAGTGGTGATGATAAGTGGAGAAACAAGTGGAGAGACAGTAAATGGAGATGACGATAATAGGAGAAGGTAAGTGGAGAAAATAAGTGGAGAAACAGTAAGTGGAGATGATGATAAGAGGCGATATGTGAAGAAATAAAGTGGAGAGACAGCAAGTGGAGATGATGATAAGAGGAGATATGTGGAGAAATAAGTGGAGATACAGTAAGTGGAGATGATAAGAGGAGATGAGTGGAAAAGTAAGTGGAGAGATAGGAAGTGGATATGATCGTAAGAGGAGATAAGCTGAGACGTAGGTGGAAAGACGGTGAAAGGAGATAAAGGGAGAAATAAGTGGAGATACAATAAGTGGACAAAAGTGGAGGTACCTGGGGCCACGTGGGGAGGACAAGTGGAAAGGTAATTACACAGACAAATGATTCTACATGGACTTCGATGTGGGTGATTAGCGGGGTGATTAGATGAGGCGGCAAATGATGGTCTGTCTGTCTCTCATGCCCTGGGTCATTAGGTGGACGTAATAGGGGGGGAGGGGAGTGGTTCCAGATTGATTATGTTAATGAGAGTAATCTGGTTCTCACTGATGCTTGTTAGGGTGTTGTGGAAGGCAGGGGATGGTCACTGTTTTTCATTATAGATATTTTTTTTTTCCTTCAGTGGGTTGGAGCTGGGCTTGGCATTTTATTATAATTATTTATTTTTGTGTGTGTATTTTAGTAGAGAAAGAACCAAAGACTCAGACCCTTGCAAGTTGTCCCCCATTCCAGAGAAAAATGAGGAAGATCGTGTAGTTGCAGTCAGAAATAGATATACAGAGAAGAAATAGATATATAGAGAACACGGAAGAGAGGTTGATGAATTATGGTGCCTCTGCTCTGAATTAAGATACATATTTTCGTCCTTTTGCAGCCTATTTCTTGGAGCTCAGTGGCAGAATACGACTATACCACTGCTCTTCGTTCTTCCCATCGCACTTCTTCGTGACTAGCATCATATTCTAATGTTAACCTCTTGCTGCAACCCAGTAATCTAGATGGAGAGATAGTAATTTTAGGTCAGGTTAGAGGAAATAGGATATAGTTCAGTAGATATATGTAATAAGGTGTGTATTACTGAAGAAAAAGGAAGGACAAAACAGGGAAGACAAAGGAAGTGAAATGGGGATATAAAAATATATATACGATACTTAGTAAAGAGAGCGTAACAAGATATTGACATAACCGCTGAAGGGCAGGTGTAAAGAAAAGTAGGGATGGAGAGGAGGAGGAGGAGGAAGAAGTGAGAGGAGGGATAGTACCGAAGAGGAGGGAGGGAGAGGAGGAGGAAAAAGAGAGGGGAGGGATAGTACCGCGGAAAAGAAGGGCGGGTGAGAAGGAGGAAGAAGAGAGAGAAGAGATAGTAGCGAAGAAAAGAAGGGAGGGAGAGGAGGAGGAAGAAGAGAGGGGTGGGATAGTAGCGAAGAAAAATAGTGAGAGAGAGGAGGATGAAAAAGAGAAAGGAGGGATAATAATGAACATATAAGAAGGAGATTAAAGTAAAGTAGGATAGGAGGAGAAAGAAATGAAGAAAGGGATAGAGGAAGGAAATAGGAGAAAAGGAGACTAAGATAACAGTGAGGTAATACGAGTAGAAAGGAGGAAGTTATAAGGAGAGAGAAAGAGAGAGAGTTCTGAATAAATCAAGAAGAGGAGAAGGAAAAAGAGATTGAGATGTCAGTGATGAAGGGTGAGGAGGAAGGAAGGAATTAAGAAGGAAAGAGTGGATGACGAAAGGGTAGGGGATGAAAGAATTGAGGTGACAGATGAGGAGGAAGGAGGAAAGAAGGAAAGAGAGGATAAGGAAAGGAGGTAGGACGATGAGAAGATTGAAGCGACAGTAATGTAAGGTGAGGAGGAAGGAAGGAAGGAAGAAGGAAGGAGACAATTCATGGAGATTGGAGAGAGAAAGGCAATTAAGGGAAAAAGCAGTTGGGGAGGAATTACATACCGAATCGAGAGAGAGAGAGAGAAAATTGGGATTGTACCAAGATATCAAGAACTACTGAAAGAGGAAGTTGGTTTGTGGCAGGAAGAAGTACCAAGAGGAGGGGACACTGAAGAATATGGAAATACCGAAAGAAATTAAGAGGGGCTTCTGAAGACAGCAAGAGGAAGGTACGGTAAGAGGAAAGAATATCAGAGGGGAAGGAAGACCTGTGTAAAATCAAGATGTACCGTAGGAGGCAGGAAGTACCGAAGGATAGAAAAACTACCGTACTGTGTTGAAGATGCTGAAGGCAGCGTCTGAAGAAGGTGAAGGAGGCGTCTGAAGAAGGTGAAGGAGGCGTCAGAAGAAGGTGAAGGAGGCGTCAGAAGAAGGTGAAGGCACGTCTGAAGAAGGTGAAGACACGTCTGAAAAAGGTGAAGGAGGCGTCAGAAGAAGGTGAAGACACGTCTGAAGAAGGTGAAGGCACGTCTGAGGAAGGTGAAGACACGTCTGAAAAAGGTGAAGGAGGCGTCTGAAGAAGGTGATGGAGGCGTCTGAAGGAGGTGAAGGAGGCGTCTGAAGAAGATGAAAGAGGCGTCTGAAGGAGGTGATGACAGGGTCTGAAGAAAGTGAAGGCAGCGTCTGAAGGAGGTGAAGGCAGCGTCTGAAGAAGGAAGGTCAAAGCAGCATCTCTCGTCACTGGCATAAACTAAATTATTCTCACCCTTGTTGCTCTCGTTCTGTATTCATAGTTCCTTTGATGAGGCTTCCCCCTTCCCTTTCTGCCCTTCCATAACAGTCTTGACCTTATTCCCCTCCACCCTTGACCTCTCATTCCCTTCCTTTTTCTTTCCCCCCCCCCCGCCTCTCTCTCTCTCTCTCTCTCTCTCTCATTCCTCTTTTCCCATCCTGTAACCTACAGTTGTCTCTTCGTGCTCCTCTTGCTTTTATTTTCCTGTACCTCTCTCTCTCTCTCTCTCTCTCTCTCTCTCTCTCTCTCTCTCTCTCTCTCATTTCTTCAGCGTAGAGTCCTTCCAACTTTCCATTCACCTCCACCAGCACGCTCACTGCTTCCTTCAATCTATCATCTTTTCCCTGTTGAAACCTCTCTCTCCCCTCCCTTTCCACTCCATCCCCTCTTCCTTCCTTTCCCACAACCCATCGCATTTCCCTTCCAACAACCCTTCCTTTTATTTCCACTTTTTTCTTCCCTCAGTGCCACCTTTCCTTCTTTCTTTCCTTCCCTCTCAGAACTCTCCCTTCTTTCCCTTGACTCCTATTCAGCGGTTTCTTTTTCTAGTTCTCATTTCTTTCTCCCTCCCTCCCTCTCTCTCCATCTTTTCCCACAGTTATCCGTCCTCCCTCTCTCACAACTCTTCCTCCCCCTCCTGCTCCTCATCTTCCAGTATTGCACCTCCCCTCCTTTGATTTTTACTTCCTCTCCCCTTTTCCCTTTACATCCCTTCCCTCCTCTCCTCTTCGTCCCCGTCGCACCACTCCTCCCTTCTCCTCCCTTCCTTGTTCCTTCCTGTGCACTTTTCCTCCTCCTGATCCTTCCCTTTCCTTGCACCTCCATCTCCCTCCCCTCCTTCCCAGTTTCCCTCCCTCAGCTATCCTATTCCCATCCAACCCACTCAGATTTCCTCCCTTTCTCCCCTCCATTCCCCCTCCTCTCCCCCTCCCCACCCACTTACTCATAACTCTTCACCCTTCCCCTCCCCTCCCCTCCCGTCCCTTCCCCTCCGGCACTCGCGCGTGTCGCCATCCCACAAGTTGTTTCAAAATCCCATTACATTGGCACCTGTGACACTTATTGATTCCAGGTGAAGCATGTATAAAGGTGAGTGTTGTTCATCGTGACTGTTTTACTCTCTCTCTCTCTCTCTCTCTCTCTCTCTCTCTCTCTCTTTTCATTATCTTACCTCTCACACTTCCTTCTTACTACTCTCACCCCCCCTCTTGCCTTCTCTCCCTTCCCTCTTCCCGCCCACTCCTCTTTCTCTTCCTTTCCTCTCCTCTCTTCTCTTCTCTTCTCTCCTCATCCTTTTCATCTCCTCTCTTCTCCATTCCTTTAATTTTCTCTCCACTCATTTTTACTTCCCTCTCCTCCCTTCCTATCCCCTCAGTTTCTCCCCTCCACTCTTCTCCCCTCTCTTCTCGTATTCCCACATGTAAGATATTGAATCACATTTATCTTTGTCCTCCTTCTCTGAATCTTCCTTTATTATTGTCGTATCGTTATCCTCGTCGTTATTTCTCATATTAATCGGTTCTTGCTGTCTTTCCATTTCGGTATATTTTATGGGGTCTCTCTCTCTCTCTCTCTCTCTCTCTCTCTCTCTCTCTCTCTCTCTCTCTCTCTCTCTCTCTCTCTCTCTCTCTCTCTCTCTCTCCATTGTCCTGCTAACTGCCTTATTTTATTTTATTTATTTTTTAAAGAGAGAGCACCTTGGAATAATACCTGTGGGGTATACCGTAGAGTAATACCAGTGGAATTTAAGCCTGTAATTATATCGGGAGAATATAAGACGTTCGAATCACATCATTGGAGAATAATACTCTGAAATAATACCATCAGAATATAACGTCCTGTAATTACTGCAGTGGAATTTAACACACTTGTATAATACCCCTTTGCGGTAGGTGGGGGCGCTCACCATCCACTCACTGGATGTAGTGCTGCTCTCGGGTGTCTGCCCTTTCCTCTCCTCCATCCATCTTTCCTTCCATCTCTTTCTGTCTTTCTTTCCGTACTTCTTTCCTCGTCTTTCTGCCTACGGGTGACTCTACACTGAGTGACAGGCCAAATGGTTTCCTGTACACCAGGAAACCATTTACTACGCTGGGTGGTAACCATATAACCAAATTTTTGGCGCTTGGTGGTTTAGTGGGTAATTACTGCACTCCAAATCGGATTGAGCCAGTGAAGGTTTATATCCAAGGGGTGGTTGGGGTTGATTGCTCCCGTAATGCCACTTAGGGATGAGTGAGGCTGGTCACTCTCATCTTAAATGTCGGGACCAACTGCAAAGCCCCGGACTTCTACGCTCCTCATGGGGCAATGTAGGATTTGATGATGGCTGGATGTATAATACTCCTAGAATTATAGAAGAATATACTGTATCTGGAATAATTCCACCCGGAATTATAACAGTGGAACATAACACCCTGGAATAAGACCACTGGAATTATACCAAAAGAATGTAAGACTGCAATCATACCACCTGGAGTCATACCAGTGGAACATAACACCCTGGCATAATACCACTGGAATATGTCCCGAGAGGCATCTCAATCTGTTGACATGTATTTGCATTGCGCCCTCGAGGATATTCCAGAACGCCTCTGATATACTGCATACACCAGGAATTATACCACCGGCGTTATACCCCCTCTAGGATATAGTGAGGGGGGAAGGGGGGACAAACGAGGCCATTAGGGTGAAAATGAAATGCATGTGAGACCAGTAGTCGACCTTACCGCCGTCCAACTTAAGAATAAATAAAATCTCGTGAATGGATAAGTGAGAAATAAAGGAATAAAGTATGAATTATTTACTGAATGACATAGAAATAAAGGGAAATATGTATAACCAAGTGAATAAATAAATAAGTGGAAATATGAATAATTATGTAAAAAAATAAAAAATAAATAAATAAAGGGTGAAAATAAATGCAAAATGTGACATGAATAAGTAAGTGAATACAGGGAAATATGTATAATCAAGTTATTTAAAGGGTAATATGTGAATAATTAAAGGAAGACAAATACAAAATAAGTCACGAATAATTTAGCGAATAAATGAATGGCTAAATAAAGTAGAGTACGGTATTCTATCATGGTCACTTTTAGCATAATTAAGTAAATGATAATAATTAGAATTTCCCGTCAGGATCATCTTAATTACATGAAAATTATCGAATAGTTATATCTCTTATTCTTCTAGCTTAATAAGTAAATAAATAAATATATAAATGGACGTAATTAGGAGAGAAAAATTATGTTATTTTGTCCATTTGGAGACTCACTGAAGCAGCCTCGGGAGTATACTGTATGTGTGTGTGTGTGTGTGTGTGTGTGTGTGTGTGTGTGTGTGTGTGTGTGTGTGTGTGGAGCGTCAATGACAAAACGGCTCAGGTATTGAACGACCGCATCCATAATTCAGTTCCCTTCAGTAGCAGTAGGTTTCTCTCTCTCTCTCTCTCTCTCTCTCTCTCTCTCTCTCTCTCTCTCTCTCTCTCTCTCTCTCGTATGATGTCTTCGTTCAGTGTGAAACCTTGCATACGATTTTTTTTTCTTTTTACGGGATTAAGGAGTGAGCAAAACTATGACTCAGGAATGCACGTTGAGGGAGATTTCGTAACGCTTCCTCCTTAGCGACTTATGCTGAACATTGTACCTCTGCGTCCCCTTGTATATTATTGATGCAAACTCCATAGCGGTAAAAAATAATAAAGAAATAATACCAGAGGATGTGTGAGAAGGATATTACATTATTAAGAAGGTATTTAAGGAGAAACATCCAGTGAATCATATCAAGCCTTTGTGAGGTTGGAATGGTTAGCTAAGAGAATGTGGCAAGAAAAAGAGGTGAAATCTTAGAGTATCGTTTTAAGACCTTTCATAGTTATTATTATTGTTATTATTATTATTATTATTATTTTACCACTACTTCTGCAGCTACCTATTATTATTATTATTATTAGCCAGCAAAGGGATGTGACAAGATGGGGGGAAAATATCAGGCGAATTATTTGTCCCATCCGTACATTCCACGCAGTATCATTTCAAAGATATTGAATTCTAAAGTGTAATTTAAAGTTTGGGTGCCTTTATCCTTGGTGTGGGTGGAGGGTAGAGTGGAGTGGCTGGAAGGTAGGGTGGAGTGATGGGGGTCGATGTATTGATGCGGGTGGAGGGAAGTGTAGCAGTGTTGGATGTACAGAATTGACGAAGGTGGAGGGAAGTACGGTCTCTCTCTCTCTCTCTCTCTCTCTCTCTCTCTCTCTCTCTCTCTCTCTCTCTCTCTCACACACACACACACACACACACACACACACACACACACACACACACAAATGTCTTCCCCTCCCTGTAGGAAAAGTGGGCTTGGATTTTGTTAAATCTGTGTGCGAAGTTTGTGAGAAAGTAATCAAAAGTTGTGGTGTGTGTGTGTGTGTGTGTGTCCGTCCGCCCATGAGCGACACACTTCGGTGGCGCACACACACACACACACACACACACACACACACACACACACACACACACACACACACACACACACACACACACACACACACACACACACACACACACACACACACACACACACACACACACACACACACGCTGCTTTGTGGTGTATGCTTCGGTGAATTAATAGTATTTAAAACGTACGCATGTTCGAAGTCGCAGCGTCGTCATATTGAACCACATCAGGCAAATAGATTCATTACCATATAGATAGATAGAAAGGATGAATAAATAGATAGACAGGTAGATAAATTTCACAGCCAGGTAGATAGAGGTAGAGAGGACACAGATAGATGGACAGGTAGATAAATGGGCAGGTACTACAGTCGTAAGAAAGGTGAAAATATTATTATTCCCTTCTTACTTAACTCACATCAGGGCCAGAGGTAAATAGATAGATAGATTGACTGATAGATTGATAGATAAATATATAGATTGACTTGTAGATTAATAGATAAATATATTAAACATAAGAAGCTTCCTCCCACGTAAATCCCACCAGGCTTGTTTACTATTGACAACCACGTCCTATGCTGGGGGATAGGGATTAATGGGGGGGAGAGGGGGGAATATGGGGGGAGGGGAAGTTTGAGGAGGTGGAGAGGGCTGGTCCTGAGGGTTGTGCAAAAATGGGTGCGAGGGGAGGAGAATGGGAGTGGGGAGGAGGAGGGGAAAGAAGGGAGGTTATGTGAAGGGGAGGAATGGGGAGAAGGGAAGTGGAGAGGGTGTTGTATGATGGTTATTTAGGGGTAGATAGGAAGGAGGGGGAGAAAGGGGTGTGGGGAGGCAGAGTATAATGTCAGGGAAAACATTAGTGGATGAGATAAGGGAGGAGAGGGGTCAGTAGAAAGGGGAGAGAGAGAGGGAGAGAGAGCGTTAGAGGGGACGAGAAAGAGGTGGGGATGATAGGGGTAATGGGAAGATGGGGAAGGAGGAATTACAGAGGAACGAAGGGGTAACAGGAGGAAATGAGGCGATAGGAGGAGGCGACAGTGATATGAGAGAAGGCGGGGGAGGGGCAGGGGAGGGGGAAGGGATGGAAATAGAAAGGGGGTTGGAGATACGAGGGGGCGATAGTGATACAATTGAAGAGGGGGAGTGGGGGAAGGGATGGGAATGGAAAGGGGGGATAGAGGGATTACGTGAGGGATAGTGTGGAGATGAGAAAGCCGCTTAGTACAAGGCCACTCGATACAGAAGGGGGGGGGGCTAATGGATGCAGGCGGAGGGATGAGGGATGTGAGTATTGGAGGTAAAGAAAGAGGTGAGGGAAGTGAGTATTGGAGGAAAGAGAGCTGTGAGGGATGTGAGTATTGGAGGAAAAAGAGAGGTGAGAGAAGTATGTATTGGAGGAAAGAGAGGAGGGGTAAGGGAAGTGAGTATTGGAGGAGAAAGAGAGGTGAGAGATGTGAGTAATGGAGTAAAAGAAGAGGTGAGTAATGGAGGAAAGAGAGAGGGGAGAAGGAAGAGGTACGGTATTGGAGGAAAGAGAGGGGAGGAGGAAGAGGTATTGGAGGAAAGAGAGGGGAGGAGGAAGAGGTATTGGAGGCAAGAAGGGGGAGGAGGAAGTGGTATTGGAGGAAAAAGAGGGGTGAGGGAAGTGTGTTGGAGGAAAAAGGAGGGATTGGAGGAAGATAGGGAATTGAGGGAAGTGGTTGTTGGAAGAGAGAGAGAGAGAGAGGAAACAATTGGAGAAAAGAGGGAAGTGGTACTGGAGGAAAGAGAAGGGAGAAGGAAGTGGTATTGGAGGAAAGAGAGGGGAGAAGAAAGTGGTATTAGAGGAAAGAGAGGGGAGAGGGAAGTGGTATTGGAGGAAAGAGAGGGG
Source organism: Coenobita brevimanus (assembly GCF_032717465.1). Lineage (NCBI taxonomy): Eukaryota > Metazoa > Arthropoda > Malacostraca > Decapoda > Coenobitidae > Coenobita > Coenobita brevimanus. The sequence goes on along the minus strand of NC_136959.1, from coordinate 61,234,293 downwards.
AGAAGAAAATGGTATTGGAGGAAAGAGAGGGGAGAGGGAAGTGGTATTGGAGGAAAGAGAGGGGAGAAGAAAATGGTATTGGAGGAAAGAGAGGGGAGAGGGAAGTGGTATTGGAGGAGAGGGGAAAGGGAAGTGGTATTGGAGGAAAGAGAGGGGAGAGGGAAGTGGTACTGGAGGAAAAGAAGTATTGGAAACAGGATGAGGGGAGGATTTACTGAAGGAGAGAGGGGAATGTGGATATTGAAGGACAGAAGGTTGAAGAAAGATTAATATAAGATGATGTTGATCTTCTTCTTCATCATATTATTATTATTATTATTTTTATCATTATAATTACAACAGCAATATCTACTACCACCACTGCTACAACTACAACAGCTACTACTACTACAAATATTACGGTAGTTGCTAGTCGGATCTTCTCTAGTATTGGGCTGTATTCTAGATATTGCCAGACGATTTTTTTTTCACCCGAGAGGGAGTCATAGGAGCCTGAAGATGTTAACCCTTTCAATATGGTGTCATTTTGTTTTGTTTTTATAGCCCTCTCAGTAGGGTGACATCCTTTATCTCTCCTCTTTCTTTCTTTTTTTTTTCCTTCAACAAGATGGTTTTACTCAACATGGGAGAGCCCCAGAAGAATGTTGTACCCATCCCTTTCTCGTTCAAAAAATATATATATATATATATATATATATATATATATATATATATATAATAATGAATTTGAATCAGATAAGAAAGAGATATCAGAAATATATATATATATATATATATATATATATATATATATATATATATATATATATATATATAATAATAAATTTGAATCAGATAAGAAAGAGATATCAGAATTTACAAAAGTAGAGAAAAAACACGACTGGTATCCATTGTCGTTGGAAAAATAAAATAAAATAAGGAGACAAAAAAAAATTGAAGTAAAAAACACGTGGTTGGAGTACAAAATGAATAAATAAGTAAATAAAACACGTGACAGGAATCTCACTGAAGGGGAATTAGATCTCCTTCCACAATTACCAGGTGGCATTGGAATCCTCCTTTGAAGCTCGAGATTAGTGGGGAAGGGAGATTGAATGATGCTCTGTGTCTCCCCACCTTTCACTTCCTCTCCTGGCATGGGCGCGGGAAATGAAGGAAATGATGACTGGACATGCTAGTGAAGGAAAAATGCCTAGTGAGGAAAATATAAGAAAATGACGAGTGAGATGTTTAGTTTGTGAGAATTTTGTCTTGTAAAATAAGTAGTTTGAGGAAATTAGTCTGATGGTAAAGAAAATGATTTATAGTGAAGTGTGTAGTATGTGGAAGTAATTTTAAGTGTTAGGTTGTGGTGTCAGGTGTTAGGATGTGATGTCAAGTGCGAGGAAGTGATGTCAGGTGTGAGGATGTGATGTCAGGTTTGAGGATCAGATGTGAGGATGTGATGTCAAGTGTGAGGAAGTGATGGTGTGAGGAAGTGATGTCAGGTGTGAGGGTGTGAGAGAAAGTGATGTCAGGATGTGATGTCAAGTGTGGAGATGTGATGTCAAGTTCGGAGCATGATAGGGTTAAGAGCAAGGCGGGTGATATGAAGCACAGTTAGGTGACGGGTAGCGGCTCACCTGATGCGATTATGCCAGGTGTAGCGAGGCAGGTTGGAGTTAATTAAGGGGGAGGAGGGGCACCAAGATGGCCGCCAGTGTTGACATAGCGACGCAGCCTAACATCGTCGCCATGACTCGCCTGGTCTCGTAATTATGAAGGATTTTAACCCATTCAGCCTGTGGACCTAAGATTTATTGCATTTTTTTCCTCTTGCTTTCGTTCTCATTGCCTAAACTTAGCTTAGATTTTCGTTCTTTTGCAGTTCATTTCACGTAGTTCACTGGCAGAAAAAAGAAAAAGACTCTGTTGAAGGCTCCACGTCTCCTCTATAGCACTTCTTCGTGACTGGCTTCTTATTGTAGTGTTAATCTGTTGTTACATCTCAGCATTCAATATATATATAGAGGAGGTACTTTCAGGCAAAGTTGGTGTTATATTTAAAAAAAAAAAAAAAAAAAAAAAACTTAAAGCTGACGACCATGTATTTACTTGTAACTTTTAAATTGTAACTTATAAATTCCCTGTAACTTATAAATTGCTTTTGCAGGAAGAACGAGAGGCGTGGAAAGTTTCTGCCCTTTTCTTTTTTTGCACTTCCTCCCAAAACAAATAAAAGCCATGAATTTTCCTCTCGTAATGAGGATCTGGTTTTGACGAAAGACAGGAAAAGCTTGTGCTCTTGTTGGCCATCCAGTAAAAGCAAGTGTGAGTTACGGCAAGGAATCCCACCTAAGTATCTTTGAGAATTCCACCCCTGATACACAGCTTAAGAAAGTTTTTAAATACGCAGCTCAAGAAAGTTTTTAAATACGCAGCTCAAGAAAGTTTTTGGATACAGTTTAAGAAAGTTTTTAAATACGCAGCTCAAGAAAGTTCTTAGATACAGTTTAAGAATGTTTTTAAATACGTGTCCAGTACCAAGGAGAATCTAATTTATGTCCTTGTTTGTTCTGCTGTCATTTCTCCTTTTCCCCCTCCTTCCCCCTTTCCTTTCCCCATTCCTTCCTTCTCTCTTTCCTTTCTCCTTCTCATTCCTTCTTCCTCCTTCCGTTTTCCTTCTTTTTTCCCCTTCCTTCTCTCCTTCCTCCTTTTTCACCTTCTCCTTTCTCCTTCTTCCTTCTTTCCTTTCTCCATTTCCCTCCGTCTTCCTCTTTTCCTCTTTCCTTCTTCCCCCTTCTTCACTCTTTCCTTTCTCCTTCTCCTTCTTCTTCCCCTTTCCTTTCTCCCTTCCCTCCTCCTCCCTTCCATTTCTCCTTTTCTTCTTCTTGCACTTTTTCTTTACTTTTCTTTTTTCTGTTCAGGATCCTGTTTTCTTGCTCCCCCCCCCTCTCTCTCTCTCGTCTTTTACTTTTCCCTCTTCGTTTTTTCTTCTGCTTCCTCTTCCCTGTCTTTTCCTGCGTCCTGCTACTCCTCTTCCTCTCTCTTTCCCTTCCTCCCTTTCCTCGTCTTCCGCTTTCCCCTGTCTCCTCCTCTCTTTCTCATCTCATCTTTTCTTTCTTTCCTCCTTCCTCTTTCTCTTATTCCTCTTTCTCTCTCTCTCTCTCTTACTTCACGTCATCCTTCTTTCACTCTATTCTTTTTCTGTTTTTCCCTGCCCCCCCCCCTCTCTCTCTCTCTCTCTCTCTCTCTCTGTTGCATAACATAAATTGATTACAGTCTCCGCTCTCTCCTTTCTGCTTCTCCCTCTCTCCTCCTCCTCCTTCCTCCTCAGTCTTCCTAATTCTCTTCCGCTTTCTCCTTATCTTCCCTTCTCTTCCTTCTTCATGCTGTATCTCTCCTCCTCCTCCTCCTCCTCTTCTCCCTTGACTTTGCTTATTCGTTTTCTCATTGTTTTGTCCAGTTTTCCTCTGTTTTTTTTATTCTCCTCCTCCTCCTCCTCCTCCTCTTTCTGCTTCCTCTGTCTGACGTCACGCATTGTTCCCCAAGGCTTCTTTTGATTCCTCTTATCCTTTGGGTTCCGTAATCTGTTTTCGTGGCATCTTTTCGTTTTATTTTCATTGCATCTTCTCATTTGCCCTTTTAGTTATACATCCTTTTTGTAATTTTCCTGTCTTGTCCTCCTTCGTGTCTGATATTCTTCTTTCATTCCTATCCCTGCTCCTCTTTCTTCCTCCTCCTCCTCCTCCTTCTCCTCCTCCTTTTCTATCGCTTTTGCTTTCCTTATCTTTTTTTCCTCCTCCTCCTCCTCCGGCTCCATCCTGTTTTCTGTTCCTTTTGCTTTCCTCACCTCTTAGCCCTTCCTCCCCTAGTCTCTTTCCCTCTCCTTCTTTCCTTTCTTTCCCTCTTCTTCTTCCCTCCCTTCTCTCCTTTCCTCCCTGCTGCCTCCTCCGTCATTTGTCCGGGGTCTGGCAAGAAATAAGTCTGAAACTTGAGTGCCTGAGGTTGGACATATATGCTTCTTCCCTTTATCGCCTCTCCTTCCTTTATCTTATTTACCTTCTTCCTCCTTCGTTTCCTTTCTTCTTCTTCCTTCGTCTGCTAATCTTCTTCCTCCTTTGTCTGCTTTTCATCTTGCTTCGTCTGCGTTTCTTCTTTCTCCGTCTGTTTTTCTTCTTCCACCTTCATCTGCTTCTCTTTTCTTTCGTCCGCTTTTCTTCTTTTTCTTTCGTCCGCTTTTCCTCTTTTTCTTTCGTCTGCTTTTCATCTTTCTCCTTTGTCAGCATTTCTTCTTTCTCCTTCGTCTGCTTTTCGTCTTCCTCCATCGTCTTCTTTTTTCTTCCTTCTGCGTCTTTCACTGTCTATACTTCTTCCCATTATCGTCTCTCCTTCATTTATCGTATTTCCCTTCTCCGTCTTTCCTCTCTCCTTCCATTATCTTATTTCCCCTCTCCCTCTTTCCTCTGCATTCTTCTTTCTCCTTCGTCGTTGTTGTTTTTTTTTCTTGTGTGTCTGAGTCTCCGCTTCTTTTTTTTATCGTCCTTTTTTTTTTTCTTTTTCATAGTTGTTGTTCTTCGTTTGTCTTTAACTCACCTCGCTTTCTGCCTTCTTTACTTCCGCCTCCTGTGTGTGTGTGTGTGTGTGTGTGTGTGTGTCTTCAGTTCGTCGTTTAGTTTTCCGCTTTTTTCTTTCGCGCATTTACTTCGGACTCTTTTCATCTTATTTTCCTTCTCATCTTCCTTTTTCGTCTTTCCCATTTTTCCTTGTTTGTCTCTGTCTGTATTTTATCCCTTTCCTCTTCACGTTTTCCCTCATCCTCCTTCGTCGTTTTGTAATTGGCCACTTTGTTTTCACGATTTTCTTCATCCTCTTTTTCGTCTTCTGCTTTACTTCCTCATCTTTCCTTTTCCTTCGCCCTCTGTCACCTTTCTTCTTCCCTCTTCCCTCTTCTTCCTCGTTCTTTTTCCTCATCTTCCCTCATCTTCCTCGTTCTGTTTCTTCTTCTTACCTCATCTTCCTCGTTCTGTTTCTTCTTCTTCCCTCATCTTCCTCGTTGTTTTTCATCTTCCCTCTTCCTCCTCGTTCATTTTCTTTATCTTCCCTCTTCTTCCTCTCATCTTTTCTTTCTCATCTTTTCCACTGTCATACCATTTCCTTTTTTTTTCTCTCCTTTCTCCTTATTTCCTTCTTTCTTTCTCGTTTTCCCTTCCTCTCCCTGCATTTCCTTCTGCGTTATACCTCCGTGTTTTATCTCCCTCTTAACTTTTTTTTTTTCCTACTTCCTCCCCCGTTATCTCCCTTTTCCTTCAACTTTATTATTATTATTTTTTTTTTACTATTTTTCCCAAACTTTCCTGTCGCCCCCACTTTTCCATTCTCTCTTTCTTATTCTCTCCTTCTTTCTCCTTCCTCTCTCTCTCGCCTTTCCTGTCGTCATCGTTCTGGTTACGACATTCACTTATTATCTCTCAGTTTCTTTCCTCCTCCTCCTCCTTCTCCTCCCCCTCTTCCTCCTCCTTCCTTCCTCACTTTCTTCCTACTCTATCTTTTCTCTCCTTCCCGATTTATTTTCCTCCTTTTCTCTCCTTCCTTCTTTCCTCTCATTTCCTTTTCTCAGTCCATTTTTTTCTTTATTCATATTTCGTTCTTATTTCCCATTTTTTCTCCTCATTTCTTTCCTGCTATTTTCATGAACCTTTCTCTTTTCTGATTAATATTTTGTTATTATTTACTACTTTTTAAAATCGTCAGGTTTCTTTTTTCTCCATATTCATCCCGTCTCTTTTCCTATCGAGTTATTTCTCTTTTCCGTCTTTAATTCCTTCCTTCCTTCTTTCCAAGTCTTTCATTCTTCCATCCTTCCTTCCTTCCTTTCTTCCATGTGTACCTGGGAGTCCTTCACATTTGGCTACAAGCACACGTTAATAATTGCACCCCTGAGTACACACACACACACACACACACACACACACACACACACACACACACACACACACACACACACACACACACACACACACACACACACACACACAGTTGACGCTCATACGCACACAAGGAGACTCGGCAAGTCACAATGGTACACATGACCTTTCTTGTTCCATTTGTTCACATTTATACTTTGTTCTCCTTCATTATTTTTCCTCTTCTGTTTCCCTTCCCTTTCATATTGTTCCCCCCCCCCTTTTTTCCCTTTGTACTTAATTGTTTTTGCTCTGATTTTATTTTTTTGGTTCCATTTTTATGTTTCATTTTTCGTCCCGTTTCTTTACGCTTTATTAAGTTTCTTTTTTTCTGTTCATATTTTCTTCCGTTTTTTTGTCCATGCTTTATTCCTCCTTTTCTCGCTGTTTATTTTCTTTCTTAATTTCCTTTCTTCTTATTTTCTTCCAATTTGCTTCCTTCCTCCTTTTCTTGTCTGATTTATGCCACAGATTCTCCTTCCTCCTCCTCCCCCTCCTCCCCCCATTCCTCCTACTCCTCCGGCCCTCTGCATTTAAGTGTTGCCTTACGCTCTCGTGCATTCCTTCATTTATTTATTCCTTTCTTTTGCCGGTATTCTGAGCCTTATTCTTCTTTCCTCCGCTCTTTCCTTCCCTCTTTGCGTTCTCCCATCTTCTTGTCTTATTTTTCTTTGTCTTTCGTTCCTTCTGTTATTTTTGTTTTCCTTACTGCTTTCTTTATCACTCTTCCTTTCTTCCCTTCTGTCCTACATTCTTTCTGTCTGTCTGTCTGTCTGTCTTCCTTTCTTCCCTTCCTTCTTCCATTTTTCTTCTCCTTCCATCCTCCTGTCTCAGCACCTTAAATCTCGCCATTGTCTTCAACTTCTTCTCCCTCCACCTCACTTCCTTTCCCCCAAGCCATCGCCGTGTTTTTCCTCCATCTCAAGTTCCTCCTCCTCCTCCTCTTCCTCCTCTCCACGTCCCTTCTTCCTTCCTCTGTTTTTCCCTCCTTCCCAAGATATCCACTCCCCCGACCTGACATTTCCGCCTCGCTTCCTCATTTGTCTTCTCGGCTTCTTACCGTCTTCACATTTGAGACGTCTTGATTATATGTCTGTCTTTTTTTTTTCCTTGATTGTGCCACCAGATGAGTTTATTCAACCTTAGTATTGGAGAAATTTGATGAAGTCTATAGGGAAACAATGAAAAAACAAAATAATAATGGTAATAATAATAATAATAATAATAATAATAATAAAGGTCCACGAAGCTGAAGCACATCCAGTGAAGGTACTAGAAAGTTAAGGAAAGAAATTAGTGACTGGTTTGTCGGCTCTTACATTTATAATATTTTAATGTATTTTTGGAAAGTTTTGTGAGCTCAGTGGTGGCTTGTGGGTCTCGGGGTACCTGTGTCCTGAGAAGTTAGAGAGAGAGAGAGAGAGAGAGAGAATCCATTAGCAGCATCGTCGCAACCATTTACAAACCAAAATCATCATCATCCATCACACAACCATTATCCTCCCCCAGCAGAACCATTAACCATACTCCACATCCTCTTCATTGTCTGCATAGTTAACCATTACCACAACAGCCTTCAGTGGTCGTTTAGTATGGTTAATTGTCTCTAAGTGCTTGTCTTGATTGCTTTCCTTTGTTTGTCATCGTTTTCACCTCGTAATATCAGCCATTCGTCCATTACTCCTCTTTTCATTCGTTCTTTCCCTTCCCTTTCGGTTCATTCTTCTCTCCTCCTATCTGTTTAATTGTTCGTATGTCTATTTTTCCATCCATCTATCCATCGTCCACCCTGTAATCACCTCTTCGTTGTCGCAAAATTCATCTGTCTCTCCCTCCCTCGTTCATACATCTGTCTGTCTTTCTGCCCTTCTGCTAAACCATTCATCCATCCATCCATACTTCCGACTGTTCAGTAAGGTCTGCAATAACTATCCATTCTTTTATCCATTCATCCATCTGCCTGTCTATCCGTCCGTTGTTCCGTCAGTCCATCTATTCATTAATCAATGCTGTTATCATTCAGTATCCTCATCCTACTATCCATTCATCCATCATCCTCAGTTACTAACCATCCATTCATCCACTAGCCCAACCATCCAAACCACACCACTAACCCTTCCACCTCTCGAATCTCATCACTAACACAATTTACAAGAACCCAATTTCTATTTTTTTTTCTTTCCTGGACAGGTGAGTGGCGGAAGAGGCGCCAGGTGAAAGAGAGAGAGAGAGAGAGAGAGAGAGAGAGAGAGAGAGAGAGAGAGCGTTGAACAGGGACGGGGCGATGGAACGAAAAGTAAGGTAATAATCCAGATCTTAACTTTCCTGTATTACATCCCTTACCTGCGTCGTCTTAATTTTTGTACCTGTAGTTTCTCCTAGTTCAGAATTTCCTGTATGATTTTTCTGTGCTAGGGAGCCTTCTAATCGCACAAGAATACGGATCTATATTTTAAGTTAGAAAATTTACCCTAATTTTAAAGTTTGTATTTGGAGGACCTTATGGAAAAGCTCCCAGGCTCGAGTGAAAAATGAGCCTTGGTGTTACGTGCAGGGATGGATGGATGGGTGGGTGGTTTGATGGATGGGTGGGTGGGTGGGTGGTTGGTTGGTTGGTTGGTTGGTTAGTTAGTTAGTTTTAGTTAGTTAGTTAGTTAGTTAGTTGGGTGGGAGGGAGGGTGGCTGGTTGTTTGGTTGGTTGGATGGATGGGTGTGTGAGTGGTTGGTTGGATGGATGGGAGGGTGGGTGTGTGGTTGGATGGATGGATGGATTGTTGGTTGGTTGGATGGATGGATGGATGGGTGTGTGGGTGATGGGATGGGTTGGAAGAAAAACAGGTATGGTTGATGAGAATGGGACTGTAGGGAAGAATGAAATAGTGGATTGATTGATAAATGGATGGAAGAATGACTGGATGGATGGATGGATAGTTGGAAGAAAAAAAATGTAGTTGATGAAAAAGGAGCCGTAGAGAAGAATGAAATAATGGGTGGTTTAATGAATGGATGGAAGGAAGAATGACTGAATGGATGGATGGTTAGAAGGAAGGGTTGATGGGTAATTGGATGAATGGATGGGTAAACTAGGAGATGGTCGGAAAAAGCGGTGGAACTGATGAAGGAAGCGGGAGGGAGAAATGAAAGGAGATGAAGACGAGAAGTTGAGCACAAGGAAGGGAGAAGAAGAGTGAATACGTGTCTTTCTGTCCCACATTTCACCCATCTGTCTATCCTTGCTTATCTGTCTACGACTGTCTCTCTGTTTATTTGTCTCTACCCACATCAGTATCTCTCCTCAGATCTCTCATCCCTCCCTCTCCTCCACTCTCTCTTCCCTCCTTATTCTCCACTCTCTCACTTTCCTCGTTCTCATCAACTCTCTTCCCTTACTCTCTTCAACTCTTTCTCTTCCAATACTCTCGGTCACTCTCTTCCCTCACCCTCCTCCACTTTCTCTCTACCTTCTCTCTCTTCCATTCTTCGGCTGTCTTGGTGCCCCTCTTTTTGTCATCTCCTTTCTCTCGCCTCTCACACAATCACTCACTCCGCTCTCTCACTCTCTCTTTTTTTTTTTTACCCTCCTTCAGTCTTCTCGCCCGCTGTCTCACTGACTCACTTTCCCCTACTTGCCCACTTTTTTGTTCTAACTTGCCTCATCCCTCACATTGATTCTCTCTCTCTCTCTCTCTCTCTCTCTCTCTCTCTCTCTCTCTCTTTCTTGAGCCAAGTGCCAGCCTCTGTTTAACTTGGAGCGTGAAGGAAAGTGGTGTACGAGGAAAGGAAAATGAGAGAGAGAGAGAGAGAGAGAGAGAAGGTACACACACACACACACTCTCTCTCTCTCTCTCTCTCTCTCTCTCTCTCTCTCTCTCTCTCCTGATAAACACTCAAGCTCCAACGCACCCACACTCACTCCATTTCACCTTAACACCCATACATTCACACTCCCTAAAATACGCAAAGTCCTTCTCCATGTAGCCAATTCTTTCTCCAGGTAACTCCATCCCCAGGTGTATCTCAGGTAACATTAATTAACGGGACATCTCAGTGGAGCCAGTGTCAATAGTCTCACTCCCTCATTTTACATTAGTTTCCCATGCATCACTTTTTTTTTTTTTTTCATTTCCTGTACTAGTTCTTTTTGCACTGTCTATATTTCCTCTCTCTCTCTCTCTCTCTCTCTCTCTCTCTCTCTCTCTCTCTCTCTCTCTCAAATCATCCTTTGCCACACCTCTCTCAAGCATTTTATTTTCCATCCAGTGCCTCGCTTATTCAGGGTACACACGTGTCCTTTTACCTTCAGGAGTTTTCCTCCTCTCTACCTCTTACCCTCTTTGCACATTTCTCTTTTAAATCATGTCTTCACCTCCCTCTCCATCATGTCCCTTTTTATTTTTCTTCTGTCTCGTCAACATGCCTTCAGAATCTACAGATGTATTCTCCTGTGTGTGTATGTCTCTCTCTCTCTCTCTCTCTCTCTCTCTCTCTCTCTCTCTCTCTCTCTCTCTCTCTCTCTCTCTCTCTCTCATCCTGGCCTTTCCCCTCCCCCGCCTCTTCATTCCGCTTCATCACACACACATCCTCTTTCCCTCTCTATCTGTCTCCCCCTTCCTCCGTCTTTCTCTTCCTTCCTCCCTCCCTCTTCTCTCTATCTTTTTCCCTCCATCCTCGTGCCTGTGTGTGCTGAAGAACTTTCTCTGACTCAGCATCTCGACACTCCTCAATTTCGTGTCCTTTGGAATTTTTTACCCTTCCTTTTCGCCTTTTCTTGACACATTGTATCCTCACCCTCACTTCCTCCCTTCGTTTCCCCTTTGGTTCTCTCTCTCTCTCTCTCTCTCTCTCTCTCTCTCTCTCACTCTAATTACCCATTTATCCCGCGAAATCCGAAATTGCCCTACAAATTATTCCCATATCTAATTATTTAACCTATCCTATTACAGCCAATAAAATCCATGCATTATTTCCATCTATTCCCCAGTCACAATCCAAAATATTTCCAAAATTCCCCAATATTATTTTTTTCACGTTTTTTCATCACGTTCGTCGAAATTATATGGATTTGACGTTTCGATTTGACACGTGTTTTGCGCATAAATAATTTTGATAGCATAGTTTATTTTCTCGCTGGTGGTGGTGGGTGCTGAGGCCTGCCATTCAATTTCGTTCGCAGGTGTGAGTCGAGGTTGACTTCGATGAGAGAGAGAGGGGGGGGGGAATTGAATGATTGAAAGTATATGAATGTGTGTGTGTGTGTGTGTGTGTGTGTGTGTGTGTGTGTGTTTGACGGGTTCAGTCGAAGGAACACCCGCGTGATGTGTTTACGAACTGATGCAACTCTTTTTGTCTTCCCTTCCCTGTATTCCTGGCCATAGAGATAAGCGTAATCCATGCGTTATCAGTGACCTGTTATATTTTTCCTACCTGAAGCCCGGGTATAAAAGCTCACCGAGATTGTGGATAGATATAGTCTATATTTAAAGAGCATCCATATCGTATATTTGGCGATGGGTATAGCCGAATAAGCTAGCCATTCGGGTCTGAGAACTTTTTTCGTTTTCTCTCTCTCTCTCTCTCTCTCTCTCTCTCTCTCATGAAACTGAACCCAAACTAAAACAACCATCCTGGTCCATGTACCAACACCAGAACCTCAGGAAAAACACTGACACCAATACGAACAAAGCACACCATATCCATCACCTTCTAATCGGAGTGAAAGGGGATCCAACCGTCCTCCTGACCACCCAATCCCGTCCTCCAGTCCCCGAGTTGTAACAAGGTGATTATTAACTTTTAAAAGATCAAACCAAACTGTCTCCTCCATTAATCAAATCTGCAATCTGACGGTCTCAACATTTTACGAAGGTATCGTTTGTGTTTATTAATTGATTAATTTATCTATTTAATTACTGTGTTTTGGTTTGAGTGATAGAGTTCTGGTTTGAGTGATAGAGTTCTGGGGGGGGGACTTTTCATGTGGTATATATATATATATATATATATATGATAGATAGATAGATAGTTATAGATCGATAGATAGATTGATTGATATAGATATATATAATTTTAGTATATGTATAGCGCATTTCCATATGTATATATTTAGTTTAGAGTGTGTATAACTTCTAAATACATGTCTGTTAATTTTGGAATATGTAAAACTCCTACGTGAATCACTTATTGTGACTAGCATGATATAGTAGTGTTAAAGTAATATTATGACTGAGCATTCAAAATGGAGAGATGGTAATTTTAGGCCAAGTTGCAGTAAAAGTAGTACGGTAAAGAGTGAAGCAGAGTTAAAAGTAAAGAAATAATATTCAAGTTAAAGGTAAGAGAATGTAAGTACTCCTCCACGTCCGTATGTCCTTCCCTTATCTTAAGAAATCCACCTTAAGAAGCAAAGATGTAATGAAGCAGACATCCGCGTACTGAACCGGCCTCTGTTTCTGTTCACCAATAATACCTTTGCTTATGTAAAAAGAGAGAAAAAAAAACTCAGGGAAGGAAAAAGAAGCTGCTAAAAGAAAATATTGAAGCTTAGAAAAGAACAAGCAAGGAATATTTGGGGGAGAAGAAAGAGTGAAAAAAGAAGATGCAAGAGAGAGGCAGCAGGGAAAATTTTTTAAGCGAGGACGAAAAATAGGAAAATAGTGGGTGATGTGAGAGAAAATGTGAAAGAGTACGAGGCACTGGAGAGAGAAAGAGAGAGAGGGGGGGGGATAGTGATCAAATGACAGAGACGAGGCAAAAATAGCTTGGATGATAGAGAAATGTGTTTACGCCCTTGTATGCAGATCTCTGTGTGCGTGTGGGTTTTAAATCTACATACATGTATATTAATGTGTGTGTACGTGGGTGTGGGTGTATGTGCGTGCCAGCGTGTGAGCGTTCGAGCGCTCGCTTTTCAACATCCGGGTGTATTTATATATGTAAGTTTGCTTGGCAGCCTGTCCATATGTCATGATTGGTCAGTCTGTCTTCCGTTTGTAAGCTATATATGTACATATTCATCTGTGTATGCTCGTGTATGTATGCATGTATGTTTGTCTGTTGCCTGTCTCTGTATGGTAGTATTAATTGTCAGGATTTGGTGTGGCATATTATGTTGTGGAAAACCTCCATGTAAAATGAGAAATGATACCGTATTAGTCGTAAAATATATATACAGTGATATTAGTTGTTGACGGTAGCCTCCTCCTCCTCCTCCTCCTCCTCCTCCTCGGTAACTTTATCCTCACCGTGTTATTTCCTCCTCCTCTCTCACACAGCGATCGCCAACTCTTTCATCCTCTCTCCTTTTCATGTGTCTCTTCCAGGCAAAGCTATTTTTTTATTTTTCTTATTTTTCGTGAGCTTGTCCTTATTGGTTTGTGTTTTTCCTGTGACTTGTATCTCTCTCTCTCTCTCTCTCTGTCTCTCTGTATATGTGTGTGTGTGTGTCTTTTCGTTTTCTCTTCCATATCCATTCTCCACATTTCATTCAGTTGTACTTCCGCCTCGCTTCCTCCCCCTCCCCCCTTTCATCTTTCCTGTTCTCCTCCTGTTCTTTCCTCCTCCCCTTCAACCCTTTCCCTCCCCTCCCCCTTCAGCCCTTTCCCTTCTCCTCTTTCACACACGAACGTCTCATTCCCCCCTCCCCTTTTTTCACACTCAGCCATTTAGTTTCCTTCATTATCCCTTCATAGGTTTTTCCCCTTTTCTTAGATGCAGCGAATTTCTCTCTCTCTCTCTCTCTCTCTCTGTCTCTCTCTCTCTCTCTCACTTCCTCTTCCACCTTCGTCTCCTTGGATATGTTTTCTCCCTTCCTCATCTCCTTTCATCTCTTCTTTCAAGCTCTCATGTCCTTTATATCTCGTGTATTCTCATCTCTCCCACTTTCTTTTCTTCCCTTCTCCCCTCCCTCTTTTTTTTTTCTTCTCCCGTCTCCTCTCCTCTCCTGTCATCGCGTACAGTATATATCATTTCATAACAGCTGATCTGCTCTAATAATCCTGTCTAACCTAATTGCTCCTTTTCTCCCTCCTCCTGCTCCTGCTCCTGCTCCTCCTCCTCCTCCTTGGCAAGCAGAGGATGGAGAGAAAACAAGGCACTTCATTATGTCTTGAGGAGTCGTTTGGGAAGTGCTCAAGGAAATTATTCAGTCCAGGCGACGACAGAGAGAGAGAGAGAGAGAGAGAGAGAGAGAGAGAGAGAATCAGGGAAGTGAGAAAGTGGGGAAGAGGTAATAGAAGAATAAAGAAGAAGAGAGACGGCGGTGAAATTGGGAGGAGAAAAATGGATATTGGATGCAAGCAAGAAAAAAATAAGAAGGGGGGAAAATTTTAGAAAAGGAATGGAGGAAGATGAAAGAAGGATGCGCGGAAGAGGAAGTAAGAGAAGATCAAAAGGATAAAGCAATGGAAAGAAGGAAATGAATGAAGAGTAGGGATAGACGGGAGGGGGGGGGGAAGAAAGAAATTAAAAAGAGGTAGGAAAGGAAGAAATAGAAAATGAGGATATTGACTTCATCAGCCCGATAGTGCAATTTTCTTTCAATTCTCCGCCCCCTCTTTTATTTTTTTTATTCTTTATTTTTTTTACATCTCCAATAGTCAGCTTTTTTTTTTTTCCTCCCGTAGGAAAAGCCCCTCGTATGGTGACGGAAATCGTCTGAAGGTAGCAAGAACAAGTCAAAAAAGTACGTCATTGGAGTGAAGGGATTGAGAAGCAACATTGATAGATAGATAGATAGATAGAGAGACATAAATAGAGAGACAGGTAGGCAGATGGAAGGAGAAATAGACAAACAGGCAGATTGATACAGAGAGAGATATATAGAAAGCAAGGATGAAATATAACACCTTTCTGATGGAATTACAAGACGAGCAATAACGCTGCTGATTGTTACATAGGAGAGGGACGCAGGTATAAAGGGGAAAGGGCAGGGAACAGAGAGATACCTGCAGTCAAATTAACACTAACGAGGGAGAAATATGAAGGGTCGCGAAAAGAGGAAAGGGGAGATGGGAAGGAAGCAGTTAGTTGAATTTGAAATATAAAAAAAGACAGAATCGCTGTGTGAGGCGCAGATGAAGAAGAGAGATATGGAGAAGATGGGTATAGAAGCAGTTGAATTAAAGATGAGAGTGGAGGAAATGTAGTTAGATGGAAGTGAGAGATGAAATAAGGTGTTAGTAGGAATTACGTGAACAGGAAATGACGAGATGAGAAATGGGAGAGGGTTTTTCATTATGGTAGAGATGTATGGAAAATGAAGTGGAACGAAAAATATTTAGGAAGGGATGAGAGGTCAAATGAGACGCAGGCAGTAGGAAATGACAAGAATATCAAGTAGCAGGATAGTGTAGACCCAGGCAGAATATGCACTTGGAAATATAGTATAGGGGTGAAAAGAGAGAGAGAGAAAAAAAAAATGTAGAAAGTTGCTCAGGGATAAAGGGATTAGATGCAATTTATTTACAGGGAAGTAAAGGCTTGTAAAGACAGATTGAGAACAGTTATAAAAATAAAGAGATGAAAACATTAATAAAAAATAAATGAAGAGAGTGAAAATAAAGGAGGTTGAAAGAAGAGTTAATCTGGAGAAAATAAATCTTGTGAGGAATTAGAAACGAGGGAAATGAAGGATATTATTCAGTCATTAAAAGGATTGAGGAAGAAATGAAATATTAAGAAAAATATGGGATGGGAAAAATAATGAGAAGACACCAGTTAACGGAAAGTAAAGAATCAGTCCAATTAAATCGCAAGATGGTCAATTATGGAGGGTCAGATGGATGTAGTATGAATTAGACGACTTACAATAATACTAATTAATAATAATAATAATAATAATAGCAACAACAGCAACAATAACAATAATAATAATAATGATAATAATAATAATAATAGTAATAATAATAATAATAATAATAATAATAATAATAATAATAATAATAATTAGATAGTGGAAAAGGAAAAGAGCTATTCTCGGAAGAATCGATTTCATGCAGTCATATTAAAGGAAAATGAAAATATATATAAATTCAGAAAAGGCAGTAGAAGAAGCAGTCCCAGGGCATCAAAATAATCAATAGAAAGCAGATACTGGCAAGAAGGGAGTATTATGAAGAAAATTGATAATATAAGTAAACGAAAAAAAGTGGGAGAAATATACACATGAAAAGTAAGTAAACGGTAGAAACACACACACACACACACACACACACACACACACACACACACACACACTCAAAAGTAAATTAAGTCAACAGCAAACACAAAATTAGGAAGAAAAGCTGAACAGGTAGCACAGAGACAATGGCTGCTAACTAACTACCCCATTGTTCTCACACACGGTAATTGGAGCTCAAACAAGACCTTGAATGCACAAATTACTCCCCACCATCCCACACAGACAGACAGGCAAGCGGATAGACAGAGACAAACAGACAGATAGACATGCACAGACAGACAGACAGATATACACAGGCAGACAGACAGATAGACACAGTCAGAGGTAGACAGATAGACAGACAGACATACACGGAAAGGGATAGACAGACAGACAGACAGATACGCAGACAGACAGGCAGACAGCCTTGTGAATTCTTAAACAGCTCTTGTGCTCTGATTTGTCTTGTAAACTGTAATCTCTTCCCTTTAACTTGGTCTAGATTTTCGTCCTTTTACTTTCACGTACTTGCTTTACTCAGTTCACGTAGATCAGACTTAAGGAATTATCGTCTTTTTTTGCAGCTATTAATTTTTTCACATGGCTGCTTCACGAGAGAGAGAGAGAGAGAGAGAGAGAGAGAGAGAATTGTAAGCATATTATAGACTGAGGAGAAAGAGGACTAAGATGGTAGTGGATATATATATTTCTCATCGCTTCACGCCTTCCTTCACCTTAATAAAATCATGTGACAGTAGTGAGTAAAATGTAAAAAAATGACAAAGTTATCGGAAGCGTAATCCACAGTTTCATTACAAATAATTTATAATGCGCCAAATTATTATTATTTTTTTTTTTACCTGAAATACAGCATGAATAAATTAAAAAGACATAAAGAGCAGGTGGTGAAAAATTTAAAAGGACAATAAAGAGTCGTGATCAGTATTTTAAAAGGTAGATTTAGAGTAGTTGATGAATATTTTAAAAGGTAGATGGAGGGTCACGATCAGTATATTAAAATGTAGATACATAATAGATTAATGTTTTATAAAGTAGATATAGAGTAGTTGATGAATATATAAGAAGGTAGATAAGGAGTAGGTGATAACTATTTTGAAAGATAGGTAGATTATAGAGTAGCTGTAAGTAGCGAGAATAAATTAAGTAACAAGAATAAATAAAAAAAAAATAATGCGACACGGAACACCAGAATTTAATATCCCGTAGTTGAAGTGAAATACGAGGCACGATGTGATTTATGGGCCTCACCTTCCCCTGTACTAAACTTATGAGATTCTGTATAGGACGTGTATTAACTCTGAGGGGGACTGGTTGGCTGGGGGGATGGGGAAAAGTAGGTGGGGAGTAAGTGAGGTTAGGGTGGGGTAGTGTAAGGTTGGTGGTGGTTTTCTCGTCTCTCTCTCTCTCTCTCTCTCCCTTCCTTCCTTCCTTCCTTCCTTCCTCATTTAAGATTTTCTACCTAACGCCTTCTCCACCTTTCTTCCTCATAGTCATCATATCTCAGTTTCTCCCGTGCCTCATCATCATTTACTTTACATAATAACTTCCACCCAGGTCTTCATTTCACCTCATATCCACCTTAGCGTCTTCATTTCACCTCATTTCCACCTTAGTGTCTTCATTTCACCTCATATC
>NC_136959.1:61146536-61214036 GCF_032717465.1 Coenobita brevimanus | reverse complement strand
CGGTGTTTCGGCGGGTGTAATACTTTTTTTTTTTTTTTTTCGGTGTTTCGGCGGGTGTTATACTTCAATGTTTCGGCGAGCGTCATACTTTTTTTTTTTTTCGGTGTGTCGGCGTGTGTCATACTTTTTTTCGGTGTGTCGGCGGGTGTCATATTTTTTTTCGGTGATTTGGCCTGTGTCAGTTTTTTTTTTTTTTTTTTTTCCCCCGGTTTTTCGGCCAGTGTCATTTCGTCCAGCTGTTTATGTGAGTCCCGGTGACACTCAGGAATGCCCTGGGACTTAGTGGACTTGCAAGAGGTAAACACAAACCCTGAATTTGCTGTTATGGGGTCCGCCTGGGGGAACTTTGGCCGTCGACTTCAGCTAATGGACTGAGGTTGTTGATTCTGTTTTTGGGGTACCGCCGGATTTTTGTCCCTCTTGGCATGGGAGGAGATACACCAGAATGAGGTTGAAAAATTGGTGTGTGTGTGTGTGTGTGTGTGTGTGTGTGTGTGTGTGTGTGTAGAAGCGTGAGTCATAGGAGCCCGAGAGTTAATTATAATAGTGAAGGATAGTGGATTTTTATTTTGTTGAGGAATAAAATTGCGGAAGATTAATGGTAATGGTGTTACGAAAAAGGAGTAAAGGAAAAAATCATTATAATGAGAAAGGAGAGATGACAGGGTAAATAATGGGAGAGAGAGAGAGAGAGAGAGAGAGAGAGAGAGAGAATTAATGTTGATGGGAAGAAAAAGGGATAGGAAAATCAATTATAACAAGAAAGAAGAGAGAGAGGAAGTGGAAGAGAGGGAGGGACAGTGAGTTAATTGAGAAGTGAAAGGAGGGAGAAACGAATTAGAAACAGGAAAAACGAAGATGACAAGAGGAAGGAGAGATACGGGAAGAAGGTAAACAGAGGGACGAGGGTGGAGAAAATGCTGTTGGGTTAAAGATGACGGATATTGGAAAAGTCAGAAAAAAAAAAAAATGGTATGAAAAAAAAAAAAATATTGACTCTTGGTCGGGACAACGGGACTACGCTGGTATGTATGTGGTATTATGTGGTATTAAGGGGAGTGGTGTTGCAGCCTGAGAGTGTTAATAGGGTGGAGAAACTGTGATTGACTTAAAGGTGACGAATATTTGGAAAAGTCAGAAAAAAATGGGATAAAAAAAAATACTGACTCTCTCATGGCCGGGACTACGAGATTCCTCTGGTATTTAGGTGGTATTATTTGGTATTTATCGGAGTGGTATTGCAGCGTGAGTGTTAATACCTTCTCCTTAACTCTCTCATGGCCGTAACAACTCATGCTTTCTATTCTAGCTGACCCCAGACGATTTTACTCAGGTTAGCATGTCATGGAAGTCTTGATTTGTTTTTGATCCCTAACACCTGTTCCTTAGCGATTTATTTTTGGATATGATTGGTTAATACCCTTTTGTTTGTGTTCTCGATGGGTGAAGAAGCTCCCTAACAACTCCGTCTTTGCGCTTTATTCTTGGTTATGGCCGGTTAATTTCTTTTTGCTTGTTATTTATGCAGAGTATGGTGATGTTAATATGGTTTATACACCGCAGGAAAGGATAACAAGGTGTAATAAGCAAAACAAATCGCTTAGGAAAAGGTGTAAGGGAGCTTTCATAACCGAGGCTTAGGAGGTGTGGTAATATCCTTCATTAACCTGTTCAGTGCTAAATGCCCATACTAAGCTGAATATAATTATCTAGTTTTAGTAGGGAAAAAAAGAAAGCCAGGAATATGGATGTAAGAAATTAGCAGGGAAAAGAGAGAGTGAGAGAAAATTATTAGGAACTTAGACAGTGGGATAGTTTGATTGGGAAAGGTAAAGGAAATGAGGACTGAAAGAGGAGGAGGAAAAGGAGGAAGAGGAAAAATGAAGTAAATTAGTGAGAGAGGAGAGGGGGGGCGGGAGTTAGGAAATGAAAGGAGGGGAGGGGGAGAAGGAGAGAGGTGAAAATCAATACCAGTTCCCACGACACCACAACACCTTCACCACCACCTTTCACCGTCTTTCACCACCATTATCACCACCACCCATGACCACCTCTTCGTATTTCACCACCATTATCACCACCGTCATCACCTCTTTTCACCTTGTTTCACCAGTATCACCACCTCACATTTTCATTCCACCATATTATTTCACCACAGACATCACTAATACCTTCACTGTTAGCATCCTTTATCACCACCTTCCTTCACCACCACTATCATCATTTCTCACCACCGCTAACGGCACCATCTTCTTTCATCACCACAAATACCACTGTCACACCACCACCACCTTTTCACCACTGTCTTCACCACCGGACATCATCACTGGATTCTTTCACCACTATCATCACTCCAGTATTTCCATCACAGCCACCACATTCCCTCACCACCATTCACCACCATCTCAGCTTTCATTATCCTACCACCATCAGTAATACCACCACCATCACCATCCTCCACCACAATCACCACATTTCTCTTTCACGGCTCTCCATCACCATCGCTCTTCACCACAGTTTATGTCCCTACGCCTTCACCAACTTCAGTCATCACCATCATCACTACGACCACCATCAATCATCACAACTTTAAATCTCAGTACTTGACCATTAGAACAACATTCTCACATGAACTGCCCTTTTTTTTTTTTAATCATCGTTGTCGTCGTCTTTTTCATCATCATCATCATCATCATCATCATCATCATCGTCATCATCATCACCCGTCATTAATTATAATCACCCGTAATAATACCCACGTGAAGTCAATACCTTTTCAATCCCCTCTTCGATTCCCTTTATCAGATATAGGACAGTATTTCTCACCTTATGCTTCTCTTGTAATATACCTCACCTTTATTGCCTTTTGCCTCATTGTCTCTCTTAATGGTGCTGTTTTTATTATTATTATTATTATTATTATTATTTATAATAATATTATTCCTCCTCCTCCTCCTCCTCCTCTTCCTCCTCTTCTTCTTCCTCCTCCTCCTCCTCTTCTTCTTCCTCCTCCTCCTCCTCTTCCTCCTCTTCTTCTTCCTCCTCCTCCTCCTCTTCTTCTTCCTCCTCCTCCTCCTCTTCCTCCTCCTCCTCCTCCTCCTCCTCCTCCTCCTCCCTGTTAATTCCTCACCCATCATTCCTCCCGACTCACCTTGGCACTCTAATTAAGCCACCTCTTCGGCTCGGGTCAACATAATTAGTACCCAGGTGCTTGTGTGATTTTACCCAGACAATGCCAGGACGTTTTTATGTACTCTTGCAGCTGACAGGTTTTTTAGTCAAGGTTAGGAGAGACTACTGAAGAGGTAAAAAAAAAAAAAATGGAGGGCATATCTATTAAGTGAGAATCAATTAGCCATTTTACCTCGGTGTTAATGTGCTTGTACAGGTATACAGATAATTTAGGGGAGCGTGGCCAGTCGCTCGTCCATGACCCGCTTTTTGTGAGCGGTGTATCATGTTTAACCTGTATGTATTCAGATTGGAGAGTTGATTCGACTCTACCCTCTTCGCTCTAACTTGGCCCAAAATTGTAAGTTCCCCAACCTCTTTCAGCTCGGTTAAATGTAGCCATATTGGGGGGTTGATTTGACTATAGCCTTTTTACTGTAACTTGGCCTAAAATTGTTCTTTTCCATCTAGAAACCTGAGTTATACTGACAGCCTGAGACTAGAATATGGTGCTAGTCAGGAAGGAGTACTTTGGAAAGGTCGTAGAGCCGTAGTATTGTCTCTTTCTGCCACTGAGCTACGTGAAATAAGCTGCAAAACGATGATAATTGTGGCCAAGTAAGAATAAAAAGAGTAACGAAAGAGACATTTTACTGAGGGTTAGCGAATTTCTTGTAACCGCGACAAAGCCATCAACTTATAAAGCTGGTACAGTTCCGTCACGTGAAAACAGACCTGATTATATGATGTTTTCCTTCCTCTTCCTCTTTCCCTCCCAGACTCATTTTCTCCTCTAGTACGAGTATACCCTTTTCCTCCTCCCGCCTCTGCACTCCACCCTGTTTCAAATCTCCCTCGCTCATCGAACGTATCCCTCTCCTTCTCACTTCATGTATCTTCATCCATCGTCTCCCTCCCTCCCAGTACCATTCTCATCTTCATTTCCTTGTGATCCCCATTCTTCATATGCACTTTTCTCCTGGCGCTGAAAGGAAGCCTACACGTGGTGGCGCTGTGTACCCTGGCTTAGCACCTGCGGTGTCCACTCGGAAGCCAAACGTCTTTACATTTTCCAGCTCTTCGTCGTGGGAAGGACCTTGGCGAGGCGCTGTCTGCCCCAAGAGGGCGCCGAATCCCAACTTGGTGTATGTGCTGTACTGTACCGGTAGGACGGCCATGCAGAAACAGTTGCTTGTCTGTGATCGACCAGTCTGCTTGATCAGGCTGACCGGGGTTGATTAACACCACCACCAAAAACAACAGGAACAACAATAACAACTTTTCTCTTCACTCGCCCCTTTTCGAAATCTCTCGCCCGTCTGCAGTAACATATCTCCCTCATTCTTACATCCTCTTTCCCATCTCTGTCTCCCTGCCATCCTCATCATTGTCTCCCCGTCTTCCTCATTCTTCTCAGTCGCTTTTCTCCTCACTCACCCCATCTTCCAAGCCTCCCATCCCTGTCTGTAGTAACTTATCTCCCTCATTCTCACTCCCATCTCTCCCAAATCTCCCTCTTTCAGCCTCATCTCCTCTACTTGTCTCTCCCTCTTCGTCTTAATCTCCATCGTCATCTCCCTTCCCACCTCCCTCACTGTCTTTCTCCTTGTTATTCTTTTCTCTTATTCTAAGTTTCTATAGTTTTTCTCCATCGCTTTTTTTCACGTATTACCTTTTCAGCTTTTTTTTTTTTTTTTTTTTTTTTTTTTTTTTACTGTGCCTCCCTCTTATTCCAGATTTCATTAATTTTTTTCACATTTTCTTTTTTTTACTATTCTTTATTTTGTTCTTAACTCTCCCACTTAATCCAACTTGTCTTCATTCTTCCCCATTGCCTTTTTAATCTCTCTCTCTCTCTCTCTCTCTCTCTCTCTCTCTCTCTCTCTCTCTCTCTCTCTCTCTCTCTCTCATTTTCTTCCCCAATGCCTTATTTTTCCTTCAACTTTTTCAGTGCATATCTTTCTCCTTTATATCTCTATCTCTTATTCCGATTCTCCCTAATTCTTCTACATTTCTATATTTCTCCCTTGTTTCTTCATCATTCTCTCTCACTTCTGTTCTCTTTCTCCATCATTCTCTCTCACTTCTGTTCTCTTTCTTCTCTCATTTATATTCATCATTCTTGCTACACTTTACCCATTTTATCCCCTCATTCTTGCAGCTGATTTACCACCGATCACCATCGTTCTCCATCATGCTGTTTATTCTCACCCCTTCTTCCCTCCCTCATTCATTCTCTCCTTTTATTCCTCTCAGTCTCCCTCCTTCCATTCATCCTCTCATCCCTCTCTCATTCTGTCCTTTATCCCCCTCATTTTATCTCATGGTCGCTCCTTGACTCTCCTTCTCTCTCCCCAATCTCCCTCCCCTTCAACTTCCAGCCTCATTCTCTGCCTGAATAATGCAACACGCCTATCCATTCTATCTTATTCTACTACCCCCACCCCCACCCCCGCGGCCATCCCTCTTCTTTGCACCTCGCATCTACACTCGTCTTCTAAAGCATCTCTCCTCCCTTCCTCCCTCCCTCCCTCCCTGCCTACCTTCCTCCACTTTTCTCCCTGAAGTCTCCTGTCTCCCTTCCTCGTCGTCTTGTCTTCCTTTCCTGCTTCCCGTCCCCTATTTCTCTTCCTTCTTGCTTTTGTTTATGATAATCTTCCTTCCTCGAGTCAGCTGTTTACATTTTCCTCAAGTATTTCTTTCCCTCTTCCCTCCTTCCCTCCCTTCCGTTCTCTCCTCCTCTCCCACCCTGTTTCCTTTCTAGCTTTCTCTTCCTCCTTCCCTTCACCCAATCCATTGTTCTTAACCTGACATTTACACTCGTCTTCCAGAGCACCTCTTTCTTCCGTCCCTCCCTCCAGAGTCTCTAACATCTCCCTTACCCTCCCTTCTGTCTCTCCCACCTCCTCTTCCGTCTCTCCCTCCTCCTCTCTTCTTTCTCTCCCCCATTCTTCCATTCCGTCTTTCCCAGTTTTTCCCTTCATCACAATCTTTCTTCATTTACTCGTAATCTGGCCTTTAGATTAATCTTCGTAAGCATCTCCCCTCCCTGCTGTCCTCTCTCTCCCAATCTCCGTCTCTTTCTCCATCTATCCCTACGTCTCTGTCTATTTTTCCCTTCTCCGTTTCCCTCCCTCCCTCCGTTCTCCCTGTTCCTATGCCTGTTCCTACCACCCTCATTCTTTTACGCCTCTCCTCTTCTGGATATCTTTCATTCTTCTCTCTTACTTCGTTTCTTTGCTTCACCCTCCTTTCCTAAGTCCTTCCTCTCGCTCCCAATCTTGCTTCCTGCAACATGGATTTACACTCGTCTTCCTTGGCGTCTTGTTTCCTCCCTCCCTCCATCCCACCTCTCCTCACGCTTCACTCCTCTCTCCCTCGCTTCCTTCGTTTCTCTCCCTTCCTACCTTCCATTGTCTCTCTCTTCCATTGTCTTTCCCATCCCACCTTCCCTTCATCCAATCTCTCTTCCATACATCTGGTATTTATGCTTTCTCTTCCAAGCAGTTCCCTTCCTCCTTCCTTCACGTCTCTCTCCCTCCCTGTGCATTCTCTTTTCTTTCCTCCTCCTCCTCCTCCTCCTTCCTTCCGTCACGTCTGTCTCCCTGTTTTCCTTCCATTCCTTTACGCAATCTTGCGGTCTTCCACTTTCCATTACTCAACTTTCCCTCCTCCCTTCCTCCTTCCATGTCTCCTTATTCCGTCTCTTCCTACAATCCATCTATCCCTCCTTCCATTCATTTTTCGCTCCTTCCCTGCATTCTTTCTTTCCTCCTTCTATTTGCTTCCCCCTCCCCCTTCCCTCCATCGGTCTCCCTCCTCCCATCCTTCTTTCCTCCCTCCTCCCATCCTTCTTTCCTCCCTCCCTCCATCCATCTCACCCTCCCTCCTTCCCTCTCCCCTTCCCTCTGTCCCTTCATCTATCCACCACGCTTTCCCTCCATCCATTCTTCCCTCCCTCCTTCCATTCCTTCCTGCTTTTCTCCACGCCGGGGGCCCCTCATCCATCAAGGAGAGCCAGGCAGTTGAGTAAGGCATTCTCTCTCTCTCTCTCTCTCTCTCTCTCTCTCTCTCTCTCTCTCTCTCTCTCTCTCTCTCTCTCTCTCTCTCCACACACTTTTTCCTCAATCCTTCCACCACCTTGATCTTTTTTTTTCCCCATAATATTATCCTTTCTCCCTCTCCATTAATCTTCTTACTCTTATATCGTTCACTCTTCCAACTCTTTTCTTTAACGTTCCTTCCTTCTCATTCTTCGTTCCTCCATTTCTCTCAGTCCTTCCCCACTTTATCAGCTTTATCTCTCTCTCTCTCTCTCTCTCTCTCTCTCTCTCTCTCTCTCTCTCTCTCTCTCTCCCCCCCCCCTAATTTTACCTCCATCTGTCTGTCTGTCGGCCTGCATCAGTACAATATCTACCCTACGTCTAACTGTTTGTCTGTCTGTGCCTGTGTTTGTCCATCTGCGTATCTATCTAGCTCTCTAAGATCTCATTTTCACTAAGCTCTGTCTCAGGTTTTTCTTCTCTTCCCCTCTCTCCCTTGTCTTTCCTTCTCCACGTATTTCTCCTAAAATCTTGCAGTATTCATATAGCCCCCTACCTTTCCTCACCTGTCTTAATATATTTCTCATTATTCCACATATGCAAGATTGTTTTCGTTCTTTCTTCGTGAATATTTACCTGAGTTTTCTGGATTTCTTGCGCGTGTTCTTAGTGTGTAGGTGAGAGATCTTGTAATGTCTAAACTGCGTAGCCTAGCCGCGGTCCCCTGCCTCCTGATGGGATGTAAAGGATTGATGATGGAAGGATGGATATATAGATGGATGATGAATGGATGGATAGATGGGTGAATGGATGAATGGATAGATAGATGATGGATGGATCGATGGGTAAATACTTGAGTTATAATTTTATCTTACTAATATTCGTTGGTTTTGTTCATAAAGTTTTCACTTGAATTTTTTTCCTCTCTAGTACTTTCTTCTGTCGGTGTTGACATTGATTATCTTACATGTTGCACCACCACAAAAACACCTGTCACCACCACCACCACCACCACCATCATCATCATCATCATCATCATCATCATCATCATCATCATCATCATCACTACCATCATTATCTGCACCACCACCACCACCACTACTAAATTACCCACACCCATTACGTCCCACCACCACCACCAACACCCATCACCTCAGCCTCCCCAGTGCCGCCACCACACCACTGTCTTAACTACCACAGCAACCATGACTGTCACCACCACCACCACAATTACCTCTGGAGAACGGCCCAGGGGTTCACTCCAATTGTCCCCATAACCATATCGTCACTAGTGGTATTTCCCAGTACCACAATTCCCCTACCACAACTACCGCAATCTACTTCTACCGTAACTACCACGATTCGCCAGTCTCCTTGACTACCGCAATTGCCCAACCACCACAGCTACCATTATTCCAACGACAACTACAACAATTCCCAGCAACTACAACAACCACAGTTCCAACCACAAGTGCCACAACTACCACAATTCCCAGCAACAACAAAAACAACAACCACAATTACAACCGCAAGTGCCACAATTACCATAATTCCCAGCTGCAACAACAACCACAATTACAGCCACAAGTGTTATAACTACCACAATTCCCGGCAGCCACAACTACTACAATTCCCCTACAACAACAAATATCACAGTCCACAACTACCGCTATCCCCAACAACCACAACTCACCAGTAACCACAACTGCCTCAATTCCTCAACGACCACAACTACCGCAATTCCTTAGCGACCACAACTACCACAATTCCTCAGCGACCACATCTACCACAATTCCTCAGCGACCACAATTACCACAGTTCCTCGGCGACCACAACAGTTCCACAACAGCCACGATTTTCCAGCCACAACCACCACCACAGTCCACATCAGCCACCACAATTCCGCCTCAACAACCACAATTCCCCAACCACCACAGCTACCACAATCAGCCCTCTAAGACTTGGGCAAACACTCGCCCTACCACAATTACACTGTTTAACTTGCACGATCTCACCACAATTACCACAGACATCCCAGACCCGACCCTCCACAGTTATTCCTGCCACAGCTACCACAGTCTGTCAACCACAGCTACCACCAGCAGCCTGTTACCCTACCACAACCACCACAGTCTGTCTGCCATAACTACCACAGTCATCCCTACCACAACTACCACATTTATCATAATCAATCCTACCACAACAACCACCTGACCTAGCAGTATTACACCACGGCTACCACAGTTTGCCACCCACAACTACCACCATCACCTACCACAACTACCACAGTCTGGTACCACATTGAGGCTGTGACCCCTTAATCTCTCTAATCACTCCCTGACCTCCTCCGATGTGCTGAGTCTCTCTCTCTCTCTCTCTCTCTCTCTCTCTCTCTCTCTCTCTCTCTCTCTCTCTCTCTCTCTCTCTCTCTCTCTCTCTCTCACGACCCTCCCTTCCTCCCTTCTCTCTAAACTTTTATCCTCTCCACTTCTCTCCAGCTCTTTGCTCCTCTCCCCTCTCCCCACCTCTTTCCAACTTTGGTTCCCACCTCTCTCTCTCTCTCTCTCTCTCTCTCTCTCTCTCTCTCTCTCACAGACCATACCTTCCCTCATTTTAATGCCTTATAGTGATTGTATGTTGCCCTTTTTCAACTCTCATATAATTTTCTTTTCTATATCTTTTCTTGATCCTGGCATATTAGTTTCCAATATATCTTACATTCTCACATGTCTTTTTTTTCGTCTTCTTCAGTTCTATTCTCCTCGCCTCCTCCTCTCCCTGTTCTTCCTTGTGTCTCTCCGTTACACCCAGCTATCCCCCTCTTTTCTTCTCCTTCCTTGTTTTTCCATTATTCGTCTTCCTTCCCACACCTCTCCTGTTTGCCTCCTGGCATCACCTTTTTGCTCCCTCTTCCTCTGCCCTACATATCAGTCTTCTCGCCTCCCATCACATTTTTCTTCATTTTTCCTTTCTGTCCTTGGCTTCTTTCTCTCATTTTTCCATATTCTTATTTGCTTTATCACACCCCTCCCATTCCCCTGCTTCTCTTCCCTCTCTCAGTACCTAAACATCCTCCTCTTTACCGTGAGACCCTTAAACACGTGTACCTACCTGTTTACCTGTACCTGTAATTAATGTCATATCACCTGTCCCGTTAATTAGGTAAATGTTCAAGAAAGTCTTCAATTCCTCCTCTCAGTGCGTGAAAATCATCTTCCTTTAAAATCTTCCCACATTTTACCTGCGAATCTCATACAGCTCTACCTGTGTACCTGTAATTAGGTGCTAGTATAACCTGCATTCTTGTCCTGGTGAATGTTTAGGTAAGTCGTCGTCATCATTCTCTTAGGACTTGAATCTACCTCCCTCTCCCAGAAGCCTCTCCCCACCTCCCCACATACCTTTTTGCCCACCTGTCCACTAATTAGTTTCATATGCCTTTCAAGCCAGGTGAATATTTGGGAAATCCTCTGTTCATCTTCCTCCTCAATACTTTACCTCTTTTTCTCTCCCTAAACTTACCCCTCTCTCTGTACGCTTCACCTACCCTCCCTAAACACACACACACACACACACACACACACACACACACACACACACACACACACACACACACACACACACACACACACACACACACACACACACACACTCCTAACCCTTCACTGTCTCACTTAACCTCTTCCTTTCCCCCTTCGCCTCACACTTTCTCCCCTTAACCGCTCCCTTTCTTACCTAATCTCTCCCTGTCTCCCCTAACCTCTCACTCTCTCCCCAAACCTCGCACCCTGACCTCTCACGCTCTCCCCTAACCTTTCACCCTCTCCCCTAACCTCTCCCTTTCTCCCCTACTGTTCCCTAACCCTCCCTTAACCTGTCCCTCTTCCTCTAAATATCTCCGTCTTGTCCCAAACTCACCTTTCTCTCTAAACCTGAAACCTACCTACCTACCTAACCTGCCTGCTTGCGTGTCCCTTAATTAAACGAGTCACCTGCCGTCCACGCCAGGTGAGAATATTCTGTGAAGTGTTGTGCATCAGCGGATTCGGTGTCAAACTTCGGAAGGCCATTTGCTGGAAGTTGGATCGGATGCGAGGAAGGTTTTGTGTCGAAGTTGTGAGTTGACTAGGATGGATGTGGAGAAAAGAATGTACATCCCTTCCTTCCTCTCCTGCCTCACCTTCTTCTCCTCCCTCACCTTCCTCCCCTCCCTCACCTTCGTCTCCTCCCTCACCTTCGTCTCCTCTCTCACCTTCCTTCGCTCACCTGTTTTCTCCTCCTCTTCCTTTCGTCACTCTTCTTTCATCCCTCCCTCACCTTCCTCTCCTCCCCCGCCCACTTCTCTCCTCCTCTTCCTTCCTTTCCTCCTCCTCCTTCTTTCCTCTCCTCCCTTTCCTTTTCTCCTTTCCATACATTCCTCTCCCATTTTCTCCTTCTCCAATCCTCTTCTCTCCTCTCTTCCAACTCCTCATTTCTTCTCCCGTTCCTGTCCTTTCCCCCTTCTCCTTCTCCCTCCTATCCTCTCCTCTTCCCCACTCCCCACTCATTTTTCCTCCCTCCCTCCTATCCTCTCCCCTTTCTCCCTCTCCCTCCTATATTCTCCCCTCCCTCCGTCCGCTCCCTTCTTTCCTCCACCATCACTCTCAAATGACCGCACCATCAGTCTCTCTCCGACGCCTCTTCCACGTTTTTCCTCTCTCTCTCTCTCTATACGGTACTTTCTTTATGTGTGGTATTGTACCCTTTTTAATTCCATCCCCCTCCTGCTCTTCCACATTTTACGTTTTACCCTTCTTTACACACACACACACACACACACACACACACACACACACACACACACACACACACACACACACACACACACGCACACACACGCACACACACACACACACACACACACACACACTCTCTCTCTCTCTCGCGCGCGCGCACACACACACACACACACACACACACACACACATATATATATATATATATATATATATATTTTTTTTTTTCTAAAAATATTCTTTGATTCATTTATTTTTTCTTTGTCTGGCAACTTTAACCTGAGTCCGGTACATTGGTGGATAATCTCGCCACTGGAAGACCACGGGTTCGATTCTCGTGCCGATCGGACTGTGGGATAAAGTTTGTTTCCCCCTTGTACCTGTTCATTCATCGATAAAATTAGGGACATGGAGTTTACTGTGATGGTTGCGTGTATTTCATTGGTTGGTGGCCATGTGGAGAGGCTCGAGAATGAGAGACTGACTAGGAGTGTATGTGAATGAGGTGTAGGGGGAGGGGGAAACCGAGGATGAGATGAGAAGGATGGGGTAAAGAGGTATATGAGAGAGGTTGATGTGTGTTGGAGATAGGACATCCTGATGGCGGAGGACCAAATGACGAAGGAGATTAGTTTGTGACCACCCCTTCTGGGATTACGGCGTCAGTGTATAGATAGATAGATAGATAGACAGATAGATAGGTAGATAGATACTGTATATAGTTTTTATTAGGACAAGATTGGTGTTGCAAGGCTACTTCTTTTGTGAGCTTCCAAGAAGATTGAGAGCGTCGTGATCCCTTAAGAAAAAAGTATATAGGAGAAAAAGTTGACCGAAATCCAATAAGGAATTTGTTTGTGTTCCTTCCCTTGGCGGAACTGCGTCCTTTGTTCTTCTCCGTGTCGTGTGTCGTCGCCTCTTTTATCGTCTCCCTTCTGTTATTCTATTCTTCATGTACTTTTCTTTCTCCTCCTCTCCTCTCCTCTCCTCTCCTTCCTTCCTTTATCGTGTCTTCCTCCCCCACTATCTTTTCTTCCCTCCTCTTCGCTTTCTCCTCTGCTCTCTTCTTCATCCCCCCTCTTTCATTTTTTACTCTCTTCTGCCCTTTTTCTCTCTCTGCTTTCTCATTTCTCCTTTCGTTAATTTTCTCTTCTTCATACGCCTTCTTACTTTTTCTGCAGCTTTTCGTCTCTCATCTTTCATCCTGTCCTCTTCTTGTCTCTCCTCTTAAAGTTTTCTTCTCTCTTTTCTTGGACCTCCTCCTCCTCCTCCTCCTCCTCCTCCAACAACCTCTCATCACATTTATTTTCTCCTTATCTATTCTTGACTTTCTCAGTCTCCCTTCGTAGTTTTCCCCTTTCGTAATTCTCTCTCTCTCTCTCTCTCTCTCTCTCTCTCTCTCTCTCTCTCTGGTTCCATTTCCTCTTTTCTGTCTCGTTTGTTTATTATTATTTCATTTTAGTGTTTCTCTCCCCTTTTAGTCCCAGCTTCCTCCTGTACTCCCTCTTTTCTCGTCAACCATTTCTTCCCTTTCCCTTTTCTACTCATTCTTTTTTTTATTTTTTCTGTCCCATTTCCTTTTTGCATTTCATTTTCTTCATCTCTTCTGCTCCCCCTTCTCTTCCTCGTCTTATCCAAACATCTCTGTCTCTACGCTTCCTTTCTTCCGTCTCTCCACTTTTTTCTTGTTTCTCCATTCCCTTATATATATATATATATATATATATATATATATATATATATATATATATATATATATATATATATATATATATATCCTTACCCCCTTTTCTGTGTCTTTATGTATTCTCTCTGCGTCTGATCTTCAAATCTTCTTTTCTTCCTGCTCTTCTCCCTCTTTTCTTTCTCCCTTTCCTCTTTTCTCTCTCCTTTTCCTCTTTTCTCTTTTATCTCTTTACTCTTTTTTACTTCTGTTTATTCTGTCTACGCCTCTTCACCTTTCCTTCTTTTCCACCTCCTCTCCTTCTTTCTCATCTCTCCCTTTTTCTCATAATTCTTTTCATTATCTTCTCATCTTTTCTCCTTTCCTTTCCTTTCTTTCTGATTTTTCCTCTCCTTCCCTCCTTCTCTGGCTTTCTCTTCTCCTTTCCTTCTTCTCTTGCTTTCTCTTCTCATTTCCCTCTCTTCCTTTCTCTCCTCCTCCTCCTCCTTTTTCTCTTTGTGCTCTCTGTCCCCTTATTGCTACAGACCCTAAGATTTTGTTCCTTCTTAAGATAACGACATGGAGGTTGAGGTTTTATTGTCTTGGTGCCATTTGAGAGAGAGAGAGAGAGAGAGAGAGAGAGAGAGAGAGAGAAGCAAAGGATGTTGGATTATTTTGGTGTTACCTTTATGTCTGTTTGTTAATTTCCGTCTTCATCTGTCCAATCTGTCTGTATCTTTGTCTGTCTCGTAATGAACTGACGGCTGGAAGAGGTTAGTAAGAGCAAGAACGAGAAGAAAGGAGATAAGTAAGAAGGAATAGAAGACAATAAGGAGAAAGCGAGAAAGGAGATCAGGAGAAAGGAAGGAGAGAGAGAGAGGGTAAAGAGAGGTAGCCAGAAGATAAGAGGATTATGCGTGCTCTCCCCCCTGGAAAGAGAGAGAGAGAGAGAGAGAGAGAGAGAGAGAGAGAGAGAGAAAAAAAAAATATCAAGTAAGAGGCTTCAATTTGCTCTCCACGGCTGAGAGGAATGTCGCTTTGCTGGTGAGAGGAAGAGGAGAGACAGAAGAGGAGGTTAAAAAGAGAAGAGAGGAGAAGTGATAGAGAAAGAGGAATTGAGTAGGAAGAAATATGAAGGGAATGAGGGCGAGAATGAGGAGGGGGAGAATGAATGGAAGAAGAGATAGAGGAATGAGTGAAAAGGAGGCTATAGACAGGGGAGTAAGGAGAGAATGAGAAATGGGGAGGGAAGGAATGCAAGAAGGATTAGAGGAGAAGGAATGAGTGGAAAGGCAGGCACTGAAAGGGAGGAAGGAAAAAAATGAGGGAGGGGAAAAGAATGAGTGCAGAAAATAGAGAAGGGAAAAATAGATGACATTGAAGGAAGTGGATGGGAAGTAGGAGGAAAAGGATCAAATATGAATGACTGCTTTAGCCTTTCTGTTCTTGCCATCTGTGTCATCTTATTTATTTATTTACTTATTTATTTACAGCATACGAAGGACCTCTGACGGTGAAGGAGATTAATGATGTGGGGAGTTTTTTATTGCAGTTGTTTTGGTTGGCGCACGATATTAGTGGTCATATTAGAAAGTCTTTAATTCCACCTCTTGTTATTCTTTGCCATTTTTTCTTCTACAGTAGGACAAGCTGTATTGGGATCAAAGTTCATCCTGTTAATAAAGTTTCCTCTGTTTATTTATTTTATATTTATATTATTGGTTCTTGAAGTTGGTAAGAGTTTTTATTTTTATTCTTTACGGTTTTTAATTTCATATATTTTTCTGCTTTTGTTTGAGTTACTACTTTTACGTTCTTTATTGTCATATATATTTTTCTGCCTTTATTTGAGTTCCTACTTTTACTTTTTTTTCACATATTTTTCTGCTTTTATTTTGAGTTGCTTTACTGAAGGCCACTCTGCCCAGCTGTAATCAGGCCTTCCTTCCTTTTACCAAATCCTCTTTCGCTTGGCAAGTTTGAGAGAGAGAGAGAGAGAGAGAGAAAGAGAGAGAGAGAGAGAGGTGGGAGGGACGAACAGTAGAAAATGACGAAAGGATGGAAAAGATATGAAGGAAAGGGGTGAAGAAGAGTGGAAAAGATGCGTACACACACACACACACACACACACACACACACACACACACACACACACACACACACACACACACACACACCTGTGACAAAACCTTTCCCCTCCATAGTGCTACCATACCGTCTAAGATCCTCCATCCCTTGTGAGCTCCCTTTCATTGTCTGTCTTCCACATAAATAAAATCGCCTATTTTTCCTCTCTAGTTCAGTCCAGAGGCGTCTTACAGTTTGCCTCATAAGACAGTGGGTATATGGGAATGGCGCGTGCTTAGTTTCCTCATAATTCATTGTTGTTTATGTTCTAGGATTAATTTTTGCTTGGGGTTTTATACGGACGAAGTAGCAAGGCTGTCGTCCTGTCTTTTTTTTTTTTTTTTAAATTAATGGAAGCTCTGATACTGAGAGGAGAAAAAAAAAAGCTTTAGTACGTGGGGGCATAGTGATTTTTTCCCCTTTTTTCCTTTACTTTTTTCCCTTTTTACCAGCAGAGCGCGCGCGCGCACACACACACACACACACACACACACACACACACACACACACACACACACACACACACACACACATTCCGGTCTTCCGTCGCTGGTGGAAAAGTTTTGAGGTCTCTTCCCCGTCACTGCTAAATATTGACCCTTTCCTTAATTACGACGTCTTGCAGAAAAATACCCATCTCCCTTTGTTTTAATTAGTTTTCCTGAGTTATCCCTAGACTATTTTTTCCCTTTTCTCTTTCGTTTTAATCCATATTTTCTGTTTTTCCCGCATTTTCCTGCTTCTTCTTACCTTTAATTTTCTTTCCCCCATTTGCTGTCTCATTTGCTTTTCCCGTCTTTGTGTTTTCGCTGCTTTTCCTTTGCCTTTGTCTTTTGTATGCGTATTCTTTTCATTCCCTCTTCTCTCTTCTACCTCTTCTTGTAGTTTTCGTCATTTTTTTTTTTTTTACGTGTGTGGATAAGTTGTTGTTTTTTTCCTCGTCATTCCCATAATTTTCTTCGTCGTTGCCATTATTTCTTCCTCTGATTCTGTTTTTTTTTTTTTCCTATTTTCTTCTCCTGCCTTCCTAATACAAGTTCTTTCCTTTATTTGTCCTCCTTATTCTTTTCCTTCTTTCATAACTTCACTTTTCGCAGTCATCTTAAGTAATATTTTTTTTCGCTGTCATCTTAAGTCATTTTTTGTCATCTTAAGTCATTTTTTGCTATCATCTTAAGTAATGTTTCGTTATTATCTTAAGTCATTTTTCGCAATCATCTTAAGTCACTTTTCGTCATCTTAAGTCATTTTTCGTTATCTTAAGTCATTTTTCGTTGTCATCTTAAGTCATTTTTCGTTATTATCTTAAGTCGTTTTTCGTCGTCATCTTAAGTCATTTTCCGTCGTCATCTTAAGTCATTTTCCGTCGTCATCTTAAGTCATTTTTCGTCATCTTAACTTCATTTTTCGTTGTCATCTTAACTTCATTTTTCGTTGTCATCTTAACTTCATTTTTCGTTGTCATCTTAACTTCATTTTTCGCTGTCATCTTAGCCCCTCTTCTCATTGTCTTGTCATTGATCCATATATATATATTTCCATTTGCACCATCCTTTCATGTGATTGAGTCTTCTCTCCCTCGTATTTTCAACCATTTATATTTTCTTTGCCCTTGGTTTCTTGTTTTCCATTACTCGCATATTCTCTCTCTCTCTCTCTCTCTCTCTCTCTCTCTCTCTCTCTCTCTCTCTCCTTTCAGCCTCCTCTTATCCCATTTCCTTCATTTCCGTTCTTCGCGCTATCTTCCTCTCTTTTTCCTTCTGTCTGTCTTCGCTTTCCATATTATTGCCCGTATTCTCTTCATTATCTTGTTTCCTCTTTCTCTTCATTTTATCTGATTTTCTGTCTTCACATCATCATTTCTACTTCCTCCTCCTCCTCCTCTTCTTCGTCTTTTCTTCTTCTTCTCCTTCTTCTTAATCTTCTTTCCGTTCTGCCACCTCATCTGCTCGCACATTTTTCCTCCTTCCCTCTCTCCTCCAATTCTCATCTTTCCTTTCACTTCTTCCCTTCCTCCTAACCCCTCCCCCTTCGCTGAATCCACAACCTTTCGTTCTTTCCCCTTTATTTTAATTTTTAGTTTTCCTCCTCCCGCAGCCTCTTCCTTTCCTCTCCCGTAATTCTCTTCATTCTTCCTCTCATCTCTTCCCTTCCTCTCGCTCCACAAGCCCCTCCCCCCCGCACCTTCCCTCCTCTTTTCTTTCATTTTTATCTCCTCCTTCTGCCGCTTCTTTTTCTCTCTCCTTCAGTTCTCGCCTTTCCTCCTCCCACATTCCCTCTTACTGCTCTCTCTCTCTCTCTCTCTCAATGCCTCTGGTCTTTAAAGATGCAAAGGCTATCTCTTCCAGTTTTGAGAGCATGTGACTCCTTTTGAGATCTGTGTGCTTCTCCCTTCCAGCTGCTTTTGTGTGTTTGTGTGTGTGTGTGTGTTTGTGTAGGTAAACACACACACACACACACACACACACACACACACACACACACCTCTGGGATCAAAGGAGGGGCAGGGAAAATGTTTTGAGGTAAATGCGAGGAGAGCGAAGCTTGTCTCTGGTCAGATTAACTGCCTCTCTCTCTCTCTCTCTCTCTAACCCTTTCATACCGAAGACATTTTTCCTATTCGCAGTCTGCAGCTGGTATTCATCATCATCGATATAATAGTCATCATCATCATCATCATCATCATCATCATCACTACGTGGTTACCACTAATTGCAAGGTGTATACATGTAGGATACGGTAGCAGACAGGTAAGTGACTGGCGAACGGACACATGCATCCATCCACCCCATTGACACTACCCCATAATCCAACTCCCATATCGGCCCTACACCCCATAATCCCCATCCCATAGTAGTAACTCCCATCCCCATCCCCATGAATCCATTTACCCCATTCATCCTACCCCATAAATACCCATACATCAGTCCTGCACCCCATAATCCCACTCCCGTATCAGTAGCTTCCATCCCCATCCCTACCCCATCTCCATCCATATAGTTACCGTGCTACCCTTCTCTCCTACTCCCACTGTACTGCAGCTTTGACAATTTCACCTGTAATTGAGTGCCGAAAAACAAGTGTGTGTGTGTGTGTGTTTGTGTGTGTGTGTGTGTGTGTGTGTGTGTGTGTGTGTGTGTGAGAGAGAGAGAGAGAGCGAGGTTTAAATACGTGGATGTTATTATTCAGCCAGATTTTTCACCGTGTTTTCAGCGGCCATTTATACAGTGTTTTTATCGCCCTCCAATCGCCGGCCACCTGTTCCCGCATAGATTTCATTTTTACCCTCTTCATCACAATATATTTTTCACTTTGGCTCTCTTGTATTTTCACGTTCGACATTTCTCTCTACCTCAATGTCTCTCTGTATCTACCTCCCCCCTACTCTCTCTCTCTCTCTCTCTCTCTCTCTCTCTCTCGACCTCATTGTAGTCATATTCCTCTTTGATGTACGTACACCTGTTACATTATTCTTTTTCTATGATATACAGCTCCTATTTCGTTCCTCCTATCCTTCTGCTCTACTAAAACTCTCCATATATAATGAATTTTGCGTGATGAACAAATTAAGTGATGAATATAATTGTTTTATGAATATCAAAAATCAACGTACAGTATTTAGCGATTTTGACTGCTTAGGACTCTCTCAGGTGAATATAAAATTGCAGCGAAGTATATATATGTGTGAAATTAGTGTGTTTATAAATTTCTTTGGATTTCTCAAAGCTTACAGATGTTCAGGTAAATTAAGTAACATCAGTCTCGTTATTTAAGCCTTCATGACTGCTTGGTTCCCACTCGGGTGAATTAAATCCGTTTAGTGAGATATATATGAAGTTGGCAGTTTACTCGAGATTTCTCAGCTGAATAAAATTACTTAGTTAATGAATGACATACACGTTTTTAAGCCCTTGTGATTTGTCCGAGATGAATAATATTGTTTTGTAAAATAAGTAAATAATAACTATGATAGATAAATATATAAATAAACCAAATCACATGTTTATCAGATTATATAAATATTTGAATATGTCATCGAACTAAAATAATGCATTTATGAATATGTGGTTTTATTTAAGTACTTTTGCCGCTTTGGTTTCTGTGTTGCTTGTGAATAAATATATCCCTCATATGTAATAAGCTTATTCTTTCGCTGCTCTTGGTATACTTGATATATGTTACACAGACTGACATCAAGCGAGTCTTTTACGTTAATGAGCATCCAGGGAGTAGGAATGTCAAGTGGTATTATTGCTTTCAGTTAAATGTACTCGTGTGTTTTGGGGATTATGTATCATCATCATCACCATCATCATCTAATCCTGTGTCGCCCCGTGATGAGCGGAGGAAGCTATCTATCTGTCTATCTCCATCTATCTATCTATCTGTCTATCTGTGTCTATGTATCTGTCTATCTATCTATCTACACACACACACACACACACACACACACACACACACACACACAGCCTGTGTAACACATTAAATGACTTCGTTCCATTTGCTGGTGTATAAATCTCTCGCTTTGAAGGGCCTACAAACAACCTTTAGCAGTCATATCAATAGGGATGCCTTTCCTTTGCTTACTTTTCTACTCTGAAGGTAACAAAAATAAACTTACCGCGGTGTCATTGTACTGAAGCGGTTAACGGTGAGTGCTACTTTTTTTTTAATTTGCTGGGTCATATCTACTCGTGTAGGTCGATAAAAAATCACGTTGATGATTACGGTAGTAGGAATATTAAGATTTTTTTTAACGATTTCCTTTTCTGTTTTTGTAGGTGAGTCGTGTTCTTCTTTGCCACAGGAACTTACGTAAGTACAGTCACACTTTTTTTTTCATAGATGAGCTGTATTTTGTTTTAATTAATAATTATTTATACGCAACTGGAACACGCCCACCCACCTGATTATCAATTCGTGGGTTGTATGTAATTCGATAAGCCTTACTTACGGAGTGCGGAAGGAATGAGTCTCCATGGTTACTGGTCACATCGACCATACAATCTCATCACACTTGGCCATCACCTGAGCTGAAAGGCGTTAGGAATGAGTCACGTTAGAAAAAATTAGTCTCTACTGTGCTTATATTTAATTTTTATTTATGTAGTCGACTGTAAATATGAAATATGTTTTAGACAGTAACATAGATTATTCCTGAGTTATTTGAAGTCATGTTACTCAAGGTTACTAGGTCGAGTTACTCAAGGGTACTGCGTCTTGTCTTGATGGTAAAGATTGAGGGGAAGGAGGGGAGAAGGAAGGAAGGGCAGGGAAAAATATTAATGACCGAAATCGGCAGAAAGTAACTGAGGGAAGGAAAGGTGGGAAAGGAAAGAAGTGTGGAACAGGGAAGGATAAGGGTGGCAGAGTGTGGTATAGAACGGAGGGAAGGGTGAGAGGGGAAAGAAGAAGGGTGGAATTGGGAATGAAAAGGATCAGCAAGAAAACAAGAGGGATGGGAGAGGAAATTACAGCGATGGGAGAGGGAAAGAAGAAAGAGAAGAGGACGGATAGGAGAGGAAAAGTTGATGTAAGTGTCGGGAATAGGGAAAGACGAAATTGGGAGGGGGGGAAGGAAATATTCAAGTCAGCCAAAATTAGCGAAAAGTGCGTGACATTTGGCGATGGCGCTGCCGGTGAGAAGGACGCTTTGGCGAGGCTGACGGAGATGGATGGTTACGGAGATTAAGTGGGAGAGAGAGAGAAAGAGAGAGAGAGAGAGAGGGAGAGAGCAATATCATGGAGGCAATTGCTCACACAGGAAACGGGGAAGGTAATCTAGGACAGGTGAAAAATAGAAGAGGGTAGTTACTGTTCAGTGGACGATAAAGAAAACGAAAAGAGGTGGAGAAAATAGAGAGGAGTTGGAAGAAAGAAGGAAAACGGGCGTAGATAAAATGGGAAAAGAGATATGACGTGTGAAGGAAGGAAAGCGTGTGTGTGTATGTGTGTGTGTGTGTGTGTGTGTGTGTGTGTGTGTGTGAGAGAGAGAGAGAGAGATAGAGAGAGACGTTAATGGAAAAAAAGTCGAGATGAAAGTCAGTTCTGAAATGAAGTTGATTTAAAGAAATATTGTACACAAGGACAAGAAATGGAAGTATAGGAAGAGGAGAAACTAGGAGATTGCACGAAGGAGTGGAAAAGGATGTTGTAGGGAAGAGATGAAGCGAGAGACAATGAAAGAAGAGAACTGGGAAAAAGGGAACTGAAAAACTCAACGGAAATTGAAACCCACATTTCACTTGAATTTCCCCTTGATTTCTTCCACTCTTTTCAGCCTCTTTCTTTCTCCCTCATTTTTTTTTTTTTTTTTTTTTTACTCCTTTGCTTCCTAATTTACGAGGTTAATTGGGTAAAAAAATGAAAAGCGTTTTATATTCATATACTTTTCCCATCCAGTTAATGGTTTTCTGTTTGTATATATTTTTTCTTCATTCTCATGTTCCATCGTGTTTGCCTTCGTATATCGCGAACATTAGACTTGTAATCCATATATAGAGAGAGAGCAAGAGAGAGAGAGAGAGAGAGAGAGAGAGAGAGAGAGCTACTTGACTTAGGCGGTTAAATGCCTGATCCACTCGAAGCATTAGGGCCGTTCATCATATACCAGTTGAAAATGTTGGAGCGAGAGAGAAGTGGCAGTAAATATAGAAAACGGTGAGAGAAAGTCGCATTAAATGTAGAAAACGGATTGGGGACGTGACTGGCCAGAACAGGGGGCGGGAAGCAACCAATCAGCATTCATCTCCGGCAGGGGGGGAGGGGCGGAGGTGTGGAAAAGGGGAGAGAAGGTGGAGGTGGATTATGGACGGGAGGAGAGGAGGGAAGGGGAAAGGGGGTAGGGAGTGTGGGTTGCTTGAAGGGGGGGAGAAGGTGGTAGGAAGGGGTGGAAGAGAGAAGGGAAGGATGGAGTGGAGTTTGGAGGTGGACAGGTTGAGAGGTAGATGATAGAGGGGGTTGAGGTGAGGCTGAGGTAGAGAGGTGGAGGGGGGGGAGGTAGAGAGAGAGTGTGTGGAAAATAAAGGGGGTGTTAATCTGAAAGTGATGGTGGGGTTGAGGAGGGAGGGGTGGTTTAGAAGAAGAGGGGTGTGGAGGTGTGGAGAGAAGAAAGGAAGGGGGAGGGTCAAGGGGAGGGGGAGGAGAGAAGAGATTACGGGGTTGTAGAGAGTGGGTTGAGAGAAAATTTAGGTGGAGAGGATGGAGGAGGGGTTACTAGAATGGGGGGGGAGAAGGGGTAGGGGAAAGAGGAGGAGGAGGAGGAAGAGTAAAATGGTGGGTCAGATCGACTGAGAGAGAGAGAGAGAGAGAGGAGAGGAAGAGCAGAGAGAGAGGGGAGGAGAGCGGAAGACGGTGAGAGATTGGGTGAGAACGAGGGTGAAAGGTTTTGGATGAGAGAGAGAGAGAGACCAAAAAGATCAAGAGAAAATCGCTTAAGAAATGAAAAGAGGAGAGATGGAGAGAAAAGGGAGAGAGGGTGTGAGATAGATATAAACAAAGGAAGAGAGAAGGGATAGAGAGGGAGAGAAAATGGAGGGAGAGTGAGAGGAAGATAAATGTTTGAGGAGCAAGAGGTGGAGAGAGAGTGAAAATGGAAATAAGGGAATCGAGTAGGAGAGAAGTTGACACATGATGATGGATGCTGGGAGGAGAGAGAGAGAGAGAGAGGATGTAAAAGATGAGTATAAAATATATGATGATTAAAAAGAAGTGTAGAAATGAACAGCAAGGGGTGATTTTCCGATACTGAGAAAAAAATAGCGGACGAAATTTGATGAAAAAGAACCTTTTGACATAATATGGACGTGCGAGTGAGGAAGAAAAAAGTGAATACGAAGGAGAGAGAGAGAGAGAGAGAGAGAGAGAGAGAGAGAGAGAGAGAGAGGGGGGCAGATTTAGGCTGTGATGAGACAGGAGATGGACACCATTAATAATCCATATGAGTTAGGGGAAGGTCCAGGCATGGAGGTGGTGAGGCAGGGTGAGGTGGGATGAGCTGGGTATAAGGCAGGGTGCGGTAGGATGAGGCAAGGTGAGGCAGGGTGAGTTAGGATGAGGTGGGTACAAGGCAGCGTGAGGTGGGTGTGAAGCAGGGCTAACCAGTGTGAGTAAGAACGATAATAGTACCAGAGTTTGTTAGTATGGAAGCTGCAGAGTTAGAGTGAGGTAGATATAAGGTAGAGTGAAATACACTGAGTCAGAATGATACAGTACCATATTTCAGGGCATGGAAAGAATCAGCAGAGCATGAGTGAGGTGTGGTTAGGCAGGATCAGGAAGGGAGAGTTCCATTCAAGTAGGGGACAGGGTAAGGCAGCGAGGGAGTAATGAGGCAGGTTGATGCAGCACAAGGCAGTTATGAGGTAGGTTTAGATAGTACTGAGACAGGGTTAGGCAGTAATGAAGCAGGACGAGGGAGTGTAAGGCAGGGTGAGGCAGTAATGATCCAGGGTAAGGCAGGGTTAGGCAGTAATGAGGCAGGGGTCCAGTAATGAGCCGCCTGGGTTGTTACACCAGCGCTAATGACCGTCTATCTCGCCTCTGCTAATGGATTCTCGCACTTACCTACGTGGACGCACGCACGTAGGTTCACACACACACACACACACACACACACACACACACACACACACACACACACACACA
This sequence comes from Coenobita brevimanus, assembly GCF_032717465.1. NCBI lineage: Eukaryota > Metazoa > Arthropoda > Malacostraca > Decapoda > Coenobitidae > Coenobita > Coenobita brevimanus. Next base: position 61,189,611 of record NC_136959.1, on the reverse strand, counting down.
CACACACACACACACACACACACACACACACCACGTAAATCATGGCATATTCGGCCAAATATTCACAAACACAGCCAGATATTTTTCAACGTCACTTGCAAACTGGAAACACAAATATTCCCCATTAATCAGATGTGGATGCTGGAGATGGACGCCTTCATGTGGTGGTATCGATATATATTTGGGCGGCTGAACTACCTGATAACACACGCCTCTCGTAGCTGTATTTTTGACCCGAAAGGATGGTGGTGGACTGCAAGAGAAGGACAGCTTAGGCCTTCAGTCCACAGAGTTCACGTTTGAGATGATCGAGTGGTCACAAGAGAAAATCAGGTATCACATTAATAGATTTATACCTCAAAGTCAGATCACCTAAATAATCGCCAAATTCGGCCATATACCCCAATACACCGTCAGTACAGTAAGACAGATTCCGACTATACATTGGCCTTCTCAGAGGGTAGGGGGTATGGTGGAGTGTACTAAAGGGTAGGGGAAGGGAGGTGCAGCGGAGGGGAGGGGGAGGGGGGAGTGTACTTGAGGGAAGAGGGGAATGTGTTCCCAGAGTGGTCAGTATACTAAGCCTTTACCATCAGATACATGAATACACCCAAATACTCCACATACCGCGTGAATCGCCATATTGAACCAGATACACAGGAATACCTCAAATACGGGCAAATTCACCTAAATGCGGGTGGCTTAGCAGGGTTAGGCCGGACTGGACATTGTTACTAAGCCTCTACCACCACCACCACCACCACCACCACCACCACCACTGTTGTTGTTGTATCAGTGAAGCTCCCATGCGCTGCGTTCACTGCCATTCTAGGGACTTTGACTGTGCACGATCTGGTGATATACTCTGTTCACTGTTACCTGGCTTTAAAGGTGTAATTAGGGTGGCTGAAAGTGTAATTAGGAGGGATCTCTGTTTCTTGGTATCTGACATTGTGTGTGATTGTAGTTTTTTATCACTTACTGTATTTGATTTTGTACTACCTCCTGTGTGATGGTAACTCGCTTCTTGTTCTTTGGCTTGAAGTGTATTTTGGTAAGATTTATATTTCTTGGTAGGTGGGGGCGTTCAGCATCCACTCACTCGATGTAGTGCTGCTTTGAGTGTCTGCCCTTTGATATTTTCTATCCCTCCTCTTCTGTCTTTCAGTCCTTCATTCTTTCCTCTTTCTTCTGCCTACGGGTGACTTTACACTCCCTCTTCTGTCTTTCTTTCCTTCATTCTTTCCTCTTCCTTCTGCCAGTGGGTGACTCTACACCAAGTGACAAGCCAAATGGTTTCCTGTACACCAGGAAACCATTTACTATGCTGGATGGTAACCGTAACACCAAATTATAGCGCCTGGTGGTTTAGTGGGTAATTAAGGCGCTCCAATTGAATTGAGCCGGTGCAGGTTTGTATCCAATGGATGGTTTGGGTTTATTGCTCACGTAATGCCACTCAGGGATGAGCGAGGCTGGTCACTCATCTTTAATGTCAGGACTAACATGCCTAGCCCCGGGTTCCTACGCTCCTCATGGGGCGACATAGGAATGGATGATGGATGGATGGATGGTACCTGACATTGTGGTAAATGACAATCACATTGTTATTCTTGTTTTGTATTTCCTGTGGGTTTGTACTCACTGCATTTTCTTTAATTATTTTTATTTTTTACTATGCTTCCTTAATTGTACGTCGTCGCAGGCGTAATTAGTGAAGGTAATTGTTTCCTGGTGGCTGAAAAGGTGGTATTCGATGTTTCTTATAATGTTCTACTTTTGCTTTTTGTACCGGTACTTAGCTTATTCAGGACTCTAACGATGCTAATTTGTTCACGCCCTCTTCATTATTGTTTAGCCACAGGTGTTATTCAGGGAGATTATCGTTTCCTGGTACTCAGTGATGTGATATCCTTCGTGTGTGTGTGTGTGTGTGTGTGTGTGTGTGTGTGTGTGTGTGTGTGTGTACTGACCGCATTCCGGGGGCTTCGGTCGCAAGCGTAATTGAGGGAAAGAATGGTTTCGTGGTATCGGGTTTAAGTGTGTGTGTGTGTGTGTGTGTGTAAAGGAAATTTAGTATTGTGAGAAGTGAAGCGTCAATGTTTGCCAACGAGAGAAATGGATTAAAAGTAATTGTGTATATGTGTGAGTTTCACTTAGGTAGGTTTGGTATGTGGGTATGTGCGTTTTTCTGTGTGTGTGTGTGTGTGTGTGTGTGTGTGTGTGTGTGTGTGTGTGTGTGTGTGTGTGTAAACCTCACCGCATGTTAGACTCTACCGATAATGTGAGGTGTGATTTAGGCAGGTAATGGTTTCCTGGTATACTAAAATGTTGCAGTATACCCTGTTTTTGTGTCTGTTTTCTTTATCTGATTTTACGTGATTTTTGTGTGGTTCTTAGTCGATAGTGTTTTACTGATGCACTCTCTCTCTCTCTCTCTCTCTCTCTCTCTCTCTCTCTCTCTATAGTTAGTAGTGTAAGTAATAAAGGTAATCGTTCTCTGATAACCGTTTTTTTTTTTTTTTTTTTTTTTTTAAATAGGTGTTCGGGGCTTTATCGTTACTGTTTTGCTGACGCTTTTCTTCATTTGTCTTGGTAGAGAAACATCGCACTACGAAATTCCTTCGTTAACTTTATTCATTAGCCCCTTTATTGGATCCTTTATTACCATTAGTGTCCCTTTAGGTCTGTGCAGTTATCAGGCAGCATCAGGAGCAAAGCACACACACACACACACACACACACACACACACACACACACACACACACACACACACACACACACACACACAGAGCAGTTGTGAAGACAATAATGCAAACTTTCTTTCCCATTCTCTCCCAGACGTCTTTCCTAAGCTGAAGAGAATTTCGGAGAGGTAACACGAGTATTAATAGGAAAATTGGGTCAGTGTAGTGAAGAGGTTAAGAAAAGAAAATTTACATGTTAATTATTTTGTTTGAGAAGCTTGTGATGTGAGATACCTTCAAACCGAGGACTTAATTTTTTTTGTACTTTGCCACATCCAGATGATTTAACATTTTGAATTATTTTATTATTTTTTTTTTTTACCTGGAGGTGTTAGATTAAGCCTTCATTAACCCCTTCACTACCTGGAGGCTCTGCTTGATCTGGTATCCCGGGGAAGAACGTAAAAATGACGCTCCCTGGCTCCTGAAGGGATTGAAGATGTTCCTTTAATTTGAGAATGTGATCTGGGCTGAGAACGGGATTGAGAAGGTTATCAAAAGTTGAGACTTGGGTATGATTAGGTTCAGGTTTTTATGCTTCCCCTGAGACATATTAAGGTAGAGTCACTGAGCGCACGCACACGCACGCAAGTACCTACACACACACACACACACACACACACACACACACACACACACACACACACACACACACACACACACACACACACACACACACACACACACACGAAGGAGGGGAGTGTGTTCATAGATACGCAGACTACACAGGCCTTTCGGTCCTGTTTATGAGACCCGGCCTAATAGACTAATTACAGGAGAGAGAGAGAGAGAGAGCGTCTTTGGTGTGAGTGTACTTGCCTTTGAGTTGGTCGGATCAATGCCCTTTTACCCAACTAATTGCACCGCCCCTTCCCTCCCCTTTCCTCCTCCCTTCCTTCTCACTTTCCCCTCCTCTTCTTCATCTTTCCTCCCCTCCTCCCCCGACTTCCTGTCCTTCTTCCCACTCTCCTCCCTTCTTTTTGCCGTCATTTTACCCTTTCTTTTCCCCCTTTCCGTCTTTCCACCTTTCTTTTCCATTCACTTCTGCTTTCCCCCCTCTCCATTTTCCTTCTTCCTCCTCATTTTTCCCTCCCTTTTCCCATGCCCTTTCCCTTTACTCTGTATAGTCTCCTCTCCCTTTTCTCTCTCTCTCTCCCCTCCTTCTCTTCCCCCATTACCTTCCGTATTCCATATCCTCCTTTCTCTTTTTCTCCTATCGTCATTCCCTCATTTTCATTCACCTTCCCATCTCCTTTCACGCTTATCTATCTCTCCCTCCCCATCTCTCCCTTCTCTCCCTCCCCTCGGTTGCCATTTCCCTTTGCCTCCTTTTTATAGACCTCTTGCCCACTGTACCCCTCCCCCCCTTCTCTCTCTCTCTCTCTCTCTCTCTCTCTCTCTCTCTAGCTACTGTTGAACGTCCCGATGTTTGTGAAAATTGTAATCCGCACAGTCTTTAACGAGAACCATAATACTTGTCCCACTTTCACCGATCCGATCTAACGCCGTCTTTAGTCTGTTTAATCCCCTGTAATCCTGGCTAATGTAGCGTAATCCACAGTGAGTTAAGCTCTGATCCCCAAATAGTACCTGGAAAAGTCTTCATTTTTTTTTTTTTTTTTCCAGTAACTAGCGCTGGGGAAAAGTCCTTTTTTTTTTTTTTTTTTTTTTTTTTTTTTTTTTACAAATGTCATATACAGTACATGGGGAATGAAACTGACCTGTGTGAACCCCGTATAATCCAAAGCAGTAGCCTAAGTCAGTATAGTCATAAGTCAGCATAGTCTCAGTATAGTCATTGGTCAGTATAGTCATAAATCAGCCTAGTCATAAGTCAGTATAGTCTGTCAGTATAGTCATAAATCAGCATAGTCATAAGTCAGTATAGTCATGTCAGTATAATCTAAGTCAGCATAGTCTAAGTCAGTATAGTCATAAGTCAGCATAGTCTAAGTCAGTATAGTCATAAGTCAGCATAGTCTAAGTCAGTATAGTCATAAGTCAGCATAGTCTGAGTCAGTGTAGTCAGTCAGTATAACTAAATGTGTTGTGTGGAGGCGAGATCACGCGTTAAGGCAGGCTGTGTCAGGAGAGATGGATGTGGGTGAGGGTTGTGCAGCGTACGTCTTACTGGGAGTTGGGCTAAGTCTCTGAGGCTCCGGGTGTCTTAAATTAGACGTGAATAGAGCTGTATCTGTAGTGTGTTGGAGGCAGCTGGGGAAGGTTATTTCTAGGTAGGACATGTTTTTTTTTTTTAAGTAAATTGATTGTGATTGAGGTCTTCTTAGTCTTCTGGCCTTAGGTTCCTTCTTCCTTCTGTAAAAGAAAAGAGTAATAAATTGAGCTGAATAATTGAGGTTTCTGAATTATAAGTGAAACTAAGGGCGATATTCTAGAACGGTTAGGAAGCTCAACACCTCTTCCTGACCGATTTATTTCAGGTTCTGCTCCGTTGCTATATTCTTGTGTTACTCATGCAACCTGTGTCCATACTGGAAGGACATTACAAGCAAACCTGGGGATATTAATGAGTAGTTTGGAAAAAGTAAATCGTTAAGGGGGACGTGTTAGGGAGCCTCCTTACCCTACGAGATTACGGGTCTTGGTCTCGTGTGAAGGCGGCGGGGGGGGGGGTGAGGTAGGTTCTTGGTAGGTAAGGTCTGTGGTACGGTAATTGAGTGGGTGAGAGATTCGTAGGCGCTGTGTGGCCCCTCTCTCTCTCTCTCTCTCTCTCTCTCTCTCTCTCTCTCTCTCTCTCTCTCTCTCTGTTTAACCTGTTTGTCTACCTGTCAGTCTCTCCTTATGTATCTTTCCGTCTCTATATTTTACCTCAAATTCCATCGGCATTGTCACCTTCGTCAGCATTTTCCTGTTCTTCCCCAGCCCCCTTCTTCTCATCTTCGTCTCCTCCTCCATTCCCAGCCATTATCCCTCCCTTCTTCATTCCCTCGATCATTAAGTGCACATCCATTAGAGCCAGATGGAAGCAGGCAATGATATGAAGCGATAAACCGGAGCCGGAGAAGTGAACGACAACAGGAAAGTGAAACAGAAGGGAAAAGAAGATGGATGAGTAACCAGTTGTCCTCTGTTTATTCCCTGTTTATCATAAATATTTTCTGTTTCTCTTCCTTTTTCTTCCGTTTCTAATTTCGCGTAACTGATATATGGATTAATAATCGCCCTTACTGTTTTTCTTACCCTGGTCATCATTTATTTATTTTTTTTTTCGTTATATCGGGAGGGTAAGAGAAAGAATAAATACACTGTTTTTCCTCGTCATTCCCTGTTTTCTTTTTTTCTTTAATCCATATGCGTTTATTTTTTTTTTTTTATTTAACTACTTTCTGCCCGTCCTTCTTTCTCCTCTGTTCAATCATTTCCTCTTTTTTTTTATATGTTTTGTCCTATTCCCGATTTTTAGTGATTTATCCTCTCTCTCTCTCTCTCTCTCTCTCTCTCTCTCTCTCTCTCTCTCTCTCTCTCTCTCTCATTTTTCTTCCTTCGTGTCTCCCTCCCTTCCCTTTAGGCCAAACTTAGTGGTGTGGTATAGACAGTTGGTGATGTAAAGGTGGGAGGGAAGGAAAGAGGGAAGAGGGGTAGGAATGGAAAAACGTGGTGAGAGTGAGAGACACAGGAGGAGAGAGACAGGGAAGCGTGATGAATGAGAGAAGGTAGAAAAGGAGGGAATGAAAGAGGGAGATACGGGGAATGTGAGTGAGGAAAGAGAGAGAAAAGCTAAGAGGAAGGTATGAGGAATGAAAGAATTGAAACGATTGTGAAGGAAGGATGGTAAAATGTGACAATGGAGAGAGAGAGAGAGAGAGAGAGAGAGAGTCGAAGAAGGTGGAATGAAGGGAAAATACTCTCAAAATTTGAAACAAGAAGAAAGGGCAGTGAAAGGATCTGAAAGGGAGAAGATGGAATAAGAGTAAGAAATTGAGAAGCTTAATGATTGAGAAGAAGTAAAGGGGAGGAAAGGAGACGAGAAAGAAGAGGAACGGGAAAAAGAGGAAAGGAAAGAATTGAGGAAATATCTAGAAAAAAATGAGAGCAAAAATTACTGGAAAGTTGATAGGATCAGTTTCAGGAAGCAAGGGGAAGCAGGGGGGGGGGGGGAAGAAAGAAGACAAAAATATAGCGAAAGAGCAAGAGCTGAAAGGAAAAAAAAAAATAGATACGAAAGGATTGACAGGAAAAATGAGTCGTTTGAAAAGAGAATTGGTGATGATCGTGATGGGAGAAGCGAGGATTTTTTTTTTTTCCTTCGGTTTTTGTTTCGTGTTTTTTTTTTATAGCATGAAGTTACTTTTGTTTACTATGCTTTATTTTTTACCCATTGATTTTGTTTACTGTATTACAGAGGGTACGGCACGAAACTAATTTGTTTTTTAAAACACAGTCAGTAGAATCACATTTTCATTTTATTTCATCCACCACTCCAATTACACGTATATATATTAATCTTTTCCATGATTTTTTTAACTGAAGTTGTGAGATGTAGCCTCCTGAACTCCTATAATACTGCAGTTGCATAAAATCGGAGAATAAAGCCGTGTAGAGATACCTAGAATAATACGACATTCGTTCCGATGTCACTGATGGCCAAGCTGAAGTGGGAAGGGGGAGGGGGAAGCAGAATTGTGTTGAAAAGTGAAAGTTAAAATGAGGAAGATACGGGATTTATTTATTTATTTTTCTTCTTTTATTCAGATTCGTTTTCATTCAGATTCTTTACATACCGTTCATTACAAACCCAAAGCTGCAGAACGTCGTCACTGAAGGCTAAGCAGAAAAATGGCACATGAGAGCAAAGAGGTACAGTGACACATACAGGGTACAAAAGTTATCGTACTGAATTTTAACGACGAACTCAGTAAGGAAGCGCGACACTACGTGAGAAAAAAGAGAAGGAAGTGAATACATGAATACGGAATTAGTTTGTGGATTTTGTTTGGTGCAGCTTGTGTTTACGCGAAAGAAAACGGATGCTGGAACCCGCTCTCAGTCACATAGAAAACGAGGGCGGATCGATGGAGAGGGGGCACTAAAGTCGTCAGCGGGCACACAATAAAGCGATATCTCAGTCAGCCGCCTTAACAGCTTCACTGAGAGAGAGAGAGAGAGAGAGAGAGTTATGGGCTGGAAACTCGAGAGCTGGGGAGGCGATAAAAGAAAACATGAAGGATGAGAGGAGGAGGAGGAGGAGGAAGAGGAAGAGAAACAGCAGAAATCTAAAGTGAAAACGGGGAAGAGGGAAGGATCCAAAAGACATAAATAGACAGATAAATAAATTGAAAGAGACAGATTGATAAGCATAAAAATAGATACATGGAAGAAGAGAGAAACTGCAGTAACTTAACGTCAGTAAACTTTATTGGGCCCAGGAGAGAGTGGAAGGAGGGAGAGAGAGATGACAGAGAGAGAATATTTGGATAAGAGAGAGAAGGAGAGGCAGAGGGGGCCAGATCCGTTGAATATTGGAAGATGAAAGAGAGAGAGAGAGAGAGAGAGAGAGAGAGAGAGAGGCAATGAAGGTGAGAGCAAGAGTGAGTGATGATGACGTTAGTGAGAGTGCGTGGTAAAGAAAATGATGGTGAAAATGATGGAGGGGGACGGCTGTGTGGTGATGAAGGGTGAGGGAGTTGATGGAGACTGAGAATGATGGCGGGTTTGTGTGGAGGAGAATGAAGATGAGGATGGCGTTGGTGATGGTGATGGCGAAAAGAATGTTGGTCTAGGCGATGATGGTGATGGCGATTGTGGTTGATGATGCTGGTTGAGGTGATGATGATAGTGATGGTGATTATGAATGATGATGTTGGTTGAGGCGATGATGATAGCGATGTTGATTATTATTGATGATGTTGGTTGAGGTGATGATGATAGCGATGGTGATTCTGATTGATGATGGTGGTGATGATGATAAGGTGATAGCGAAAAGAATGTTGGGGTGATGATGATGGTGATTATGATTGGTTATAGTGGTGATGATGGTGAGGTGATTGCGCCAAGAATGTTGGTTGAAGTAATTATGATGATGGCGATTATGATTGATGATGATGATGATACCTATGATGGTTAAAATATAAATGAACTCAGGTGAAGTATTTGGTGTGATGACGATGACAGAAACGATATATATGAGGACAGTGAGATTGAACGATGCTGTATGAATGAATAATGAGACTGAGTGAATAATAAGGATGAACAGTGGTATTGAGTGACGTAATGTGAATGAATAGAGAGAGTGAGTGAATGAATTTGAGTGAAGAGTGAGAATGAAATAAAATGGATGGATAATGAGGTTGAGGAAATGGAGGAAGTGCTGTTGTTGGTCATTGCATTAAACCATTTCAGTGCGATTACGTTTCCCCCTCATTCTTTTTCCCCACCAGGTGAGACCCGTCGTAGTGAAGGGGTCGGTGGAAATTGCAATATCTTAGGAACTACAAACCTTCTTAAGATTAAATAAAATCGTCTGGAATTAAATAACGAAAAATAATCCGTCGTATTTAAGGGGTTAATGAAAAATAAAGAAAAATCGTCCATGAATAATCTGCTCTCTCTCTCTCTCTCTCTCTCTCTCTCTCTCTCTTTGAAGGGACAAGTTTCCCAGTAAATGAATAAATGAATACATATATATAAATTAACACTGACGAAGGAAAGAAAATGTCTTAATGAAATGCCAGATCTCGTTAATGATGGACGTTGTTGAAAGGAGGCGAAGATGCATTGAGAGAGAGAGAGAGAGAGAGAGAGAGAGAGAGAGAGAGAGAGGTGAGCAAGACAGAAAGACAATAAGATCAAGACTCCCTGTTCTTGGGGATTGGATGAGGGGGAAGGAGAGAGATGGGGGAGAGGGAGGAGGAGAGATGGGGGGAGGGGGAGGGAGAGAGATGGGGGAGAGGGAGGAGGAGAGATGGGGGGAGGGGGAGGGAGAAAGATGGAGGGAAGATAATAATAGCCAGAAAATAAAACCAACAGCAGAGGGAACAATAGCGAGTGAGCGGGCTTTGTGCTGGCTTGTTTACGACAGTTGGAGAGTGGAGCCCGTAGATTTTCATGGTGGAAGTAGCTGGCTTGGGGACGGAGAGAGAGTGGGGAGGAAAAGGGGGAGAAAGAGAGGGTTGGAGAGAGAGAGAGAGAGAGAGAGAGTCGAGGGGTGTAGAGCAGGAATATGAGGCAAAGGAGAGATGTTAATTATAAGCGTGGAGAATGAGAAGTAGGGGAAGGGAGGAAGGGAGTGTATTAAGTAGAACAAATGAAGGGAAGCTAAGAAAATAGGTGTTCCTCAATTCTCATATTTTCTTTGATCATTTAATTCCTCGAGATCTGACAGGTAGAAAAAAATGATCTGATGGCAGCAGTAATTAAAAATAAAAAAAAAATCATGACTACTGATTAATGAAGATGAAGGAACACCATTTTTATCACTCGATCCTTACCTTCCCGCGTTAAATCCTTGAGGCAGTGAGGATATCCCAAGTTGAATATCATCATTAGGGGTCATCCAGAGTTAAGGACATGGGGATGAAGCGTCAACTACTCCTTGAGGTGTTCACGGGTATATACTTCGCCCTTCAAGGAATAGAAAGTCACCTGAACTTAACATAATCATCTGACGTTAGGTAGATATGAAGGTCGTCCTTGGGTTGAAGTGGTTAATGATCCCCCCTCCCCTTTCCACTCCTCCAACTTGGTGAACTGTATGGTGAACAAAAATATTTTCCGTTTTCCTCGTGCCCTCATTAGTGCCACCAGGTAAGGACATAATTCTCCCCTCTTCCCTCCAGTGGCCTGTTTTCAAAGCCTCGGTAATTTGGGCTCAAGGCTTCAGTGTGTAGGCTGGAAGGTGGAAAGGGGGCGGGAGAGGAGGGGGGGTTTAAGGGGTGGGGTTGTGGGAGTGTCGTGTGTGTGTGAGGATAAGGTTTGTGTATGGGTTGGGTTTGAATATGGGTTGTATGTGTGTGTGTGTGTGTGTGTGTGTGTGTGTGTGTGTGTGTGTGTGTGTGTGTGTGTGAGAGAGAGAGAGAGAGAGAGAGAGAGAGAGAGAGATGGGGGGGGGGCATTTAACTTGACCCCCTACCTTGGAACACTACTCAGCTTCACTTTCACTCGACATTCACTCTTCATTCGACGTCCTCGCTCATCTTTCACTGTCTTCCATGTTCACCGCATTACGCACTCAATCAGTCCTCACATTCATTCTACTATCATTCTCCTTACTTCATTCATCGTCAGTTATCACGCTACTTTGCCATATCTTTTCTCTTCTCTCTCACTCTCCTTCACTCAGACTCTCCCTCCTTCATCACTCTTGCACTTCTTTCACTCTCCCTTTTCCCTCAACTCTCATTCTCCCATCTCTCTAATTTCTGTTCATCTTTCACCTTCCTACTATCTCCATTCTCAGTCACTCTCTTTTCCTCTTTCTCCCTCCACTTCTCTCCCTTCGACCTCTCTTTCCTTCCACCCATCTCCCATCGACCCCTCTCTCCCTCCACCCATCTCCCTTCGACCTCTCTCTCTCTCTCTCTCTCTCTCTCTCCACCCACCTACCTTCTTTCTCCATCCCCTTTCTTCCTCCATAGCGTCCACTTGCCATCATCCCCTCCTTCACTGTCCCTCCTTCCTCCCAGTAGTTCATTTTTTCCTTCCCATTTCCTTCACATTGCTGTCCACTGGTCAGCCATATTCTGTCAGAGCTGCCGTAACGACCGCAAGAAAGTAGTGTAATTTGTTTTGTTAGTTATGTACCGTCATATATATATATATATATATATATATATATATATATATATATATATATATATATATATATATATATATATATATATATATTTCTATGATTAAAGGGCTTTCTTCATTTTTCACTCAGGTAAAAAACTTCTTCGTTGTTTGTAACTTGTATATATTGATATATAATTTTTACGGGTATTTTTTTTTTTTTTAATTTTCCAGTGATAGAGACAAATCTGGTATTCTGTTCCATCTAGGCTAATGACATGCGATTTTATTATTGATGTAGAACACACACACACACACACACACACACACACACACACACACACACACACACACACACACACACACACACATCTGGTAGACGGGAGTTCGCGCCTCGCTCAGGTTGCGAAAAGTTTCACTGACGAAGTGGGTGGTTACTGTCCCCCTTGAGCAAGGGGACGGGTGTGTGCGTGTGTGAAGGTCACAGCCTTGCCCTTAGATCGGACTATATGAGCTCTCAGCTCCCTTCCGAGAGGGTAAAAAGCTGCCGATCACGACCATCAAGTGATCCTGACCGACCCGGTGAATTACACACACACACACACACATCTGGTAGACGGGAGTTCGCGCCTCGCTCAGGTTGCGAAAAGTTTCACTGACGAAGTGGGTGGTTACTGTCCCCCTGGAGCAAGGGGACGGGTGTGTGCGTGTGTGAAGGTCACAGCCTTGCCCTTAGATCGGACTATATGAGCTCTCAGCTCCCTTCCGAGAGGGTAAAAAGCTGCCGATCACGACCATCAAGTGATCCTGACCGACCCGGTGAATTACACACACACACACACACACACACACACACACTACTGTACTTCGTAAGTTTATAACAAAGTACGTAATTCGTATCTTTCCCTGTGTTGGAAGAGAAGCATCATTTATGTGTGTGTGTGTGTGTGTGTGTGTGTGTGTGTTTACAGAAGCTCGGGCGTTTCAGGGGTTGCGAATCCATATCAGAAGTGCAATACGGTAATTTTGAACTTGGATGGAAACCACTCATTTTATGAGAAAATGGCGATATGTATTTTATTTCAATTTTCGGGCGTAAGAAATATAGCTAATTAACCGTAGGACTTTGTAGTTATTTGTAGTTATTAAATATTGACGAAGTAGTAACTGTCTAGTATTTTGTAAGTGAATAAATGATCATAAGTGAAAGTGAATTAGTGATATGATTTTCTGTCGCCAGTATGGGCACCTCACCTGTACTGGCATAGGTAAAAAGCTCGGTAATTAACGCCAGCACACCTGAGCCCATATTCATAGGAGCCTAAGGAATTTGTACGATAAGCAGGTCACCAAAGAAATATTTTATATAGTTTTATTTTTCATTTTATTATACTCTTGTTTTGAGCGGGAAGTGTATGATAGCTGTGTAAATGAAGAAAAAGCTTAACCATCTAATCTTTTACGAAGGTTAAGCCGAGGAAAGTTAATCTTGATTGGAAAGTGTATAGTAGCTGTATAAGTTAAGAAAAAGCTTAGTCACAGAATGTTCTACATATTCTAATCTAAAGAATGTTTATAGCCTCCACACCAGGTTCATAGGTGAGAGTGAGTTGATTATAATATATGCTGTATATTTTTTTTTTACTCTCTTTCCATAAAACTGCCATCTTTCCATCGTTAGCTCTGAGCTGCGACTGTAGATTAACGCAAGAATATGGTGCTAGTCATGAGGAAGTGTTGTGGAAAGGATATAGGGGGCAGCCGTATCTTGTTTTACCACCGAGCTACGTGAGATAAGCTGTAAAAGAGCGAAAATCTGGACAGAGAGAGAGAGAGAGAGAGAGAGAGAGAGTTAAGATTTAATGGAGGCTGTTTACCAAGAGATGAGGGACATGTAAACAACGTACCTGGAGGTGGATTTTTTTTTTTCTGGGGGTAGGGTGTGTGTGTGTGTGTGTGTGTGTGTGTGTGTGTGTGTGTGTGTGTGTGTGTGTGTTTTGGGGGAGGGGACTTTCCATTTACCCTGCTCGTTCTTCCCTGCATGTACGTCCTTCCTTCCTACTCCTTCCTTTCACTTGCATGTTTACCTCAACGATCGTAAATTCTTGTGATCGCAGTTGTTGATTATGCTCTTCCTAGTGGAAAGCTTTTTATTTGAATATTCGCTGCGTCCATACCGTCCATCCTACAGTGACTTACTTCACAGGGTGTATTACTCCTGTTCTGATACACCGCTGATGCCCACCTTATTTTTTTATTAACATTTATTTTACCGCCATCACCACCATCTTTATCTATCTCCATTATCATCCTTATCTTACTGGCCAGCATCAACATCATCATCATCATCATCATCATCATCATCCTTATCTTCATCACCACCACCACCACCATCATCAATCATCATCATCATCAGTACCGTGTAGTTCCCTGGTCTCTTGTTTACCCTGCTCACCTCCCTAATTGTCCTCGCGGTCATTAACACCACCATCACCACCACCTCCATTACACCACATCCACCTTTCACCTGAATAAACCCGCCTATTTTTGAGATGTTTGCCTGTTTTTACCTGTAGCAAACATCATTATTTTCCCCTAATTAGCTTCATCTTTTCGGTGCTGTGGGGAGACTTTTTTTTAATATTTTCATTTTATTATTATTATTTTTTTTTTAGGTTTGCGACGGATGGTTTGCTCCAGTTTAGATATGTCTGAGAAGGTCACTGGAGAGTCTTATAAGTAATTGTTTTTTTTAGTACATAGGAATCCACACGCTGCCACCTTGAATGGCCTTGATGCATTGAGGTAGAAGCACTGTTGCATAGTAGAATCGCCATTGCATAGTAGAATCACCGTTGTATAGTAGAATCACCGTTGCGTAGTAGAATCGTCATTGGATAGTAGAATCACCGTTGCATAGTAGAATCACCGTTGCAGAGCAGTATCACCGTTGCGTAGTAGAATCACCGTTGCATAGTAGATCCCAACACGGTGCCTTGTGTACTTCTGAGTCTGCATAAGGAACAGATGTGTACAGCCTACCTGAGATCATACATTAATAATTTGTCATACGTAGGTCATCCACACAAAAACATTTACACACGAGCACTGTACTTCTCCCACGTCAATTTGGCCCAGATCTTCGTCCCATCTGTAGCTTATTTCACGTATCTGGGTGTCAGAGTAGGGCAGTACTCAGGCTCTACGTCCCTTCCATAGCACTACTTCGTGACGAACACCTTAATCAACAGTTAATCTATTGTTACAACTCAGCATTCAAGATGGGGAGATGGCAATTTTAGTTCAGGTTAGAGTAAAAAGGGTATAGTGATTAAATGATATACACATGCATTTTTTTTTCACATGTAATCAGTCATGTATATGTGTTAAAGGCGTCTCCCTTAATACCCAATATTTTATACATACTTTATACATTACGGGAATACACCTAGGCATCATACTTTACACAGTACGGGAATACACTTAAGCATCCTGTATACCGTACCTTTCTCCCCTAAGCTAGTCCCCAAACTAACCAACCTGTTGGAGTTACCTGCGTTTTGAAAGATTCGGGAGAGAGGTTTCGTGAATATTTGATCCAAAGTATATGAATTCTTCAGTGAAGGGCGCCCAGAGCTTGTTTTCCTTTTATTTGCGTCGTGTGTTTGTAGGGGAGGGGTTGGGTGCAGATGGTGTAGATTGTGTGTGTTGGGTGAGGGGTGAGTGGGTGAAGTGGATATGTTGAAGGGGACTATAAAGTGAAGTAAGGAGAGAGAGAGAGAGAGAGAGTCAGAGTGAAGGAGGAAGACAAACGGACCATCAAAGCATAAGTCACTCCCCTCTCTGAAACCCACGCAAAGGAAGATGCGTAAAAACACAGGTGAGTAACGGGAGGCTGTTGTCTGACCAGGTGTCTAATTATAGCCCCTCTCACCTGGCCGCCTCGCACAGGTAACTCAGAGGCTATCGACACGAGGAGGGGAGTTACGAGCGTAGGGATGGGAGTGGTGAATCTTGGGCTGAAATGAATGGTGGTGAAGTTGATGGGAAGGCAGGGTGTGGGCATGAGATTTGAGGTTAGGATGGAGGTGATGAAGGTACAGATCTTAATGATGATGAATGGTAGTGAAAGTGCCCGGGGGGATGATGATGATGATGATGATGGTGACGATGATGATGACGGTGATGATTTATGGTCATGATGAAGATGAATTTCGAGGTTATGCAAATCTGAGCAAAGGTAAAAGTGAGGGCAGGCGCCATGAAGCCCCTAGCCACGACGCTTATATTCACAGTTTAGGCCGTTGAGCCTGTGGAGGGTTATTGACCCCAGTGTCCTGGGATACAAGATTACTGTATCATCCAGGTAACCACAGTGTCCTTATCACCCAACAAATTATGGATGGGCACCTGAACCTCGTGGTGCCAGCTACCTTTGGCATAATCGGGTTGGCATCTTCGGTACTGCCACTCTTATAGTAAATTTCATTTTAACGAGAAAACTGTCATAATAGAAAGTACGATAAAATCACTTTGTTCAGGTAGAAAGCAGAGTGTATACAGTTCTTAATGTAACCAGGATGTAACAAAGGGTTCCCGTCGTGAGAGAGGTCGGCAATTATCGTGATAGTTTGAGACTTTTCCGACACTGAAGGTAGGAAGCATAATTATTGCCGTGTCCTTCACCTATCACTCCCCAGCATGAACGAGGTGTGTGTGTGTGTGTGTGTGTGTGTGTGTGTGTGTGTGTGAGTGAGTGAGTGATAAATGTTTGGCGTCCTTCATTTCCCCTCACTCCCCTTGGATGAGCCCGCGCGATTAAGGAAATTGACTGAAGGATTTATGCTTTGGGATCTCTCTCTCCTCCTCCTCCTTCCCCATCCTTCCTTTCCTTCCCTGCTTAGGCGTTGAAGGAATTTTAGCTTCATTCCGATTATATATTTTTCCTGGTTTATTCATCCAGACGATTTTATGTAATTTGAGATACTTTTTGAACGGGGGGGGGGAATACAGTATTTAACCCTTTCAGTATAAGTTTTTGCACCTTAACCAGGCCCAGATTTTCGTTTTTGTACAGCAATTTTTATATTACGTAGCTCAGTGGCAGAAAAGGGAATTACTACGGCTCTGCATCCTCTCCCTAGACCATTTTGCCTGACTCTGCCTGTAATGAGAAGCCCCCCACCCGTACCCCTTCCTCCCCTCTTTTGGTAATCAGATGAGGTGAGGAATTTATGGAATTGCTTACAGGGATTATAATGTAAGATTCTCTCTCTCTCTCTCTCTCTCTCTCTCTCTCTCAAAATATACCTACTGTCTGTCTGTCCATCTGTCTATGTGTCCGTCTAAAAGAATGTAAGAAAAAACAGACATTGCTTCCTACTTAAATATTACCATACTTATAAGGTCCAAATTTTCTTCTTGCATATAAGGCAAGGACGAAAAGAGCTCACAGTTACCTTGTTTAGGGTGTGAGGGGAGAAAAAAAGTTGATACTGGGAAACGAAGCCTATAATTGAATATATCCTCCAAGCATTAGTTCATTCACAACATAAACACGAGACACACACACCTTAATAACTGTAAACATATTGATTATAGAGACCCGTATCTTCAGCGTCATTGCACTCCATTTATTTATTTATTTATTCATTGGGGTATTTTATTTAGATCGGTTACTTTGAAAGCTTGAGATTCATTATTCACTAAATTCCCGATGGTAATTAAAAATGCAAACCCACACTTTTCGTTTGTATTTAAAAAGGTGTGTTATTAATTTGTGTGTGCATTCATGTCAGCTGATTACTTTCCTGGTAGTTTTTTATTTCATTTTTATCATTATTTGATATTGTACTGCAGTATCATTTTTCCCTGATTATGATAATGATTGTAGTGGTGGTGGTGGTGGTGGATTTTGATGATGCAAATGGATAATGATGATGATGATGATGATTTTCTTTGCGTGAATATAGGTGCGGCATGTATGTAGAAAGCTGGATTTAATTAAAGAAGATTACTAGCTAAAATTTTGTCCCCATAAGATATATGAAAACGAAGGTGTTGTTGATGGTGATGATGATGATGATGATGATAATAACATGGATTTGACATAAGAAGATTAATGTTATATTTATTCCCCTTCCAAGTTAGTAATGATGATGATGCTGATGTTGATGATGATAGCGATAGGCAGGATCTGAGGAAAGAGGATTAGTGCTTCTGTTTTTACTCCCACCAGGTGAGTGAGTGGTAGACCGGTGAGACGGAGGTGGAGGGGGTGGCGGTAGGTTAGAGTTTTGTTAATAATCATGTTCTTTAATTGTGTGTGTGTGTGTGTGTGTGTGTGTGTGTGTGTGTGTGTGTGTGTGTGTGAGAGAGAGAGAGAGAGAGAGAGAGAGAGAGAGAGAGAGAGAGAGAGAGGTGCGCTGGTGACTGGTAGGTGGCGGCTGGTGGCAGGTAAGGCCTGATTGGAGCTCTTGTTTTTGTTGGTAGGGTTTTCTTTTCGTTTGTTTTCTTGAAGCGTGCTTGTTTTCGGGATGTGCGTGTGTTTGTGTTTTTTCGTGTCTGTCTGGCTATCGCTCAGTCTTACCATCCTTCAGTTCGTTGTGTGTGTGTGTGTGTGTGTGTGTGTGTGTGTGTGTGTGTGTGTGTGTGTGTGTGTGTGTTTAGAGGAGACAAAGACACACACATTCCTGTTAAAACATCGGTCGACAGTGAAGTGGAGACCTGAATGATTGGGCCGGGAAGACTGAGCAGAAGTAATTATGCCGGTGGCCAATTGAAGGGAAACGGGATCACTGCGTTTGACTAATTAGGCAGTCACTCGGCTTCTGAATTTGTCTTTGTGGGGGGAATGGAGAGAGAGAGATTGACTATACTGTGTTCATTTTGGCTTAAAATTGACTCTACTTATTTTCACTTTAACTTGGGCGTAAAATTGACTCTACATTCTTTAATTTGGCGTAACGTTACCGTCTCTACCTTAATACATATCTTTAGCAACAGATTAACACAACACTCTGTTTGGTACAACTTAGCGTAAAATTACCATCTCTCCGTCTTAAATAATGTGCTATAGCAAGAGACTAATACTGTACTAGATTATGGTGCTAGTTACGAAGAAGTGCTATAGGAAGGATGCTGGGCTATAGTATTGTCATATTCTGCCGGTGAGCTTCCGGAAATAACACGTAAAAAAAAAAATCTTCAAGTCATAGTGATTGAACCATGAGCGTATGTGGTGAGGTTACACACACACACACACACACACACACACACACACACACACACACACACACACACACACACACACACACACACCTGGCTTAAGTCTGATAAAAAATTACTCATTTCCCAATGGAATAGACAAGGGAATACCTGTCTGGCCTAATTAGCGTGGAGAGTCTACTTGTCACCTGGGGAAAGTAAAATGTCATCCTTGTTAGTTAAGAAGTTGTTTGTGTACTTGTGTGTGTGTGTATCTGCATGTTTGTCTGTTTGTTTTTGTGCGTGTGTGGGTGACTAAGCGAGAATGAAACTATGTACGTATGTTTGTATGTATGTATATGTATGTATGTTTGTGTCAGAAAACTTTATATATATGTGTCACGTAGGACGACGGCTGGGCCTCAGGGAACAGACTGTCTAACCTCTTACATTTCTCATTAGCTAAACAGGTCGATTAGAATAAACGAGGTGACAGGACAGGTGAGGCAGGACTGGTAAGGTAGAAAGATGAGGTCATAGGACAAGTGAAGAGGTGGGACAGGTGAGGGAGGTAGGACAAGCGATGGAGATAGGACAGGTGAAGGGTAGAACAGTTGAGGGAGCTGGGACAGGTGAGGTCATAGGACAGGTTAGGTGGTAGAACAGGTAAGGTCGTGCGGACAGGTGAGGTGATAGGACAGGTAAGGTCGTACGGACAGGTGAGGTTGGATGGTGGCATTCCCATACTTGTTTGTCTTCCCCCAGGTAACCTAATCACCCGAGACTTACTTGTTTGGAGAGAGAGAGAGAGAGAGACCTGAAACCTAGTAATGAAGTAAAAATGAATACACTACCAGGAATTACCTAAATTAACCAACATATCATCACCGCCACACCAGAGAAATTAATTAACCATGGAACATAATAATGCAAGCTTGTCGGTAAATTTCGTGCACCCATGTTTTTGCGTCTTAGGTCAAAGGTCGAGGTAGGGTGCGAGGGAATGACCTATGACCTATTCTGACCCATTTTGTGCTTAGGATTTAGTGTACTTGGGCATAAACTGAGGAGAGAGAGAGAGAGGATTAAAAATATTGATACAGATGTTTGATGGGAAAGGAAAATGAATGAAAGAACACATATATAAATAGAGAAGTGAAAAGAGGAGAAAAAGAAGAAAAATGATTATGTAATTTGGTAGGGAAGGAATTGGAAATAAATAAATAAATAAAAATATGAGAGTTTGAGAGAAAAAAATGAGTTGTTTTATGTGGGGTTCATTGATGATGATGATGATAAATTGAAGAGGTAATTAACAGGAGGAGGATAATGATGGTAATTAGGAAACGTACGGGGGAAGAGGGAAAATGAGTGAATTAAAGGAAAATTAAATAAAAAGAATGTAAGACTGGAAAATGATGCGTGGAAGTAGGGAAGAGAGATTGTAAGGGAGGAGGAATTAGTTAAAGGTTAAAGAGCGAGGGAGGGCGAAGGGTCGAGAGAGAGAGAGAGAGAGAGAGAGAGAGAGAATTAAACGAACACAGGTGAAACAGACTGGAAGTAGAGAGGGGGGGGTGGAGGGAGGGAGTGTGTGTGTGTGTGTGTGTGTGTGTGTGTGTGTGTGTGTGTGTGTCCGATTGTTCTGATGCAAATGTAAAAAACGTTATGACTGAGTTGAAACAGATACTTTATCATTAGAAACTAACCATCACTTGGCGTGGGAATCCTCTATGTTGTCTGCAGGATCTGTGAAAAGGTTAAGAAGCATGGTAAGAAATGGATGAAAAAGTATGACAGGTGAATGAATGACAGTGATACATGCAGACCGAAAGGTTAGAGGGGGTATAGCTAGGACAAATACTACTACTACTAATAATAATAATAATGATAATAATAATAATGAAGTAAAAAGTTAAAGATTAATCCCTTCACTGTGGTGACATAGTGGTGTCCTGTTTATAATTTTCCTTTCGTCTTGAGGCGTCTTAATTCAGCGTAGCTGCGCCTTCAAGATTTATAGGATAGGTTAGGTATGGCCTTCATTAACCCCTTCACATTACTGGACTGCCTTCCTAAGCTGAAGAAAATCGTCTGGTAGTAGTAATAATAAAATAGGAATTAAGTTCTCGGGGTGAAGGAGTTTTAAATGGCAAGGTGAGATAATTATGCAAATGAGGGTATGGTGATGGCAACCTCTGAACTCCCATAATCTTCACTTTGACTTGCATGCCTTCCAAACTTGGTGGTGATATACTGTGTGTGTGTGTGTGTGTGTGTGTGTCACCCTCTGTATTGGCGGAAAATTATGTGAAGGCACATTTTCATCTAAAGGAGAGAATGGTAAATGAGAGATTGAGTAGGAGAGAGTGTGTGAATGAGGTGGAGAATTCTCACATACTAAATGGTCAGATGATTTATAATGCAATTTTTCATTCTCTCTCTCTCTCTCTCTCTCTCTCTCAACACACTGCTGCTCCATACTCTGCTTCAATCGATCCTCCAGACTAGCAATACTGTTGATAATATCTATCTATCTATCTATATACCTAGGCTGCTTCCCCCAAGGAAAGGGAGGTAGCCGAGACAGGACGACACACTCTCCATTTACTTATCCATTTAAACACATTCATTCACATCTTAGCCCCAAAGGGGAGAACGGACAGATCCTCACCGCACCACACCGCACAAGGGTCAACTACGCAATGCAATCAGTGACATCCGCAGCAGGGCCCGACAGCAGAGCTGGTTTACCCCTGCCACATCATAACATACCCATCCCCTTACCCGCACCTGACCTGACTAGCTGATCAGACCAAATGCGGGAGAATATCCCCTCAGGGCTGCGTCATCACTTATTTATTCACAATTTCTCTCCATTTATTTCTGTCACGCACAGCCACTCTTCCTTGCTCGACAGACATCCCTCTCGCATCCAGCGCTCTCTTCACACTATCCATCCATCCTATTCGTGGTCTTCCTCTCAGCCTTACACCTCTCACATCAGATCTAGTTATCTTTTTCACCAATCGCTCATTATCCATTCTCTCCATATGCCCAAACCATCGCAACACCCTCTGCTCAACTCTACCAGCCATCTCCTGAACAACTCCAGTTCTCCTTCGCACTTCATCATTTCGCACCCGATCCATACGCGTCACTCCACACATACTCCTCAGACACCTCATCTCCATTACATTCAAACTTTTCCTCTCTGCTACACCCATATTCCATGTTTCAGCCCCACATAATGCAGTCGGTACCACAACACCCTCATACAGCCTTCTCTTTACATCCATTCTAAGCGAACGACATTTAAACACTTTTTTCATTCCTCCCAGCACCTTTCCTACTTCATTTATTCTAGACTTCACTTCTGCATCTATTCTTCCATCCACAGCAACATGTGACCCTAGATATTTAAAACAATCTACCTCCTCAAGCAACTCACCATTCAAAACTATATTCATCCCCCTACCATCTATCAACCTCGTACACTTCATCACTTTACTCTTATTCTCATTTACTTTCAAATTCCTCCTTTCACACACCCTTCCAAACTCCTCTACCAACTGTCTCAATCTCTCCTCTGAATCAGTCACCAGTGCAGTATCATCTTCAAACAGCAGCTGCTTCAGATTCCAATCTCCACCATCAACATTTACCAGACTCAGACCACCTAAAACTCTTGCATTCACCTCCCTTACAACACCATCCATGTAAATATTAAACAACCAAGGTGACATCACACATCCCTGTCGCAGCCCCACTCTCACGGGAAACCAATCACTCACAGCATTTCCCACTCTTACACATGCTCTACTATTTACATAAAAACTTTTCACCCCTTTTAGTAACCTACCATCAAGTCCATACAATCTTAAAACAGTCCACAAAGCCTCCCTATCAATTCTATCATACGCTTTCTCTAAATCCATAAATGCCCAAAACACATCCTTGCCTTTAGCTAAATACTTTTCACACACTTGTCTCACAGCAAACACCTGATCAACACATCCCCTCCCTCTCCTAAAGCCACACTGCTCATCACTAATCACTCCCTCTGTACCCTCTCTAACTCTCATAATTAACACTCTACCATACACCTTACCTACAACACTCAACAGACTTATACCCCTAAAGCTAGTACATTCATACTTATCACCCTTGCCTTTATACAACGGGACCACACAAGCACTTGCCCAGTCAATTGGCACCATACCTTTCTCAAAGCACACATTCAACAATCTTACTAACCAGTCAACAATAGTCACTCCACCACCCTTCAGGCATTCCACAGCACACCCATCCATACCTGCAGCTTTCCCTGTTTTCATCTCCTTTACTGCCTTCTCCACTTCCTCCTTCGTGATCAAAGAATCATTCAACTCTCCCAACACATTTATTCCTTGCACCCTTCCATCCGCCACAATCTCAGCCACCCTTTCCTCCTCTACATTTAATAATCTTTCAAAATACTCTGCCCATCTCTTCCTTACTGCATCCATCTCAGTTAACATCCTTCCATCCTCTGCTTTTACTCGTTCTTCCTTCCCAGACTCTCCCTTTCGCACCCTTTTCACCTCCTTCCAAAACATTTTCTTATTCTGTTGAAAATTCTCTGTCAGCCGCCTACCCCACTTCTCATCTGCTGTCACTTTAGCATCACGCACAGCCCTTCTCGCTCTATTCCTCTTTTCCTTATACCTTTCATATGACATCTCATCCTTCCTCTGCAGCCACACTTCATATGCACGTCTCTTCTCGGCCACAGCCATACTTACTTCCTCGCACCACCATTCACTTCCTTTTCTTACACCACCACCCACACGTCTCACACCACACACCTCTTCTGCATGCCCCACCACAGCACTCTTAAACAACTGCCATTCCTCCTCCACGCTGCCATTTTCCCGATCTTTCACTGCGCTCCACTCATCTTTCAATTTCTCCTGATACTCTATCTTTTTCTCTCTTTTATCCAACTGACTCACTTTCAAAACCTCCCTGCCACACCTAACCCTCCTAGCTCTCACCCATCTCTTACCTACTCTTAACTTTCCCTCCACCAGGTAGTGGTCAGACATACCTCCACCCTCCCCTCTTAGAACTCTCACATCCAACAATCTTCCTATTACATTCCTAGACACAACCACATAGTCCATCAAAGCTCTATCAACAACCCTTCCACCCTCCTGTCTCACCCATGTATACTTATAAATATCTTTCTTCTCAAACAGCGTATTCCCAATCACCATCTCTCGCTCAACACACATCGCTATCATTCGTTCCCCATTTTCATTTCTTCCAGGCACACCATGCATACCAACTACGCCTTCAACTGCTACATTTCCCACTCTAGCATTCAGATCTCCCATCATTACCACACATTCACATTCGCTCCAAAACTCTGCAGACACACATCAACAACATTCCAGAAAGACACCCTCTCTTCTTCATCCCTATCACTACCAGGCCCATATGCACTCACAAACACCCACAACTCACGTTCAAATTCTGCTTTCACCCACATCAGTCTCGATGACACCTCCTTCCATTCAATCACACACTGCTGTGCTTCCGGACTCACTAACAAGGCCACACCTTCTCTTGCCCTTCCTCTATCAACACCTGACAATCTTCCATTCACACTTCCAAACATAGATTCCCTTTCATCTTCGTTTCACTCAAAGCTAACACATCCAACTTTCTTCTCACAAACATTCTCCCAATCTCCTCCCTTTTAGCCTCAATCGTACTACATCCACGCACATTCATAGACCCAATCTTCAGGGTACGGGGATAACTCCATCCCCCATCCCTTTCTCTGGCCTGTCTCTTTTTAGGAACTAAAAAACAGAGGAGGGGGTCCCTAGTCCCCTCACCCCGCCCCTTTTAGTCGCCTTTTACGACACGCAGGGAATACGGTGGCAGTATTCTTCCTAACACAACCTGGCCGCAGAGTAGTAGTACCACCCCATAATGCGGCCAGGGTGTGTCCCCCCCGCCACAGGGGATAATATACTGTCTTATATTACTATTCACTTCACCTGTCCTGCCACCTCACCTGTCCTGCCACCTCACCTGTCCTGCCACCTCACCTGTCCTGCCACCTCACCTGTCCTACCACCTTACCTGTCCTGCCACCTCACCTGTCCAACCACCTTACCTGTCCTGCCATCTCACCTGTCCTATCAGTTCACCTGTCCTAATATGCTTATGCTATCCTACAACACCGTCAGAGATGTGGTCATACAGTAACTCCTAAAGACAACTGCCAACTTTTCAGACATTAGAACAGAGACGTTGATGGAAAAAAAAAATAAAAAGTGAATAAATGAAATAAGAAAACAGAGGATTATGTCAGGGAGAATAACAGGAAATTTAGGGATCATGAAAGTTAGGTAAAGAAAATAAAGAAAAATTAGATTGAAAGAAAACAAGGGAAGAAAGCTCAGAATTTCCCTTTTTCCTTGTTGCCTCAATCAGGGCCCTCGACTTCCTCAGAACTTATTGAAATTTTTACCTTAGTGGCAGGGTGATTTGCGTGAGTGAGAGAGAGAGAGAGAGAGAGAGAGTTTGAATGCATGTGAGGTGGTTGGATTGTGTGTGTGTGTGTGTGTGTGTGTGTGTGTGTGTGTGTGTGTGTGTTCGTGAGGCAGGGTAGGATAGCTTCAGTGTGTGTGCGTGAGGGTAACCTTGAGTGCTCCCTGTGTGCGGCCGTGTGCGTGTGTGCTAATGAAGGGGTTGCTTTCTTGCCTTATGCATAAGTCATAGCTTTCTTTGCAACATTTTCCTCCAGTTATTATTTCCTTTGGATTTTTTTTCCCTTGCTGGGAAAAATGGAGAAATCTATGACTGAAGAAAAGAGGGCAGGATAAAAGAAGAAAAAGGGATAAGAGGAAGACATGCTTTTTTTTTTTCTAGGCAATCAGTCTTAAGATGTAGTTCAAGTCGAGGATGAAAATAGAGAAGTATAGAATAACAAGAAATAGACAGGGAGAAAAAAAACTCCATCGCCTTTTTCTTCATTCTAGGGAACTAATCTAAAATGTAAATCAGAAGAGGAAAGTAGAGAAAGTTTGGAATAGCTGAAGAAAAGAGAAGACGCGTCCAAGCAGCTGGGAAAAATGTAAGAAATATAACAGGGCTGTGAGAGGGAAAGTTTCCTTGTGTTTTTGCAACTTAATTTCAGCAGCAAAGTTGGGGCCTCATTCCAGTCTTTATGTCTTGAAGGGGGAGCGGTGATGGGGGAAATTGAAGGAGGGGGGAAGTTGTGGGGGGGCGGAGGGAAAAAGGGGGGGGAACGATAGAAGGAAGGGATTGGGGGGTTGAGGGGGAAATGGATAGGGGAGAGAAGAAATGGTTGGTTGTGTTGGTGAGATTGTTGTTGTTGGTGGTGGTACGAGTTTTGATGGTGGTAATGGGGGAAGTTGAAGGGGTGTGGGTTGGGAGGGAAAGGGTTGAGAGGGGCGGAGGGAGAAGATGGAGGAAGGGAAAGAAGAAAAGGGATTGGGGGAGGGAAAAAGGGGAGAAAAGAATGGTTGTGGTGGTGATGGAGAATGTTGAGAGTAGTGTAAATTTAGTGATCGTGGTGGTGGTGGTTGTGATCGTGGTGATGGTGGTGGTTGTAATCGGGGTGGTGGCGGTGGTTGTGGTGTGTGGTGGGGAAGTTGAGGAAGGTCTGGGGGGGAGGGGAGGGAAACGGTGGATATGTTGGTGAGAGGGAATGTTGGTGGAAGTTTTGGTGATGGTGGTGATGAAGCTGAAGCAGTGTGTGAGACGGAAGAGATTGAAGAGAAGACGGGGTAGAAGTTGAAGGGAAGAAGGGGAGAGAAAGAGAAGCGAGGGAGTAAAGGAGAGAAGAAATGAGCGATAGTGATGTTGAGGGAAGATGTTTATAGGTGATGGATGCTTTGGTGATGTTGGTAGTGGTTGTGATGATGGTGTCTGTATTGGTGAGAAGTGATGTTATGTCGCTGTTGGTGATAGTGATGGTGGTGGTAGTGGTTGTGATGAGGGTGATTGTAGTCATAGAAAAGAGAGGTGGCATTGGTATGGATGAGTTTCGTCGCTAATGTTGGTAGTGGTGATTACAGTGGTGTTGGTGTTAGTAGTTGTAGTGAGGTTGATGGAGGAGAGACGGTGGTGGGTATATTAGCTGTTGGTGTGCGTGAGAGGATAATAAGTGGCGAGGGTGGTGGTGTCATGAAAGTGGTGGTGATGATGGTTGTGATGGAGATAAATTACACTTATGATTATTATTATTTGCCCCATGAGACACCATGTATGTGTTTGCCTTCTGTGTTACTCATCTTTGTATTATTTATGATGATGAGGGTTAATTACCTTGTTTGTTGCACAAGTGAATAGACTGCATGTTGGTAGTGCAGTGGGTGATGGTGGTAGATGTGAGTTGGTAGGCGTGCAGTGGTGAAAGAGATGACATTGATCCATCCATATATCCATCCATCCACCTATCTATCTATATCTCTTGCTCTTCGAGGTACAGTCATAAAGTAACTGATTTTTGGTACTAAATTATTTATCCTTGAATATGATTTTTTTTTTTTTTCTGGGGCACTGTCATAAACTAGCAAATTTGGGGGTTTGAAGTTGTGAATGCTTGAACATTTTAATTTTTTTTTTATCTTCTGTAGCTAGCGTACTTTCTACTCACCGTAACTTGGCCCAAATTTTCATCCTATTGCAGACTATTTCACATCTCGGGGGCAGAACAAGACTATACTAAGGCTCTACATTCCATGGCACTTTTTCATGATTAGCCTAATGTTCTACAGTTAATCTTTAGTTGCAGTTCAGCCAGGTTAGAGTAAAAGGAGTATAGCATATTTTTCTTGGTACTAGTTTTATGACCCCTAATACATCAAATATTTTCTGATCTCCACTGAGGTACTCTTATAAACTGATAAGATTTGGTACTGTGTTTAATGTGTCCTTAAAAATTTAATTAAGAATTCATTCGGTCGCTGAACAACTAGAATGAAAACTAGAACTGCTTTGAATATAAACAGAGTGCGATATTAAACGTGTGTGTGTGTGTGTGTGTGTGTGTGTGTGTGTGTGTGTGTGTGTGTGTGTGTGTGTGTGTGTGGTCGCAAACATGTATTCACAGAATTATTTGTTTTTATATTTTCATGTGTATTATGGCCTGTTCGTGAAATTATGTGTATCTGTGTATATGCATATGTATGCAGGCTCGTGTACGCATATACTGTATGTATGTATGTATGATGTCATGTATGAATATGCGTGTGCGTTTCCTTGTGTGTGCGTGTAATGAAAGCAGGTCGTAGATTTCAGACACACACGTCCGCGGCTTACAAATCTGCATATTACCCCCAGGAAAATGTTACGTTCCTGCCATAGTGCCGGGAATATTCTCACCCTACATATCCCGTACCTGTACATATTCCTTACCTGTTCCTATTCCTTACCTGTACCTATTTCTTACCTGTACCTATTCCTTACCTGTATCTATTCCTTACCTGTACCTGTTCCTTACCTGTACCTATTCCTTACCTGTGCCTGTTCCTTACCTGTACAGTACCTATTCCCTACCTGTAACATTTCTTACCTGTACATATTCCTTAATTGTACATATTCATTACTTTTTTTTATGTAAGGAAGAAGGAACCAAGAGCTGAATGTATTGTGGCAAGAATGTGGAGCAAAGCGAGAAATTCACAAGCTTTTCTCTGCATGCGTTCTTGTGTGCCTAGCCTCCTTATTGAACTGTAAAAAAAATCGTCTGTTAATTGAAGGAAGCCCACACGTTCTTCGCTACGGAATGTTGTGATACATAGAACCCCCTCATTACGAGAGAACTTGCTGAATAAAATCGTCTAGTAGAAGCTAGAAAAAGACAGAAACCATGGGGGAAAATGTGTCCGAAAGAAAAATATCGTGATAGAATGGTTAAGGAAGTCACAGTATTCTTAATCCTTTGGGTTAGAGGTTCGTATCAGCTGAAAAAAATCGTCTGACTGTACAACGAATATAGGAAATTTGTCCTGACCGTTAATGGATTTTTTTTTTTTTTTATGCAACGAGGAACCAAAGGTCAGAAACGCGCAAGACTGCTCCCTCCAAGAAAAGAAAAAAAAAATAACAGAGCCAAATTCAAGTTGGAAATAGTTTTTAATCTCCGTGGTAGGGAGGTCGTTTGTGGCATGAATAGAATCCCCTGACGCAGAGAAGAGGACGTAAAGATACACTGTGATTTTACTGAAGTAGTTGATGAAGATTTGTAGTTAGTCTCTCTGCTTACGAATATTGCGTGTATTTAATTTTCTGTGCGTGGCTGTTGACAAATTTTCATCCAGAAATCTCACTGCAATCTCAGTAATATCGCCTGGTGGAAGCAAAAATAAAAACAGAAAAATCATCAGTGAAATGAGTTAAAAATAGACAAAAAAAAAAAAAAAAAAAAAAAGAACCCGCTATGGATTTCAAGGTCTTCCAGTTGTCGTAATATTTATTCTCTCTCTCTCTCTCTCTCTCTCTCTCTCTCTCTCTCTCTCTCTCTCTCTCATTATGTGGCTATGAATACAAATGCAACTGCATTTTTCTGTATTATTTCTCTTGCTTTTTTTCTGAGGTTATGAAAACGTTTGCTGTTATTTTACTTTTTTGGTTAATGTGTTCTTAATTTTTCATTCAGTATTGTTTTGGTCATGAAGACAAACACCACAACTTTTGCTTTTCTATTCTTTAATTCACCTTTTTCTTTTTTCTCACTTTTTTCTTTTTCATTATTTTTTTTCTTTTTCTTTGTTCATTTTTTTCTTATTGAGGCTTCTAGTATCAGTTGTTTATTATATTTACTTTTTTTTTTTTTCTCCTAAGAGTAAGGTCACTTTTACCTTCTTTATTCTTTACATTTGTACTGGATATTTTTGGATTTACTACATGGTTTATGGGTCAGGTCATGTATAGATTTTTTTTCCCCCTCTTGGTTACAATTTTCATGCATTCTGTGTATTTTGATTTTTCTTCTTGTTTCTTTTTCTCCCGGACACTTTTTTTTTTTTTCACTGTATATTTGGATTTCTTTCTCTTTTATTTCCCTTTCTCCTGGACACTTTTTTTTTTTTAAATCTCATTTCCTTTTTCTTGGACACATTTTTTTTTCATTATGAATATTTGGATTTTTTTTTTATTTCCTTTAATCCTGGACACATTTTTTTGCATTTTTTTTATTTATTTGGATTTCTTGTTTTCTTATTTTGATTTCTCCCTGACACATTTTTTTCTTCATGCCATATATTTGGATTTCTTGCTCTTTTATTTCCGTTTTTCTCTTGCGCACTTTTTTCCTTCCATGTTATATAATTGAATTTCTTTTTCTCTCATTTCCTTTTTTCGCGGTCACATTTTTTCTGGCGTTCTACATATTTGGATTTCTTTTTCTCATATTTCCTCTTTCCATGTACCCATTCTTTCAGGCTCACTATATATGTAACCATGATTACAATCCTTACTGCTGCCACTGATGCAACCTCTGCCACAATCAACGCCATTGCAACCTACCCTAACCCCTTGCAACACCGACGGTTCTCTCCACAACAGCCACGCTACTTTCACGAGAATTAACACTTTGACCTCTATAGCCATTACCTTTGTCACAGTAACCCCTAAATTCTGCTTTTTTTTTTTTTTTTTTTTTTCACCAAATTGTTAGTTCATGGGTACTTTTTTTTTTTTTTTTTTTTTAATGTTGCTGTGATTGCAACTACAAATATATCCATCACCACACCACCACCACCACCACCACCTCCTCCTTCTCCTCCTCCTCCTCCTCCTCCTCCTCCTTCCTGTGGACAAAAGTTCACTCACTATTCAACTGCGTCTTCACATTATAGCCATATCCTGTGCTTTCATCCCTAATGCATCATATCGGAGCTTCATTTATGGGCTGAGAAACATAAACCAGCCTCTCTCAGCTTAGAAATATTAGTCAGCAGAGGAAAGTGAGAAGCAACATAGGCAAAATTTGCAGAGAGACATAACAAACCTCTCTCATCTTGCGAATATATGCCATCAGAGGAAAATGGGAAATTATTACAGAGAAACACACGAAACCACTCTCACCTCAGGAATATTACCCAGCAGATGAAAGTGAGAAGCAGAAGTAGTGAAATATTAGGCAGACTTGTCCTCGACTCAACATACTGCCACCACCACTACCCCCACCACTACCATCGCTACCAGCACTGGACGACCTTGGCGAACCACACCTCCCACCAACCTTAGACTGTTGTTACGACTACTGCTATGACAACCACAACCATCCCTTCCTGAATACAGCACGGTGAACTATGCCGTTTTTATCTACTATTTCTACTGGTATTAAAACTGTTTCATTATACTTATAGTACTGATACTACTACCATTTCTCCTCTTCATTTCGAGGATGTATTTTCCCGAAACCACCACCATCTTCCCAGTCTGGTCTTCGTCATTACTTCCACCAACCACATCTTACGTTATTATCACTACAGCTGTTCCACCGTACCATCACTTGACTCACACCATCATTTCACTGCACACCATCACTTCACGCTATCATTTCACACCATCACTCCATCGCCACTTCCTGAACCTGAACATCATGAAGCACCACCATGACCACTGTAAATAACCACCCTTACCCAACTTTACCTAACCATGCCTAACAACCTCACCACACCTGACCTGACCTAGCTCACCTGTTGTAGCCTGAGCTACCGAAATTACCCTAATCTAACCTGACTTAATTTAACCAAACCTAACCCAGCTTGGCCAAACCCACCCAACCCTAGAGTAACCTACAGTAATAACCAGTGCCTTATCCCCACAACCCCTACCCACCACCCCATCACCCCTACCCCTCACCCCACCACCCTTATCCCCATCCCCCACCATCCAACCTTGCCTCCCCACACGCGCCCCAGCAGTGACGCGAGGCAGCAAAAAACCTGACCGAGGCGCAGAAAAACTGGGTGTGCGCCTCCGTGTGGGGAATGGGGCGGTAAACACAGCGTGCGAGGAGACCGGGAGGTTTGGGGGGGGGGAGATTGGGGGGGGGCTGGGTCAGATTAGGTTTGGTGTAAGTATATTCGGTGTAATTTGATGTTTGGTTAGATTTGATTGAAAGGTTGGGTTAGGTTAGAGGAAGGCAGGCTGGATTTGGTTAGAAAAGTGTGGTGTGGTTATGTTAGGTTCAGTTCAGTGTGTTTAAGTTCTGTTTCATTATATTGGGTTAGTTTAGGCCTAGTTTGATTAAGTGATGTTAAGGTAGATTAGATGAAGTAACTTAAGTAAGGTGATTTTGGCATTGTTAGAAGAAAGGCACTGTTAGGTCAGTTAGGAGAAGTCACCTCGGAATAAGTTAATCATAAATGGAGTTACGATTTCACAAATTGTAGTGAGTGAATTCAGCTTAAGATGATAAATAATTAGATACGTTTAGCCAGTGTTAGATTGCAGTTAAATTGAGTTAGTTCAGGCAACGTTAGATAGACCAGAAGGGAAAAATAAAATAGTGAGTTAAATTGAGTTAGATTAGGCAACAACAGATTGATGAGGAAGGGAACAAAAAGGGAAAATAGAATGGCCTTCTCTATGCCGAAAATACAAGCAGTAAAGCAAATTTGCCATTATAATACCAATTTATATTCGAATTTTCCTGTCTGGCTCCTGGTCCGCGTGTTTGCGTAAGTGACCTTGTGTAAGCGGACCTTGGGCAGCGCCGACATATTGGTTCCAGCCCCCTGGCATGAGTTGGGATTGGCGTTGAAAGAGGAGGATATTTTAGTAATGTGTTTTTAGTTTATTATTATCATCATTATTATTATTATTATTATTATTATTATTATTAATTATTATTATTATTATTATTATTATTATTATTTTTATATTGTTTTTGCTGTCATAAGGCTATTTTATTTACCTTAGGAGCGCACCCTAGGAGTGAAGGGGTTAATGAAGGATATGTTTAAGCACCCTAGTTAGAGAAAAGTGTCCTAAGCTGAAAAATAAGTCTGATGCTAATAAGGATCAAGTAAAGAATAGTTCAAGTGAAGGACGGCTGTGTCTAACCTCCCCTAGTTTGAAAAGTCTCCCTGAAGCTCAATAAAGTAGCCAGGAATTTAAAAAAAAAATAAAAAAAATAAAAAAAATAAGTGATACTGTTAGGATGAAGGTGTTGGTGTGTGCGTGGAAACCTGATTGCCATCTAAGAAGTCAGAGGACCTTAAAGACAAGTTGAGTGTCTAAATAATATCTTGGTTTTAGCTTCACAAATACTTCTTTATAGGTCCCTCGTATACTCCCGTCTTCTGCTATTAATTTCTTTGCTCATGGCCATACTCCATCGTTCTCTCTCTCTCTCTCTCTCTCTCTCTCTCTCTGGAACTGGATTAAGCTACCATATAGGGAAGAAGACTATAAGGGCAAAAGGTATGTATTTAAATAAAGTTTGGGATCTAGCATACCAGATATACAACATACTCCTATATCAGTCTCCTCCACACCCTCCCTTATACCGGTCTGTTTGCTATTTTTTTTGGGGGGTGGGGGTAGGGGGTTAACCAAAATATACTCTCATTTATCAATCGTTCTTCTTACTGCAATTTTTTTTTTTTTTTTTTTTTTTTTTTTTCAAAAGAATATACCGGTTAATTTTTGTTTGCCTTGTTTTGTCAATATTATTATTATTATTATTATTATTATTATTTTATTATTATTATTATTATTATTGTTGTGTGTGTGTGTGTGTGTGTGTGTGTGTGTGTGTGTGTGTGTGTTCACTATCATTATCCTCTTTTTCCTCTCTCTTTATGTATTTCTCTTCCTCTTGCATCTCACTGCTCTTTACGTCTCTCCTCCTCGTCAGTCTCCCAATTTGTCCCTCTTGCCATTCTTTACCTCCTTCCTCCCTCAGCTTCCTTATTTTTCTCCCTTTTCTTTTCCAATTCTGCAACTCTGCCGTCCATCAGTGTCTAGCGTTCTTGTTCTTTCCCTCTCCCCTCCCTCATTCTCTCAGTCTTTCCATTCTTTCCTCCTTTCAGTCTCTTTCTCCCTGTTTTTCCCTTCCTCTTCCTTCCCTATTTCTCTCCCTAACCAGTCTTGGAGGTTTCGTAGTGTCAGGTGCTTACGGTTCCCCAGAGTCAGAGCCGGCGTTATTCCGAGCCGAAATGGCAGGTCTGGTTTGTTTACACTCTTCGCTCTCTAGGGAAAAGAAGGACGGGGATGGCGTAATAGATGTGGGGGCTGGGATGTAATACGTTTTGTGTGGGGGGAAGGGGGTTGTGGGTGTGTTTGGGGGGTTGTGTGTATTTGGGGCGGTCGTGGGGGGTGTTTTGTGTATGGGGGAGTAGTGTTTGTGTATGTATGTGTGTGTGTTTTGGGGGGGTTGTGTGTGTGTGTGTGTGTGTAACCATTTATATGTATCTATATCTTTCTATCTGTCTGTCTGTTTCTACCTACCTTCCTACGTATCCCTCACACTTTCCTCCATTGTCATCCTTGAGATTTTGTTTTTCTTGCGTATCTTCTTGTAAGTTTTGGCGTGTTATGGTCTTCTTTTCTCGTCTCTCTCATGCAACGTCATTGTCATCTTTTCCCAATATGTGTTTCCTTTCATATTTTTCCCCATATTTTCATCTTACTTCCATATCTTGCTTTTTTTTTTCCTTTTCTCCCGGAGCTTGTATTTTTTTTTTTTTTACCCTTACTGCATTTTTGTTTTTTTTTATTTTTCCTTTATTGCATTTTGTTGTCTTCATCAAAGTGCGTTTTCACAGTGTTCCGAATGTTTTAATTTTCTCTTCTCATTTTCATCTCGCCATTCACCTTTTCCCATGCTCCTCCTCCTCCTCTTTATCATCATCATCATCATCATCATCATCGTGACTACTTTCATCTTCTCATTATTTTCCTCCTTCATCTTCCTCATCGTCCTCCTCATCACGGCCCTCATCTCCCTCGATAATTACTTCCACCTCCTCTGCTGCGCGCTTCTCCTCTCCACGTCTTTTGTTACATTTGCATATTAAAACTCGGAACGACTTTACTTTCATATTTCAAGATGGAAAAGGCATAGAAGGAAAATGAGAAGACTTGAGACCTACGCGTTGGGATGGTTAGGTTGTTAGGTTAAGTTAGGGTAGGTTAGTTTCGTAGGTTTGTGAGTTAGATTTGATTTGGTTTCGTTAGGTTAGGTTACATTTGATTAGGTTCCGTGGGGTTAGGCTAGGTTAGATTTGGGCTGCTTCGGTTAGGTCTGTGTTAGAGGAATGAGCATGGCAAGAAAAATAATGGGACTGGATTTTTTTTTTTTTTTTTTTTTTTTTTTTTTTTTTTGACAGCGTATGCTAGAGAGAAACAAATGGACGTATCAGGAAAAATACGAGGTGGGTGGCTTGCGTATGGCGGGTGTGTGTGGGGAGGGGGAGTGTGGAGGGGGAAGAGACAGGAGATGAGGGGGAAGCTGAAGGTAGATATTTGATGGAGGGGGGTATGTATAGAAAGGGAATATGGTAGGTAAGGGGGAAGGGGGATGAGCTGTGAGGAGTGAGTTGAATGGTACGTAGTGGAGGGGGTATGTAGTGGAAGGAGTATATGCTAGAGGGGCAAGGGGATGTGAGGTATAGATGGGGTATGTGCATAGAGGAGAGGGTGGGATGGTATTTAGTGGGTATGTGATAGACGTGTATTATATTGTGAGAGGAGGGGGTGGGGAGGTGAGTGGTGGGGAGGGAGTGGGGAGTATGTGTCACGGGGAAGTGGCCTTTTGGGAGTCGTGTCCACATAGCAGACCCTCATCCATAAGCAGGAGATATACACCCGGATATGTGGAGTAAGGCCTTCAGTGGGATTTTGTGGATTAAAAGAGAGCTAGAGAGAGAGAGAGAAACCAAAATATGTGTGTGTGTGTGTGTGTGTGTGTGAGAGAGAGAGAGAGAGAGAGAGAGAGAACAAAATATGTGGTGTAACTGTAACTCTTGTGGTCGCATCCTCCCTCATATGTCAGACGATTTTCTTCAGCTGAGAGTTAGTCATAGGAGCCTGAGAGTGTTAACCCCTTCAGTGCAGTAAAATCATTAACTCCTTCAATCCGAGGACGCCTTTTTTTTATTTTTTCTTACCATCCACAGACGATGTAGTTCATTTCAGGGGGAAAAAAAGTTTCGTAGTGACGCAGCTATTGAAAACTATCACCAGTAAAAAAAAGAGAGAGAGAGAGAGAGAGAAAGAAAAGTAATCAGCGCCAAATGAAATCGTTCGGAGATAGCACGAATAAATTATCACAGACGATTTCGTTAAGCTTAGAGAGTTTGATGTAGCCTTCATTAACCCCTTGAAATCATTAGGGGAAGGGGGTGCTGGAGAGGGGCGCCTTCACGTGGTGGCGCCTATATAACCTCACGAATCCACTCCCTGGTTATACACACGTCCCTCATCTCCCCCGAGATTCCCGAAAGGTGGATGGTGAGCTGAAGAAGGAGTGCAGCTTCAGCCTGCAGTCCACCAGGTTCACATTCAGGTGAGCCTGGGGGATGCAACTACTACGATTACTACTGAGTTGGGGGGGTCAGTGCAGGGTAACAGATTACTTTAACATTAGGCAGTAAAGATAACAAACACCTTTACTGTCAATCGATGGGTGGATGGGGGGGGGAGTCATATCAGCTTAATAAAGAAAAATATATATGAATTTGATATGATGTAGAGGAAATGGCAAGCGCGACATTTTATTATTTTTAATTTTTACGAAGGGCAGAGATCAAGTTCGCGGAAGTGCTGGTGTAAATATATATAACCCTTTGTCTGGTGGGTTCGATATTATGCCCCGCCAAACGTCAGACTGTTTTATTTAACCCTTTGATCGCGGTTAATTATTTCTGTTTTTAAATAGGTTACCAGAGGACGATTTTCCTTCTTGTGATTTTTCTTTTTACGTGAAATTCCTACCAGCTCGTCTCTCCCTCTCTCTCTCTCTCTCTCTCTCTCTCTCTCTCTCTCTCTCTCTCTCTCTCTCTCTCTCTCTCACACACACATACACACACACACACACACCAGATAAAAAGGATAACATACACCCACCACCAGCTCTGACATTTAGACGTAACAGATAGCGCTTATCTCTAGTGGCTATATCAGATGCCAGCCTTATTTGCAACATTACTAGGTCGTGCAGGGTGAAAATTTGCAACAGGAGTGACTGGGGGCTGCACTGAAAATAAAAGAAGAAAAAATGAAGTGCAGATATTCTGACATGTAATTTCCTCTTTGCTGATACGATCTCTTTTGCAGTACAGTGATGATGATGATGATGATGATAGGCGGAGATTTGTGTCTGTGTTGATTTTGTCGTTGGTTTTCTGTGGTAGAAATGTTCGGTGATTGATTTATGGGAGTTTTTTTTTTTTCTTTTATTTCTCTCTCTCTCTCTCTCTGTCAGTGGTGTTTGTTGCAGTTCTGATCCCATGCAAACCCTGGACGATTAAGCTGAGCCGTGGAGTGCCGTAGTGTTGTGTGTCCAATATCCACACCTAAAAGCCTGTGTGGAATTAATGTACATCCACATCGGTATACCAGCGCTGTATATCTGGTAAGGAACGTCCATATATCAGCCTCGCGTCAGCATATCTCACAATAAGGGGTGAAGTATAGCCCCATATAACCCCAGGGCAGAAGAGGGTTGAGTAGGAAGGAAGAAATATGGTTGGGATGATTCTTTCCCCACAGCGTCTGGAATGTTTCACCAAGTTTATCATTTTTTTCTCCTTACGTACCTAAAGAAGTCTTGTGTTCATCGTCACTGTTTCTTGGTTTCTTCCCCCTCGCTTTGATTAGAGATAAAATTTAACCACAAAGCTATCTCCTAAAACACACACACACACACACACACACACACACACACACACACACACACACACACACACACACACACACACACACACACACACACACACACACACACACACAGCACAACACACAATTGATACATCACATTTTGCCAGGAAACGTAGAATTTTATCACACTCAGCGCGCTTTGTGTCCACTTGTTTTCACCCTCTCCGTCCTGCACATGGCTGGGTTATTGCTCGTCACTCCACCATAAAGATTCGGACTGAAATAGAGGCGCGACAGGTGTGTGGGGAGGGGCAGGTGTGTGAGGGGAGCAAGTGAAGGGAAGGTTGGATAGGGTGGTGGATGAATGAATATAAGTGTGTGTAAGTGTGTGTGTGTGTGTGTGTGTGTGTGTGTGTGTGTGTGTGTGTGTGTGTGTGTGTGTGTGTGTGTGTGTGTGTGTGAGGGAGAGAGAGAGAGAGTGAGAGAGAGAGAGAGAGAGAGAGAGAGAGAGAGAGAGAGAGATGGACTGGTGGATGGGTAACGTTGTAACAGGTTTGTGTGGTTAGGAGACAGATGGGAGAGAGAGAGAGAGAGAGAGAGAGAGAGAGAGAGAGAGAGAGAGAGAGAGAGGGCGGGGGGGATTGATGGATGGATTCGTGTCAGGTATTCGTAGGAGGGAGAGGCAGGTGTGTGGCAGAAAATTGTGGGGAGAGGTGAGGGAAAGATTGGAAAAGAAAGTATGTAGATTGATAATCTGATTAATGGGTGGATGGATGGATCATTGGAGGTGCGATAGGTATGTAGGGAGTCAGGTGTAGGGAGAAAGATCAGAAAAATATTGGAGTAGGAAGTAGATAAATAAATAGATGGCTTGATGGAAGGATGGATGGATGCATAACTAGCATGTTGGCGAAAGGAGGCAGTTGTGTTAGGAAAGGGAGCCAGTTATGTGGGGGACAGTTTGGAGAGGGAAGTATATAGAAGAATTAGTTAATGGATGGATATTTAGATGGATAGATAGATTGATTGATAGATAGGGCCGTGGCAGGTGAGAGAGAAATATAGGGGACAGTTTTAGGGGAAACAGGTGTGACGGGAAGGGTGAGAACAGGTTTGGCGAGAATTTTATAATATGGAACCAAAAATGAAAACACGTATCTCGCTCTTTGGCGATAATCTTACTGCATAAATGAGGAAGGAGGTAAACTTGAGAGATGGAATGCGATGACGTGACATATGAGCATCTTAAGCAAACACGCAATGGTCTTTGATCTTGTCAGTTTAAATATAATTTTTGCCTTTTGTTTTACATTCGTGTTTTGCATAATTATACTTTTTTTTATATATATATAATTGTGATTATATTATACCCACGTGTGTCCATAGTGGCGAAAAAGTAAATACAGGAACTTTTTAGCCACGTCGATATCCCGTGGTCTTAACTGTTGTATTGTTGCTATTATTATTATTATTATTATTATTATTATTATTATTATTATTATTTTACCAGCCGCTATAGATAAAGAACATCCAAGTGGTTATACCCCGACAGACTTAAATCCGAGTCTGAATAATTAGCTTCTTACTAATTTCTAACTTTGCCCATTAACACCACTGACACCCTCCTCCCCATCTCCCATGACCTGCCTCTAGAAAGCTCGTCCAGGTAATTAACGTGTGGTCTCCTAATTAGCCACTTTAATTACTTTGTCTCGTTCGCTGCCAAGGAGGTGATTAGGAGTGTTTGTGGGGTGTTTTGGGGGTGTTTGGGGGGGTGTTTGGGTGTATATAGGGTGTTTGTGGGTGTGTTTGCGTGTATATGGGGTGTTTCAGGGTGTGTTTGGGTGTTTGTGGGGTGTTTGTTGGATTGGTTATTGTATTATACAAGTATACCATAGAAAACAGTTGTTTATTGTATACCTCGTAATGGTTGCTCAAAAGTATACATACTCGTAGGTACTACCGGGAAAGGTCTTGCTTAAAGACTAACTGAACATATGGCTGATGTGCGTAGCCATAACACTTCAAATTTCCTAGTCCTGCATATAGACAATTGCCGAAATCTACTAAAAAAAAAATGAGAAATATATATATATATAGGGAAAAGGCATATATAAAATAAATAAGTAAAAGACAAATTTATAACGCACGTAGTGTTGGAATTTCGTTGGCGTATCGATCCGGACTCTATGAGGTTCACAGGTTGAGAAGCCATAAAGGCCAGAGTCACACCATACTTTATCTGATCGCCGACTAGCTGATCCGAGAGAGAGAGAGAGAGAGAGAGAGAATTTCGTAACAGATCACTACAAAAGGTTAATTAATTTGGATCGAAATGTCTTCCTTCACCGTGTACTGCTTTCCAAAATTTAGAATGCAAACGATAGATCACACACACACACACACACACACACACACACACACACACACACACACACACACACACACAATCAAATTTACAACTCTAATTGGCATCAGTTTTTCATTTGGAAGAAATTTGAAAAGGTGTAATTACCTGTCGCCTCCTCATTAGCAGAAATTAGAAAAAATATTGATGTTGTTCTTTCTACTTTTCCTGTATCAGTAAAGCATTATTTGTTTGAAAATAAGGAGAGTAGTTGTGGAGGTGAGAAACAGACATAGTATTGGAAAAGACATTGTGGATGTAATTGAGTATTGGAAACAGTTTTAGTAGTAGTAGTAGTAGCAGTGGTGATGGTGGTAGTAGTAGTAGTAGTAGCATGCAAAATTATAAAAGCATATTACAACCGTCGTCATTATCATTCGTCCACTTCCTCTTTGTATGGACCTGGTAACACAGCAGTTTATTGTTTTTTTTAACCTCAGAATATATCACCACTCTCGAAAGTATAACCCTTGGCCTAGTATATTGAGCTGCGGAGGTATGCCCGTGTGGCTAGACGTGGTGTCGTGATCACAGGCCGTCGAAGAAGTAAACCCAGAACACGGTGCCGTGGGGGGGGGGGAGGGCTTGCACTCTAATTTGACCCTCTTCGTGTGTGCTGCTTCTCCGCATGTTTGAGTAAGCTTGAGAGAGAGAGACATGATTAAAGTTTTCTCCTGCTTTACCCAAGTCACCCAAATGGACCACATATCGAATTCCATGACATAAAAAGGTCTGCGCGTTAAAAACCCAGTAATTAAACTTTTCCTCTCCTGCCACCGTATGATCTGGCTCCTAAAGACGAAAGGTAGATAACTTCATGGTGATCCAGAGTTTAAGAAATGAACAGCACCTTGAAGAAAAAAAAATAGCGCTATAAAAGGTGTAAGACGTGCAATTAACCTCACAAGTTTCGCCTTCTTAGCCCCTCTTTCCTGCTTCTGTTCTGCTCCTTCAAGACTAACCAGGGATGTTCAGTAAGGGCCCTGATTTTAAGAATTGGTCGAGACCTAAAATGGTAACAGTTGTAGTAATAATAATAATAATAATAGCAATAATAATAATAAAAAGAAAAATAATGGTAATAATAATAATGGTAATAATAATAATAATATTAATAATAATAGATGTTAATAAATGTTACTTAGAGGTAAGGTGTGCCTCTACCCACACCTGCGAAGCGGCCTAACCCCTTCACTCCGATGACTCTTTTTTCTTTTCTTTTTCTTTTCTTTTTTTTTTCTACCTCCAGACGATTTTTTTCCAACTTAAAGAATTCTCGTATTTAAGAGGCTAACACTTGGAATTAGCGTAACGTTATTTTTTTTAGAGTATTCTTGCTTTTACCAGGCGATTTTCTTCATGTTGGAAAAGGTTTATAATATTAAAAAACACTTGATTAAGACCTCCAGTTCGAAAAGTCTAAGATACGCCAAATCGTCGGTAAATTGTCAAGAATTATAAAATAAGTAAATAAATAAAAATCCTCGAGGTAGTGAGTTAATGAGGGCTGTGTTTAACCCATTTAATTCTAAAAATATGCTCCTAAGCTGAATATAGCCACTTGAAAACTGTAGCTAGGAATTAACAAAAAAAAAAAAAAGAAAAAAAAGAAAAGGAAAGAAAATACGTCACTGGATTCAAGGGCTTAAGTCACTAAAACTTATATAATGCACTGCACTTCGGGGGCTTTTTAAACTGCGACACAAAGCCCCCTCCCCCCCTTCCCCCACGCTCCGCTAGGCTAGAACTCGGTAACTCAAACAGCTTCTTTGTAATCAGGAAACTCGGACTTTGATCTATGGCTAATTTTATGACGAGCGAATATTTCCACACCCAGATTAACCTGGCCCGTCGCACCTTTTGAAAAAGTTTTCGTGTGAGGACCATTTTTTTTTTTTTCCCCGTGTGCATTCTCGGGTCGTATCGTAAGGACCTTTTTGGTATAGATTGTCGTTGGATTTTCGTCCTTACGGAATGCAGTGGGTGATCAGTTGTGTACATGCCAGAAC
Source organism: Coenobita brevimanus (assembly GCF_032717465.1). NCBI lineage: Eukaryota > Metazoa > Arthropoda > Malacostraca > Decapoda > Coenobitidae > Coenobita > Coenobita brevimanus. Next base: position 61,147,650 of record NC_136959.1, on the reverse strand, counting down.
GGGTCAGCTATCTCCGCCAACTTTACGTATTCACCAGTGTCTGTTTGTGTACAAGGTATTTCAAAAAGTTGTTATCGGTTTCCAATGAAGTCTGGCGCGTAGGTGGACACTCAAGGAAGAATTCATAAGCTATTTAGATGAATCCGGATAAGGATGCAGGAATAAATCATTTTTATTGGCGTTCGCGGAGATTTGGACTCCTCAAGTGCTTTCTGGTACCCGATTTTTCATCCTGAATAAATTTGGTTTTCGTCATTTTTAGCGTTATTATTATTTACTTGTGTTTCGCTAGGAAGTGTAAGGTAGTTGAATGATGGAAGATTATGAAAGCAATAATCAAGCAATCTGAAGAACGACACAAGCTTGAGAAGATTTATACATAAGGCTTCTGGTGTGGTGGTTCTTTCAGTATACAGTGGTTCCACCTGGGTTCACCTGAGGTTCACCTGGCACGTGTAAAAGTAAGGTGGTATTAGATCGATCGCCGGGCAAGATGAGGAGTTGCGAGGGGGAGGGCAGGGGCGGGTAAGGGTATACGAGCATGGTGAGGGGTGAGGGGAAGAGAATGGGGAGGGGGAAAGGGGAGGGAGGTGGGTATGTGAGGTAAGTGAGAGGGGAACGAGGGGTGGGGAAGGGAATTGTAAATGTAGTGCGGATAATTGGAGGTTACAGGAAGGGGGAGGGGAGGGAGGGGGGAAGTTCTTGTGTGAAATTAGATTGAAGTGGAAAATAGTGAGTTGAACTAGACGGGGGGAAGTGTATTAGAGAGAGAGAGGATAACGTTCTCGGGTTGAAATGGGTAAGGGAAAGGGAAGGGAATTTTCTTTGTCTTTGGGGAGGGGAAGTAAGTACAGTGATGATGAGGAGGGAGGGAAGGAAAGGCAGGAGTGAACAAAAATAATTAAGGGAGAAAAGAGGGAAAATGTAAGGGGGGAGGGAAGAAAGGGAGAGAGAAAAAGCAATTATATAGAGATGGGGAGGAAGAGAAGCGAAAGGCAAAAAGTTGATAAAGAGTGAGAGAAGAAAAAGAAAAGACAAAAATATTAATAGGGAAAAAAGAAGGGAAACAAAATTAATTGAAGAATTTTGGTAGATAGTGGAGAGAGAGAAAATG
>NC_136959.1:61129036-61141536 GCF_032717465.1 Coenobita brevimanus | reverse complement strand
GTTACTAATTATATTTATTTACTTTTGCAGGTAAGTTGTGAGCTGTGTTCGTACATCAAGAATTATTGTAAGTATAAGAAAGAGTTGCTTTTATTTTTTTAAATCACTAATTCTCTCTCTCTCTCTCTCTCTCTCTCTCTCTCTCTCTCTCTCTCTCTCTCTCTCTCTCTCTCTCTCTCTCTCTCTCTCTCTCATTTTAAACACAAAAAAGAGATTAAAAGGGAGAGACACTATATGAAACTGATGTTTTTTCATATCTCTCGATCAGAACTGGTCTATTGGTTACCATATTTTTTTTTTTCTCTCTGTCATTCTGTATTTTATCGACCACCACTACCACCATAGAGGTAGGAATTGTGACTACCACCACCACCATCCTCAGTCCCCCTTTCCCCCCTCAGTCCCCCCCCATTTATACGGCTTAGCGTGGGTGGTTGGTGGACGGGCTGGCTCTTTCCTAACAAGGTATTTAGGACTTGGGAATTACCATCATTTACCTTCCCGAGGGCCAGAATTTTAATATACTCACCAACATGCAATGAGGAGGAAGTGCTGATGGATTTTTTTTTTTTCTTTCCCTGTTTTGAATTTCTGATTTTTTTTTTTCTAGATTGTAAAGTTTTGTTGGATATATGTATTTTTTTTCTTCTAGATTTCAGTGCCTGTTTTTAGGTTACAGTAATTTTGTAATTGGTTGTCCCCCATAATACACATTTTAGTTGGAGGTATTTCATGGATATTAAGGACGTTGTGTGTGTGTGTGTGTGTGTGTGTGTGTGTGTGTGTGTGTGTGTGTGTGTGTGTGTGTGTGTGTGTGTGTGTGATTAGTAACTATTATTAGAATTCCATATTTTACATTACCGTAGAAATGGCCGAGTACTTAGCATTCAGGGGTTCGATTCACGGTGCGGGCAGTGGAGCCACACGACCGAGGTTTCTATACACCCTTTGTGGGTTAGTAGGTAAAATAAATACCGAGGATAACAGTTACTATCCTCCCTTTGTAGGTTGGTCGGTAAAACGAGTTCTCAGAGTAACAGTTAGGGGAGGTAGCTGTGATAACCTGGTTGATGCGGTGACCTTGTATCCCAGACTAGTGAATAACCCGCCACAGATTCAAAGGCTTAAGTTACTGAGATGAGCACTGAGCATAAGCGCTTCTTGGCATCTGACCCCATCTTTACCATTGTCCTATGCATTCGTTTTCCTTAATTTCCCATCTTACTGGCTGATTTCGAGCAGATATTGTTGCAGTAAATCAAACCTAACTTCTTCCAGCACTTAGACTGTATAATTGTTCTCGTAAAGATCAGTAGTCTAATTGCGAAGTAGGATTCCGGACGATTATAATAATGTAACAGTGTCTTAATTATATTTTTCTTCGGCTGCCCTTGGAGAGGTTGAAAATCCAATATACTCCAGTGATGATTTTTAATGGCCACAAGCACGCACACAAAATTTATATATATTCGAAGCTTTACCAGGCAGAGCAAAATATTTATCCCGCCTAATATAGTCGTGCATATTTTCCTCACAAGATTTCGTAGGCAGTATATTACCCAACACAGTTTTATTTTTCGGTGTATTTTTCGGAGGCGGGTGCTTACCGTGGGGTGGATGTGAGTTGTGGCCTTATTTTGGTGGGACGTAAGAGTGATTTTTTTAATGTGGTTTTCTTGTTTTTTAAGTAGATTGAGATAAAACTGAAGTGAGTTTCATTTTAAAGGATTCTTACGTCATGAATAATTGGGACATGAGGATGCTTCTTAACTTTTCACTTTGTTTTAGTGTTGTAGATTCTGCATCGTGATTAATGTCAAGATTAATATTGATTCTACCTGGTTGTTTCGCTCGGTAGATTATGGAGTAGATTATGACAGTTTTCGTGGACTTTATAATTATCGAGGACTCTGCTTAACGTACAAATAGACTATAGCTTTGTGTGTGTGTGTGTGTGTGTGTGTGTGTGTGTGTGTGTGTGTGTGGAATATAAGGTGGATTCTACTTTTTTTCTGTGTGTAGATAATTGACCGACGAGAAAACGAGCCTGTATCAGCGGCTTCAGTAAAAATGAATGAATGAATGATTACATAAATAAATAAATGAATAAATACATAAATGACAAAATTAGTAAAATCGTCAGGAGATAACAAGAACGTAAAAGACAAGACATCATCGTTTTGAAGGGACATCCCCCCGAGAGAGAGAGAGAGAGAGAGAGAGAGAGAGAGAGAGAGAGAGAGAGTTTGGCTGACCATCTAAAAATTTATGTTGGTCGAGGGGTAATGAGAGCGTAGGAGTTTTAAGCCAAGTTTGCTGGAGTTGGGGTGTAAGGTATGCACTCTGTGAAAACGCACGGGGATGACGGGCCATTCTCACCTTTATAGCTCCCTTAACGAGCCAGAGGGACTGGCCGGCGTTTTATGTATGTGTGTGTGGGGGGGGGTATGTGTATATGTGTTTGTGGGTGGGGAAGAAGGAGTGTGTGTGTGTGTGATCGTACTATTATTCATGAATCTGATAATATCCAGGAAAAAGAAAGATAATAGGAGAGGCATCACCAGAATGCCATCATAAATGAGCCTAGACTTCTTTCACGAATCGCCATTATAGGCTCAGAAATAAAAATGGACTTATGCATTTATTTATTCATTCATTTATTTATTTATTTACTTTTGCTCGAGTTTCTATGGAAGTGACCGAGTTTGCGGTGCCTCATGCATGTGTTAATGTTTCCCTTGAATAAAACCTACTGACCTGTTTTTTGCCAGGTCTGTGTACGCTGTGTACATCTAAACGCATTCCAGGTGCCTCCACGCTGGAACGAGTAAACAAAACCGGGTGTTATTTGCCTGGTATTCGCCTGGTATTTCTCGCTTGGTATTTTTCACCTGTTATTATTCACCTGTTCTTACTTACCTGGTATTCATTTGGTATTATTTCCCTGGTATTATCTGGTATTTTTTCCCTGGTATTATCTGGTATTTTTTCCCTGGTATTATTCATCTGGTATTATTTCCCTGGTATTATTCACCGATGTGCGGACGTCCGTGTCGAGACCAGGTATTTACTCATGTCCGAGTGATCAACTGGGCAGCCATTGTAGAGCATTTTAGCCTTTTTTTTTCATGATGTATTAATCCCTGTATCAGTCTGTTTTTTAAGTTTTTTTTTTTTTCTATTTTTCATTTGGGTATTCACTTAGCCCTGGATGTGAAGTATTTGGTAGCAGAATAAAATAACTGTGCCCTTGCGTAATTAATATGTAAACTAAAATAAAGTTTATGATGTGGTTCTGCCCCCATTTTCCCTTCCTTTCCCCCTCCCCACACCTCCCCGTCCCCACCCTCTCACTCCTCCATTTCTTTCACCCTTCCCATCCCTCTCATCCCTTTCCCCCTCCCCTCCCCTCCTCTCCCCTTCCACACCCTCTCACTCCTCGACTTCTTTCACCCTTCCCGTCCCTCTGATCCCTTTCCTTCTCCTCACACCTCTCCGTTTTCTCCCTCTCATTCCTCCACTTCTTTCTTTCTTTTCATTCCTCCCATCCCTTCTTCCTCCCTACCCCTCACGTCCTCTCCCTCTCACCTCACGTCTCTCTCCCATCCCTTCCATTCCATTCCTCCTCTCCACACCTCACCTTCCTCTCCCTCTCACTCCTCCACTCCTTTCTCCCAACCCTTCCCTCCTGTCCCTCCTCCCCACACCTCACTCTCTCATTCATCCACTCCTTCCTCCCTTCCCATATCTCCCCATCCCCTCCCATTCCGTTCCTCTTCCCTACCCCTCCCAGTCCTATACCCCACCCTGTTCCCTTCTTCCACCAGCCCCCCTCTTCTCCCCTCTCCCCTGCTGCCACACAAATATATTACGTTGACTGTCCACGGGTATGGACGATGTAAACTTTTTTGTGACCTCCATAAATCCGAATTCGCCTGCGTTTATTTTTTTTTTTCCCCCAGGGTGATCAATTATGTTAGCATGAGTGTTAAAATGGTGTTTGGTCTGAATCCCGTTAACTTCTACACTATTTTGATTTTGTGTTATTGATATTGGCGGATCTGCTCCTAACTCCTCCCCTCGAATTAACTTTTTCTTTTTCTCCCTCTCTCTTTTTCTACCACCAGACGATTTTCCTCAGCTTAGGAGAGACTTTTCGAATTGGAGGGGTTAGATAGAGCCCTCATCAACCCCTTCACCATGAGAGGCCTGTCCTGAGTTTATAAAATCGTCTGGAGATAGCATGAAGTAAATAGAAAAACATGTGATTGAGAGGGTTCAAAATAGTTGAATTTTTGAGGCCTGTCTCTCTCTCTCTCTCTCTCTTACACACACACACACACACACACACACACACACACACACACACACACAGAAAGAGTGAGAAAGAGTCTTTATTGGTTTGTACTGAACATTAGCCTATTCACCCCGAGGGCTTGCTTTTTCCATATATTTAATAATTCCTACAACTGGGCGATTATATTGAGTATGGGAAGTCCTTATATATTGAAGATTTATGAAGACCGTTTAACCCATCTGTCTGAAAAGGCCTCTCCTTGGCAATATAGGTAGCAAATAATAAAAATAAATAAAGAATACACCTAGAGTAGCTAATAGGTCATGGTGGAGAGGTTGGAGGGTGTGGATGGAGGGGAGAAGTGGAGGGTGTGGATGGAGGGGAGAGGTGGAGGGTGTGGATGGAGGGGAGAGGTGGAGGGTGTGGAAGGGGGGAGGAGAGGGAGGTTAATTACTCTCCCTACACATCCCTAGGGAGGTGGTAGTGAGCCTTGCTAGTTGGTAATTAGTTAGGGGAAGCTTGTTAGAGAAAGTTAGGTGAGGGACATGGCTGTTGGAAGGAAGCGGACTTTTGGTTAGGACTTGACTGCCTTCTCTCTCTCTCTCTCTCTCTCTCTCTCTCTCTCTCGGGTCCAAATACTTAAACTTCCTTAAAGACAATTTTTTTTCTTAAGTTGTTTTTAATTTCTTTACTACGATGACTTATACTTCTAGTCGATATTATTTAACGTAGGCCTTCTTCCCTACCTGAAAGAGTTACATATTATAGTCATTTACTAAGTCATTCATTTCACTTTAACTTGGCCTGAAATACCCATATCTTCATCTTCACTACTTAGCTGTAATAATAGACTGACACTGAAATATGTTGCTAGTCACGAAGAAGTGCTATGGAATGGATGTAGAGCCGTATCATTTTTCTGTTACTGAGCTAGGTTAAATGGGCGACAAAGGGACGAAAATCTGGGTCAGTTTAAGGTGAAAGAACTATAGTTGAATTTCTTTCCTAGTTTCGGTTTTTAAAAATGTGGTAGCTAGATTAACACACACACACACACACACACACACACACAGGTCGTAGTGAACGTGTTAAGAAAGCTAATTCGCTTTTACATCCACTCCTCTGCCAAAACACCTAACAACCACAGTGAATAACGGAGTGAAAAATTAAGAAAACTACTTCAAAAACTAATTAGCTACCATGGCTACCTGTTTAACATGTAATTAATACTTGGTAATTACTTCTGAATGTAATGATCTGCTGTAGAAAGTTATTTAGCCTGTAATAACAAAAAATAGCATTGGTTAAAATTCTTTATAATCTTCCTCCGTCGTCTTTACTGCATTTTTATGGCCTTGTTTATGTATTTTATGCGTGGGATCGTGTTGCATTCTTTTGATCGACTTATTCCTTTCGTTATTCTTCACCCGCCCATGTTGTCACCTTATCTTGTGTCTACGTCCTGTTATCGCTCTTCCCGCCGTCCATGTGGTTTCTTATCTTTTTTATCTACTTCCTCTTATCGTTATTCTTCACGGCAGTCTATATCGCTGTTTTTATCCCAGCTCCTTCACAATTAGGGTAAGTCAAATCATCGTGTTCTGGTAGCTAGGAGAAATTTTTAGAAGGTTTATCATATTTGGAGGGGTAAATGAGCTTTGTGTGTGTGTGTGTTTTGTCCCTTCAGTACAAGGATCAGTACTGAGCTGAATAAAACCTCTTACGTCAGTAATGTTAAACTAAGGAGACGAGACCCTGTGTGAGTGTGTGTGTGTGTGTGTGTGTGTGTGTGTGTGTGTAAGAGAGAGAGAGAGAGTGGGGAGTATATTTACCATCTTCATCCCTGTATTTGTGAAGAAGTTAGTAAGCCACAAACTCAGCCACCCAGTGACCTCTTTCCCCCCAAAAAAAGCAACTCTCCTGTCTTGTCGTATGTGTCTCCAAGCCTTTGTTTCCTCCCGCAGCCCGACATCCAACAACCAAACTTAGGGCTTCTCCTCCACACAGCCCCACTTCCCTGTGTTATTAATGGATGCCTCTGCTAACTTCATTATTGGGCTGGGTTGGGAATACGTGCATGCTGGGAGGGAGAAGTTGAGGTGGGATTTATGGAGTGGGATTTCTGTGGAACAGGTAAGGATGACTGGGATGTGAAGAGAAAAGGAAAGGAAAGTGATGATGATGATGATCTGGTCAAAAATTGGATGAATGAAAAACAAGGAGGAAAAGGAAACATTTTAATGATGATGATGATAGTGGAGGTGGTGGTGGTTAACTGTTTGGAACTTTTAGTTCTTCTCAGCTGTAGAATATCACCACACAGATAGCAGAATATTACCTCCATCCATCCCTCCCATCCCTCTGTTCTCCAGGTTTCCAGTGCAAGCGTTGTGTGATATTCCGTTCTTAATCATTCATGTACATAACCAGTCAGCCTCTGCAACAGTCACTCGTATTCACATTCCTCTTGCATTCTTTAAAACTGGGTGCGTTCAGGCATCTCGAAGTGAACAATTCTTGGTTTGACTTACGTGATATTCTTTGGGAAGGACGAATGTGGAGGATTAATTGCAGATTTTGTGTTAATGTTACTGTGGCCTCAATATGGTTCTTTCACCTTTATTTGGCCCAGATTTTCGTCCTTTAGTAATTTATTCACGTAGTTCAGTGGTAGGTAAAGACGTTACTGCTGCTCAACATAATTTCCATAGCACATCTTCGTGACTCGTACCTTACTCTAGTGTTGTGTCACGTAGTTCAGTGACAGAAAAAACATTTATACTGCTCAGCATCATCCCCGTAGCACTTCTTCGTGACTAACACCATGTCCTTGTGTTAATCTGGTGTTATAAATCGGCATTGAAGATGGAGAAATGCCAATTTTGGTCCAAGTTAGAGTAAAAGGCTTGTAACTGCGACTGCAGTGTCCATATGAACCCTCGTGCATGTGTAATTTGCATGACTGGGTGGTGTTACTGGCTGTCACGTTAGACTGTTAGATAATGTTTGACCTTACTGTCGGTATGTCCGTGTAGGATTTTGTAACCCCAGAGAATTGGTGACACGTGAAAAAAATGTATTGGTGTCATGGCATTCACGCTTTCGTTCCGTGCCTTGACAGTTTGATTGCACTCACCGGAGGAACTTTGAACGAGGGGGGGAGGGAGTTATTGCCTTAGTTACTGTAACTTTATCACAACTTAAAGGGGTCTACCATAGCTGAATAAATTGTTCTGCAGCTCCGTCCGCCACCAATCCATCATCCAATCCAACTTTTCCTCTTCAGGAGCGTAGGTACCCGGAGCTAGGTTTCTAGTCAATACATTTAAGGTGAATGTGACCCATTGCTAGTGACGCGAGAAACCCTAACCTTCTCTTGACTTAGACTGCAGTGAGGCATATCCGATTGGAACGTCTTAACTCACTACACCACCAGGCATCGAAGAATTGTATGTGAGCAACGGGGCTAATGCACTACGTAGTTACAAAGCACGATGGCCTAGTCTTGATCTCCCTACGTGCATCAGAGAACTGTTCCTCAAAGGGAAGCGTCTGAGTATAGCAAGAATAAATTAAAATATACATAGATTTTTTAAAGGGTTGAACTTGAACGAAAAAGAAATCTCAAGAAAGTTTATGAATACGAAGCACTTGACCTTGGCAGCAAAAATAAGAAAATAATAACAACAACAACAGCAGAGGGAGAATTACGAGGGCTGAGTGAGAGGGCATACGTCATGTGATGTGAGCCAGTCGGTATGATGTAAGTGCTTTTGTTGTGTGTGTGGACCGTGCCTCATGCTTACGGTATTTTGCTGCGTAACGTAATGGTGGCGTGGACCTTACCTGATATCTTAATGGGACAGGTGAGTCATGGGTCGTCGTACTCTTGAATTTGTAATAAGCATGTAAGATTTTTTTTTTTTTAATGCTGCTTTACGGTATGCCCGCTTACAAGGATTATGATGTGGAGGTATAGAATGATGATGATGATGATAGTGGTGGTGGTGGTGGTGGTGGTGGTGATGGTTATGGTTATGATTTTGGCGAGTGATGATAATGATGATGATGATGGGCGCGATAAGGTGATGATTCTGATGATGGTGATGGTGGTTATGATATTGGCGAATGATGATGATGATGATGATACTGATGTTGGCGGCGATAATGTGACGGTGGTGGTGGTGAATAATAATGATGGCGTTTTCGTGCTGAACGGGTTAATGGAGACTTTTTCTAGCCCCTTCACCCCGAAAACCATCTCCCCAGCAGAATAAACTTGGCTGGAGTTGGCCAGAATGACATGCAAAGGACATTTTCGTGGTAAAGAGGTTAATAAAAACAAAGATCAGGGTCCGTATGCATACTACCTTCCCAGAACACAGGTAATTTATGGTTAATGATTTTCCAAGCACACCCCATCTATTATGTACAATAAAAAAACAAAAACAAAAACGGTTATTAATTCTGTCACAAACAAGTGATATGTTACAGGTAAAGATATGACGAATTCCAACCCCCCCCCCCACCTCCTGTCGACCTTGCTGTCCAGAGACCCCCCTCTCCTCTCACTCCTTCAAGCCCCCCCCCCCCTCACCTAGCCCCCCCCCCACCCCTTCCCCTTCCCCCGCCCCCTCACCACACCTTCACCTTGGCTACCTGAACCCCCTGTTGTCCTCCACGACGGCACTGTAAAACGAGCCTTTAAGAAAGGGGAGGGGGTGATTGGGAGGGGTGTTTGTCCCCAATCTCTCTCTCTCTCTCTCTCTCTCTCTCACACACACACACACACACACACACACACACACACACACACACACACACACACACACACACACACACCCTTCTCTCTCTCTCTCTCTCTCACACACACACACACACACACACACACACACACACACACACACACACACACACGTTGGTAAAAGACGAGTTATGCCGGAGAATCTTAAAACAGAATTACTGGAAAGACAGATGATGATACTCGTAGAAGAAGATAGACTGATGCAGAGAAGATAGAAACAGATTATGGAAGAGGTAAATGATGATTGGAGAAGGTGAAGGAGGATGAAAGGAGAGTGGCGAAGGATGAAAGGTGGAGGAGAATGGTAAATTTGGGAGAACTGACTTGGAGTAGATGATGACAGGAGAAGGAAAATGGAAGGAGGAAGTTAGAAGTAAAACTGAGAGTATCGACAGGGAGCAGGGTTTGACAGGGAAAGATAAAAAGATGGAAAGAAGAAAGGAATAGTCGAAACGGAGGAGACTGACAGATAGTGGTGATGATAGGAGATGAAAGGCGCGAAAAAGACCGAGAAAGAAGAAAAACGGTGATGAGTGATGGATATAGAGAGAGAAAGAGATGGTGTGTGTGTGTGTGTGTGTGTGTGTGTGTGTGTGTGTGTGTTGCCTACTAGATGTCCATCCGCTCCAGAACTCGCCAGATTAAATTTCCGAGGGTCGAAAAAGTTAAGAGGAAGTGCCTTTGCCTTCCACACCAGTTTAAGGAAGAAATGGACCTGAGTTGTGGCTAGCAGAGAGAGAGAGAGAGAGAATGACTGCAGTGTTATGGATGAGTTTGAGTACAAGAATTTGAGTGACTTGAATTTTAGTTGAAGGTAACCTGGCAGAGAGAGGAAGAATGACTGCAGTGTAAGAGTTGGATTTGAGTGTACGGATTGAGTGTGAGTGTGAGGGTTGAGTGCAAGAGTTTAGTGTGAATGTAAGAGTTGAGTGCAAGAGTTTAGGGTGAGTGTAAGAGTTGAATTTGATTGTAAGAGTTGAGTTTGAGAATAAGAGTTTGAGTTGTGGGTAGCAGAGAAAGAAAGAATGACTGGAGGTTTAAGATTGCTTGAAGGAACTGTCTAGCTAGGAATGAGAGACAAGTTAGAGGCTTGTTGAAGTACAAGTAAGTGTGACTGGCAGGGGGGAGAGGGGATGACCAGTGCGACATTATAGAGGAGGAAAATGTAAACAAAAAAATGAAAACTAATTGATGGTGATGACCTTTGCTTGGGGTCACCGAGGACGTTTTAAACCTGTCATGTTCCCATTTCGATTTAAACTTATTTTAGGGGCTGTCATAAAGGTGTTGTTAAAAATTTACAGGTGACGGAAAATTCAGCCCTGTTCCATACCTCGTTTGTCCTGATTCTGCAAGTAATTTGATGCATTGTTGATGAATGAGGAAGGTTGATATGGTTGACCTCCAGTAGAGACGTTAATGGGGTGTGAAATTTAATGATATATGGTGATTTGGCAGGATTTTCGCTCTTGACTGTGATTTTATGTTTCTAGGAGAACGCAAGAGAAAAGATAAACAGCTTACTTTCTTCCCTTAAAAATGCGCGTGGAAGTGAATTATTACCAGGTATAAAAGTAAAAGTGATAGCTGTGATTACATTGCATTTTAATATAATCGAGTGTATGAGCAAGAAATACAAAACCTTTTCGGCAATTATGTATACTCATTTCTCTCTCTCTCTCTCTCTCTCTCTCTCTCTCTCTCTCTCTCTCTCTCTTTCTGTGTGTGTGCGTGTGTGTGTGTGAGACTGCAAGGAGTTTCAAGAAGCTGGGATTCTGTTTGGTACTGGGAGTGACTTGCATCATTTATCGTGTAAGATGTTCATTGTAAGAGTACCACAGGTGTGCTGGTTGAGGGTAATTAGAAATGTAGGAGTCATGGAAGAGCGAACATTAACTGGACATTTAATATTTTGGGCCCGTAATTACAAAACTCGGTATTACATTATAGACGTAAACCTAATCTGCAAACACACTCTGACTAATAAAGAAGATGTCCCACAGCTTAAAACAAATATAATCAGGCATTAGTCAGAATAAAGACTTCATTGTGTCTCTGCCACCGACAGTGAAAAAGAAATGTTAAAGAAGTTGTATCATTCTGCGTCTCTTCTAAATTGTCCTCCGAACCGTCATTACGTCCCGGTCTCCGTGTTATCGCATTACCGAAAATAATGGGTTTACATTTACCAATAATCCGGGGTCTGTGTTGGTTGTAATTTGTGAGATGAGCGTAATAGGTCGCGAGGCACGGGCGTGGGGGTGCCGGGAATGAGCATAATAATACTGGGGTGCCTGGGGGAGTGGATGGAAGGGGACTAACTGTGGGAGAAGAGGTGGGGAGAGGAGAGGAGAGCAGAGAAGGACGACAAATGAGGGATTGGAAGAGGAAGGGAAAGGAGGAGGCCAGAGGAAGGGAGGGGACTAGAGAAGTAGTGGGAAGGGGAGGAGAGGGGAGGAAAGAAAGGTGGAGAAGTGGAGGGGAGAAAAGGGAGGGAGCGGAGGGTGCAAGGAGACCAGAGGAAGGAAGGAAGAGGGAAGAAAGGCAGAGAAATGAGGGGAGGAGGCCTCAAGAAAATGAAATAATGGCAGAGGAAGGAGGGGAAAGGAGGAAACGGGAGATCATGTGGCTCCGACTGCTAAAAGAAAACACAATGTTGTATAATTATGCTGCTTTGATTCCTAATTTCCCCTTATTATGGGTACCCCTGGATTTATGTAATTTCCGACGGTGTGTGTGTGTGTGTGTGTGTGTGTGTGTGTGTGTGTGTGTGTGTGTGTTGTCTTTCTGTCTTGGACTCCTAGACTGATATAAAGCTTTGTTATCAGTATTGACATGCTATTTTTTCTTCACTTTCTTTTTTTCATTTCTTCTTTGTTCTTGGCTGTCTTCCTTTAGCACTTGGTGAAGAAGTAAGTGAATAAAGGAGTAAGTGAATAATGGATTATCTCTGACTTTTTGTGTAGAATCAGAAACATGTAAGGCAGATCACAGTGCTGGAAGGGGAGGATTTTCGCTGAACTTTTGCCCATGACTCTACGGTAAGGAACAGCTAAAAAAAATTCCTCGCTGATGCAACACCCCTCCACCCCACCCCACCCCACCTCACCTCACCCCACCTTGCCATTACGTATTGCTGCACGTGCATTGCCTCACCTGAATGGAACTTGCGACAGATGTGTGTGTGGGGGGGGGAGGCGGGGGGGCTGAACTGCTGTGATGAGGCAGTATTACGTAATTCCACTACAATTGGGCTCCTTCCACTTGAGTTACGCGACCTACACTTCCTCACTGCACACGCACTCCGTTTCCTGCACGCACTCACTCACTTTCACGCACCCACTCACTTAAATGCACCCACCACCCCTAAACGTGTGAAATACTGAAAATGCAGTCAGT
>NC_136959.1:61014036-61126536 GCF_032717465.1 Coenobita brevimanus | reverse complement strand
ATTTCATTGATTATGTCTTGTTTTTGCAGGTAAGTCGTGTTATTCCTTCACCGTATTGCAAAAATCGTAAGTATGAAGCCACAGCACTTTGAGTCACTTTATGTATTTATTATCTCCATGGTAAAGTTCTAGAAAAATTCTATTCAGTATAAATATCATTACTCTTGTTGCACATAATTTCTGAAACACAGGATGAAGAGTTCTGAATACTGTACAGTCAGCCTTATATCTATGCCAGTTTGTTACCAGTCGTGCGATCGAAGTGAAACAGGTGGCATCCTTTACACAGAGTCACGTCCAGCCCTTCGTAGGTCTTGCAGGTAAATTAAACATTTTCTCATGTCTTTCTCCTCAATCTTCTTAAAAACGGCTTGACGGATTCTTAGCTTCTTCATCTCTGTTGCGTCTTAATTTAACTGACGCGATTACGGTTGAGAGAAGATCATGATTTTTTCTGTCCAATTTCATTTTATCTCTAAGTTTATCGTTCTCACAATTTTTGGTTCTTTTATTTCGTAACAGAGAAACAGAAATTACATACAGTTTTCTTTATATTATTGTTATTACCGGTATTTATTATTTTCATTATTATTATTATAGTTTTTATAATGACGGGGTTAATTAGCATACTCATCCACAAATACCCTTGCTTAAAGAGCTATTCACTAGTAACTGTACCTAAATATACCGTACTCACTCACCCGCAATGAAAGAGAGAGAGAGAGAGAGAGAGAGAGAGAGAGAGAGAGAGAGAGAGAGAGAGAGAGAGATCCCGTTGCCACCTCACCTGCAGGAAGATGACCGCGCTTTGGACCGGGGGCGAGGGTGGAGGGACAGAGGTAATCTTCTCCAGTTACCCCTCCCGTTTGGCCTGTCAGGAGTCTCTGGCCGAGGTGTGTTGGAAGGGGTCTTGCTGAGGGGGAGAAATTGTAGGCAGGATTAATTGAATTTGGTTGTGGTCCAGGAGATTACTGTACTTTGACCTCTCGTGGGAAAGAAGTCACTGTTGAGATTTTGTTCTTTTGTTTTTGAGGTTTTATTAATAGCTATAGATAGAGCGTGTCATTTTTATATATATATTTATTTTATTTTTCATTAGGCAGAGGGCGTAATTTTCTTTCTTTTTATTTTTCACCTCCAGACGATTATATTCACCTGAGACTTTTTCACCTGGATGGATTCGGTGTACTCCCTACTGATCTAGCCCTTCCAACCAGAGAGTAAATCGCTACGGAAGAGGTGTTACGGAATCCCTGTACAAGCGAGAATGCGCTGCAGAGTCGTAGTTGAGTGGCGCCCTTTGACTCTGTCTCTCTCTCTCTCTCTCTCTCTCTCTCTCTCTCTCACACACACACACACACACACACACACACACACACACACACACACACACACACACACACACACACACACACACACACACTCACATTTTGCAGTTATTGGTTATTGCTCCTCTATCCGATGCCTCTCCTTGAAATTGCAATGGCTGTGAAATTAAGAAGTAGCCTTTGCTCCGTCCCCCTCCTCTCAGCCTTCTCTTACTCGTTATCCGATGCTCATGTCTCTCTCTCTCTCTCTCTCTCTCTCTCACACACACACACACACACACACACACACACACACACACACACACACACACACACACATGATTTTTAACTGGATTTTTTTTTGTGGACGAACATTTTTCCTTGATTTTAGAAATATTTTAGAGTATTTTTTCAGTACTTTTTATTCTTATACTGTTTTGGACTAACTTCTTTCGTGCAGATAAGGATATTTTATTATTCTTTATTGCGGTAAAATACATTCATCATCAACATTCCTTCCTATACCAGTTTATTAGCCGTAATTATTTTTGGAAGGTCAGTACTACGGGTATGCAGACTTAATAGCTACGGAGGGGGTGTTAGGAAATTCCCACAGGTATGCCTCTCTGTGATCAGGTGAGGTGTGGAACATTTGTAGGTTAGTTCTTCGTTAAAAGTAATCTTGTATTCCAAAGGCAAAACACAGTTAGAAACGCCATCCATAAAATTCACTTCTTTTTTCATTTTTTTTTTTTCTTTTAGTAAATCTGTGTTAGTTTCTGTTCGGGAGTCTCTACACTGTGACTGGGACCATGCTTGCTGGGTATCACAAGCCCTAATTACCCTTCGTAGGAAATTAGCAATGAAAATATAATCAGTTTGATGTTTTTGCACAGTGTACTTAAAGAAATTTGTTACCTCTGTCAGTTTCGGTTGACCCCTCTCTCTCTCTCTCTCTCTCTCTCTCTCTCTCTCTCTCTCTCTCTCTCTCTCTCTCTCTCTCTCTCTCTCTCTCTCTCTCTCCTTTTTAGTCCCTTTGATCTCTGTCCCTTCCTTTCTCCTTCTTTTCCCTTCTTCATCTCCCTCCTTCCGGGTCTCTCTCCCACACTCTTATCTTTCCCTCTCCTCCTCTCTCTCATCCTCTTCCCTTTCCTCAAGTCGTCCTCTCGTTCTTTCTTCTCACCTTTTATTACTATTTAATCATCTTTACCAGTTTTTTCTTTATATATCAACCCCTCTCTCGCCATTCAGAATCTCCCCCCCCCCCCACACACTCTCCATTACCTCCCGTCTCTCACAACCTGCTCTCTTTTCCTCTTTTATTTTCCTCCAGTGCCTTTACTTCCCTCCACGAAGCCTTTTTCCTGTTTTTCTTTATTTGGACCCGCTTATCTTCTCTCCTATCTTTTATCTCTCATCTCCCATTTTCGCTATCTCTTATCTCCTCTCTCTCACAAGCTCCCTTCTTTTTCCCTTATGTTTTTCTCCACTGCTTTTAGTTTCTCTCCACTTAGCCTTCTCTCCTCCTCCTCCTGCTGCTCCTGCTTCTCCTTCCTCCCTCCTTCATTCTACCTCCATTAAGCTCATCCTTCTTCACCTCACCTCCAAGGACCCTCTTCCCTGCCTTCTTTTTCCCCTCTTTCTTTCCTTCTTGTTTCTTCCTCTCTCGTCGCTTTCAGAGACCCTTACTCTTTTTCCCTTTTGATTTTCTTGCATTCATCTTCTTTCGCCTCCAAGAATCCCCTTTACTCTTTTTTTCCCTCTTTTTATGCTATCTCTTCTCTCTTTTTGCCATCCTCCTCTCGCTTCCTAGGATCCTTTTCTTTTTCTTTATTTTCTTTCCTTTCTTTTGCTTCTCCGTTTCTTGTTTCCTATGGCGTCACTCGTTCTCACTTTTCATCTTATTTCTTGCTTTCTCGTCTTCTATTTCCTTCGCCTTTATTCTCTTTTCTGACGTGTATGCTCTTTTTCATATGCTTTCCTCCTCCTCCTTCTCCTCCTCCTCCTCTTCCTCCTCCTCCTCCTCCTCCTCCTCCTCCTCCTCCTCCTCCTCCTCCTTCCTTCGGCACACACGTCATGTTTTTCTCTCATTCCCGATCTCTCTCTATTGGATTACTCCTCCTCCTCTCCTCTCTTAGCTCTTCTGTCTTCTCTTTTCGCCTTTTGTCTTTCTAGCGTGTTCTGTTTTCTCTTATTTTCATTCTCTCCTCTCCTTTCCTCTTTTCTCTTTTCCTCTCTCTCTCTCTCTCTCTCTCTCTCTCTCTCTCCTGCATTTTATCATTCCTTCCACCATTTCTTCCTTTTAACTCATTTGCTTCATGTCCACTTCTTCCAATATTTTCATCTCCTGTGTCCATTTTGCCTCATCTCTCTCTTACAGATGCATTTTCCTCCATCTTTCCTCCTTTCTTGTTTCCCCCTTTTTTTTTCCCCTTACACCATCCCCTATTTCTCCCTATCCCTACTCCCTCTCTTCGCTCACTCTCCCTTCCTTCCTTCTTTCCCTCCTTCCCTCCTTCCCCCTTCCCGTCTTCTCTTTTTCTGCGTTCTCTCTTCCTTCATTCTCTCTTCCCTCCTTCTTCTCTTCTCTCCTTCCCTTCACTCCCTCCTCTTACTTCCGTTAGACCATTACAGTCAAACTCCACCTCTCTCAATACTCCAGCATTCCCCTTCCCAGTTCTCCCACTCTCAACAACCCTCCTTCCCTCCATCCTTCTCTCCACTTCATATCTCTCCCCTCTTCCCTTTCTTCCTCCCTGTACCTCCCTTCATTGAAATCTTCTTCATTATATTTTTATTTCCTCCCCTCCCTCTCTAATCTTTCTTAAACCTTTCCTTTTCTCCTCATTTTCCTTTCCCATGCCTTCCTTCGTTATTCTTTTCTCCTCCTTCCTTGTTGCTTTCTGATCTAAGGAAGTTGAGAGGCAGCTGAATGAGGTGGACTGTCACGGTAGAGCTGACCCTTAAGACATCCTCCCTTTCTTCTTCATGGAAACGTTCAGAGTCTTGGCTCCCACACTGAGTGCAGTATTCAGGATTCTCGTGCGTTCTGCTTCTCTTCCGTCTTGTTGGCGAGTGGCTGACATCACTGGTCGTCTTCGTACGTCGCAGTGTATCGGCCAATCACCATTACGCCCATTCCGTCAAAGGTTTTCGAATGTCTCCTTTCTCCTCGTCTGTCGAAGTTTCTGGAATGTTCTGGTTTGCTTCCTTTAAATATGCTGGCGTATTGGAAGAATCTGAGCACTGCTGAGGCTTTGCTTACGATTTCTCACGCCCTGTAGTCGGCCCTTGACCCTGGTTCTGGGGCCAAGATCGTACAACTGGGCTTCTCTGCTGCTCTTAATCGTGTGAACTATGAAGGTTTGCTGTGGAAACTGTGTGACAGCGGCGCTAGTGGTCCATTTCTGTCCATATTGACCCAGTTTTCGAGGGGTCGTAAGCATCGTGTTTGCGGTAATGGGTGTTGCAGCAGCTGGCGTGATGTTCATACAGGCGTTCCTCAAGGCAGCGTTCTTGGACCGTCACTCTTTATCATCTGCACCAGCGATCTGCTTCAGCTAACTAACAACAAGCTCTCTTGTTACGCCAACAGTGCTACATTGGTTGCTGCTATCCCATCGGCTCAGTCACGTCCATCTGTCTGCCGGTCCGTCATTAAAGATTTGGGTCTCATTTCAAGTGGTGCATGAGTGGAGCATGAATATCAAACCATCGAAGGCAAAACTACTAACTTTCGCGTTTTCGAACTCGATTCTTGCTCCACGAACCCCTACTCCTGGATGGATCAATTCTGGCAGTGCCTAAAACTTGATATTTTGGAGATTAAATTTGAATTGAAACTCACCTTCGAAAGACATATCCGTTATTTGGTATCTTCTGCGTCTCGTAAGCTTGGAATACTGAGAAGTGCATATAAGGTCTTCGCTGATGCTCTTTTTCTGCTAATTGCTTTCGCTGTTTCATCCTCTCACCCCTTGAATACTGTGCACCAATGCGGGCGTCATCCGCAGGTCGCACATTATCAGATCGACAAAGTTTTTCACACAGTAAAGTTTCTGTGCAGTGGTGAAATGTCGTGTAATCTTGAGAATCGTCGTGCTGTAAGTAGTTTGAGTATGCTGTACACGATCCGACCTAACGCTGCCCACCCTATGCATTGCCGTCTATCTCTGCAGCGTGAACGTTCTATGACCACATGTACGTCTGTCGTCATCGGTGCATCCGCTAGCTTTCCAGCTGGTTAGGTCTTGCAGCAGCCAGTTTCAGCGGTGCATCCTTCCTAACACAGTACGCATTGGTACCCTCTGGATGAAGAGGTTTGTGCTGCAGACAGTGTTCAGCTGTTTAGGTTGAAGGCCAATATGTTTTTAATCCGTCATGACATTAATTGCTTTCGTGGCTCTTAGTTTGTTACGATTCATCTAGATGTTTATAATTTATCTGTCTTGCTCTTGTTTATCGTTGGTGTTGCACAGAGCTTTATATTGATTATTATTGCTGTCAGATGTTTTTTTTTAGATTTAAACGTTTACAAGATCATATATACGACCAAACTTTAAAACACATAAGATCGTCATATACAGTTGCAGCTTCATTTTTTTCTGTCAGCTTCACGACTTCTGGTTTTTCTTTCTCTTCCACATCCCCTCTCCGTTTCTTTCCTTTCGATGCTTCAGGTGAGCAAGGATTGCCTCCAGCAGCTAACAGTGCGCTCACTTTCTTGCTCCACCTGCTGCATTCATTATAATAATAATAATAATAATGATGATAATAGTAATAATAATAATAATCATCATCATCATCATATTTTCTTTCCCACTCCCTTCCCTCCCGCCTTCCTTTTCATCCCTTTCCTCCTTCTCATTAAACTTCTCCTACTTCACCTCTCCCAAGCCCCCTCCATTATCCTACTACTCATCCCACTCTTTATACTTCTCCTTCCCACCATTTACGCCTCCTCATTTCCTCCAGCGGCTCTTCCTCCTTCCCTCCATCCTCTCTTTTTCTCCTTCACCTCCCTGCAAGCTTCCTCCATTCCCCTTCCTACTCGACCCACAGTTTTTACTTCCTTCCGTCCACCTTTCTATATACTCGTTTTTTCCATCTTTTTTCTTTCATCCCTTCTTCACTTTTTCTTCCTTATCCTGCTTCCGTTAAACTTCTCTCTTCATATTTCCTCCATTTTTTCCATAATTCCACTTTCTTTTCCTCCTCCTCCTCCTTCATTCAAAAGAATCCTACCCACTCCTCCCCCCGTCTTCCCTCTTCCTTCTTCCCTATAGGCTGTTCCCTCCTCCTATCTCATCGCTCCTTCCTCCTTCAGACTGGTAGCATATAGATAAAGTATTATAGAATTTAATTTTTCCTTTTCAGTCTTTCCAATGAAATTTTCGTGTCAGTTTTCCCATGGTGCATTGTGGTTTTTCTCTCTTTTTCCTGCCAGTATTAACTGGAGGGTTTAGAGGCGGGGGGAGCCTTCTTGCTCTACTATCCTTATCCTTCAGCATGTAGAATTAGATCTCGTAGTCATAGTATACTTCGTAACAAGCAGCCTCGAAAGGACCATAAGGTCTGTTGTTGTTTGTTTCCCTTTGTACTCCTTTGTACGGTACTCCTCTTTCACCTCTCCCAAGCCCCCTCATTCCCTCCACCTTCCCTTCCATTCTAATTTCTTCCTTATCATTTTCTTCCTTCCTCACCTCCCCTCACCTTTTGCTATTACACTCACCTTCTCTTTCGCTCCTCCATCCCTCTCCTCCATCCCTTCTCTGTCCCTCTCCTCCATCCCCCTACTCTGTCCCTCCTCCATCCCCCATCTCTGTCCCACCTCCATACTCCGCCTCTATCCCCTCTCCATCCCCCCCTCTTCCCCTCCCCCCACTCGTTTCCCCCACCAAATTAGTATTACAAGATTTACTCTAATCATCCTCAAGACCTCGCTGCAGCCACAACGCCTCTGGTTACGGCCAAGACTAGACCTTGCTGGTACCGCTGTAATTAATTTGGGTCGTGTTGCAAATCGTGCAGTTATTGCATGGAAGTGTCCCGCTCGTGTGTGTTGCAGAGTTAGGTTGATGATGATGATGATTGTGGTGGTGGTGGCGGCGGTGCTGGTGGTGATGCTGGTGGTGGTGGTGGTGATGACGACGATGATGAAAAAATGTCGGGAATTTAGTGAGAAGTGTCGTTCTGATGATGGTGGTTATTATTATTAATATTAATGTTATTATTTTTATGATTAATGATAATGAAACGTGTTAGAATTAATTAGTGGGACATAAGGGTCAGGTAATATAAATGATGATGCTGTTGATTTATTATTAATGATAAAATGTTTTAGAATTACTTACTGAAACATAGGGTTCAGATAATGGTGATGATGATACAGTGTCTTCGAATTAGTGGGAGATATGGTCCACATAATGATGACGATAGTGGCAGAACAGGAAGCTTGTTAACAGCCACAGAAGCCTTTGTGTCTGATATCCTCATTTGCATCACGTTGAAATCGCTAATTGCTCAGCGTCTGTGCCACGGGAAGTGTGGTTCCAGGCTAACTGTTTTCCGAGTAATGGGCGGCGGGTTTTAGTGCTTAGTTTGTGAAGCTGATTTGATTTGTTGGAAGGAATGTGTGTGAGAAAGCTTTGTGTGTGTGGATATATGTGTGTGTGTGTGTGTGGGTGGGAGGGTGGGTGGGTGGTAAAAATGATGTTAATAGTTTCAAGTTACGACTTCTGGGTGACGTGGTCGGGATTTGCATACTCGTGACTTGGGTTCAGCAGGAAAGAGTCGTCATCTCGTCAGCTTAGGAAGATTTGTAACTCCTGTTCTTTAGTGAATTATTTTGTTACAGAGTCTCCTGTGTCAGCCAGAATACGGTTCATCATTTGGCACTGTTAAAAATCTTGTGCATTGTGTTATTATTGATCAGCTCACTCTTTCCCCTAGTTCATCTCCCTTCCGTTCCCTTCCGTTCCCTTCCTCGTTTCCCGCCTTCCTTCTCTTCCCATCCTCCTCGCCTCCACCCTTTCTCCCTCCTTCCCCCTCCCCTCCTCTCCCTTCCTCTCATTTTTCCCTCTCCTTTTCTTCCTCTTCCTCTCATTTTTCCCTCTCCTTTTCTTCCTCTTCCTCTCATTTTTCCCTCTCCTTTTCTTCCTCTTCCTCTCATTTTTCCCTCCTTTCCATCCTCTTCCTCCCAACCTCCTCTCCTCCCTCTTCCTCCCACCTTCCCTCCCTCCTCTCCTCCCCCATCCTCCTCACCTTGACCCTCAGCATCCCCCACCTCCCCCTACTTTCCTCTCCATTCCCCTACCTTCTCCCCTCCCCTCCACCCCGTCCTCCCACCTTCTTCTCCCCAACTCCTTCATTCTCCCCATCTTTCCCCTTCCATCCACTCCATCCTCCCCCCTCCCCTTCTCCCCACCTACCCCCTTTCGCTTCCCCTTCAGCCTGTTGCACCGCCATGTCTCCTCTTTTCCATCCATTTTTGTTAACGCTTCTTAACCTCATTACACTGGGGGCTCTTCTAACACCATCCCCCCTCCGCCCTCCCCTCCCTGCTGCATCCCCCTCCTCCCGCCCCGTTACACCCTCCCCCTCCCCGCTGCGCCCTTCAGCCCCCACAACACACTCCCCCCTACCCTGATTACACCCCCTAGACTCGCATCATATGAACACCCCCCCCCCCCCGCAGTCTCTTCCCCCCCACACCTCTTCGTGTTTCCCCAATTTCTAATCTCTCCCCCATAACACCCCCACCCCACAGCATCCCCACTATACTTCCTACACACCCACCGCCACCCCAGTGCCACAGTGCACTCCCTAGCTCCCCATCTCACTCCCACACAGCCCCCACGCAAAACCTCCCACCCACACTACTACACACACACACACACACACACACACACAGAAAAAATACCCCCCACGTAACCCCCTAACCACTTTTTTTTTTTTTTTTTTAATACAAACACCTCCACTCAGACATCTCCAGCACCCCGGGTTTATGTCCCCTGAGCTGGGTTTTGTTTGGGATTTGGGGATTTAACATTCGTCTTCATCTTTTTTATATTCATTTTTATTTTGTTGCATTATGATTATTTTTATTCAGATTTGTAACCATATTTCTGATCTTTTAGTTCGTAGCGCCTCTTCTTTAGCGACTTATCTTGCCTGTTGCGTCTTCATACCATCTTCTACCTTACTGAAGCAAACTAAGACGTTATTAGAGTTACAGCCAAGAAAAGAGAAAGTGAAGTTTAATAAATGGGCCAAATAAGTCGCTAAGAAATGTGTTAAGAAATCTCTCATACTACTTACTACCTAAGGATTGTCTTTTTTTTTCCTTCTAACTCTAGGGGGTTAATAGTCATAATTAATCCTTCTTATAATCTGGGGCATTTTTCTTAGCTAAATATAAAATCGTCTTTTGTTAAGATAAAAGATGACAAAAGAAAAGACAGCACAGTGAAAGGATTCGTGTGTATGTGTGTGTGTGTGTGTGTGTGTGTGTGTGTGTGCCTACGCTTGCTTTTTAAAATGTATTATGTGAAAGCGTGTTTTTTAATGTTTAAGTATTGTGGTGGACTTAGACTTATAAGAAGATTTTTGAGAATTACGGTGTTTTGTGCCATTATTTTTATATATTTTTGCAGTGTCCTTACCGCAGTGGTTGCCTGTTTGTTTTGCCTCGTCTTTTTTCATTTTTTCTTCACACACACACACACACACACACACACACACACAATTCAGAGAGAGAGACACACACACACACACACACACACACACACACAAGAGACACACACACACACACACACACACACACACACACACACACACACACACACACACACACACATTCAGAGAGAGAGAGAGACACACACACACACACACACACACACGTTCAGAGAGAGAGAGAGAGAGAGAGAGAGAGAGACACACACACACACACACACACACACACACACACACACACACACACACACACACACACACACACACACACATATTCAGAGAGAGAGAGAGAGAGAGAGAGAGAGAGATTCACCTTCTTTCCCCCCATGTGCATGATAAAGAAAAAGATGGCGTACGGTGTGACAGTCTCTTGCGATCCATTCATACCTGGTCTCGTTTAATTTCCTTAATGCAGGTGCCGCTGAGGTGTGGGGGAACTCTCGATGCCTCCACACACACACACACACACACACACACACACACACACACACACACACACACACACACACTCTCTGTCTCTGTCTGTCTGTCTGTCTCTCTCTCTCTCTCTCTCTCTCTCTTTGCTTGTGAGGGAGAAGGGATAGAGAGAGAGAGGAAAGAGGGAACGAAGGTGGGAATGATTATTATAACAGGTAAATAGAGAGAGAGAGAGAGAGAGAGAGAGAGAGAGAGAACAGGGATATGGAGGGAGGATGAAATATTGAATAGAAATTGATAGAGGGTGGGAAGAGGTGAATGAGGAAGGATGGATGGATGGAAGGAGAGGAAGGAAGAAAGGAAGAAGTGTGTGGTACTCGGTAATACATCGCACTCTCTCTCAGGACATTATGAGAGGAAGTGAAGGAGGAAGGAAGGAGGAAAGGTAGAATGGGAAGAAATTGTAGGAGATAGGGAAGAGAGGACGGATAAAAGGTTGGTTAGGAAGAATTCTGAAAGATTGGGGAGGAAGAGGGAGGAGGGAAGATAGGATAGAAATGTGGACTGTGAAGAGGAAGAAGGAGGAAGGATAGGGGAAAATATCTGGAGGTGAGGGAAGGAAAACGAAGAAAGAAAGCTTGAAGGGTGCATATAGAGGCGAAGGGGAGAAAATATGCAAGAGGACTGAAGATGGAAGGCGGAATAAATCAAAAGAAATCATGAGAGAGAGAGAAAGAGAGAGAGAGGAAGGAAGGAAGGAACTAAAAATTCAGGGAAGGAAAATATGAAGAAGGAAGCAAAGGGAGTTGGAAGGAAGTGAAAGTGGAGGAGAGAAGTAAATGAAGGAAGGGAGGGAGGGAGTAAAAAATGACCCGAAAACCACACCTCTCCACAGAAATAACAATAGATTTAGGGACAACGTAATCACATTTAGCAACAACAAAAATTACGCAAAGAAAATCAGCCATTAATTTCATCAACCAAACTCAGGCAGAAAAAAAGTAAAAAAAAAAATGTTTGAAAATAAAAAAATAACTTTCACTTCTAATCTACGTCTAAAACCGTATCATTGAGGGAAGTTGGCTGTAAATTAAAAATAATGGTAATATAACTTTTTCAGCACCAGTGATATATATTTTTTGATTTTTATTTTAACTCAGGTGGATTTATTGAGGTTTAGAGAAATATTTCGAGATAAATTTCTGCCCTGTGGTGACTTTATTTATTTATTTATTTACTTATTTATTTATATTTATGTATATTTTTTTCAGGTGATGTATTTAACTTCAGAGAGACTGATATGGTTGGCTTAGCTGTGGCATTTACCCCATCAGTACGAGCACAGTTTCAGTAATCATGAAGTTTTATCATGAGTAGAGGATAAGAGATATGAAGGGAACGGTGCGCTCGCGCACGCACACACACACACACACACACACACACACACACACACACACAAATGCAACTAAGTTTAATGTAAGTCTGTTCTTTGTAATGATTGGAAAGAGAGAGAGAGAGAGAGAATTAGCAAACCCCAGAATATACAAGTGCAAAAAGTAACATCTCTCAGCCCTGTCATACCGAGGATGTCTAATATATTCTTAATCCTGGCAAGACGATTTTATTCAGCTTCTGAGAGACGTAAGAAAGAGGTTAAAATTTCTCAACCCTTTCAGCACAGGAACTTAACACTATTTTGTCTATAAGTTGACGATTTATTTTTAAACATCTCAATGGTGGAATTATTTTTAGCATATTAACCTTTTCTTTAATTATTTTGGTTAATTAGTTGGCCTTACTTAACGTGTAATGATGGCTACGGGGGGCGGATCCATCACCCCCCCCCCCCGTTTTCTTCTTTTTTCTTTTTCCTTTTCTTTTTTGGCTAATGTGCCCAAACTGTCGTAATTCAGGGCGTGTTTTATGGAAAGGACAATGTATTTTTTATTAGTTTCCATGGTGATTAAAGCTGGTTGAATAGCCCGTCAAAGTGCGGGTAGTTACAGGGAAGGTTGTTTGTCTGACATCATCATCATCGTTGTCGTCGTCGTCTTCATCGTCATTTTCGTCATCATCATCATCATCATCATCATCATCCCCGTATTAATTCCTCCTTTAACCCTTTCACTTCGATTGCACATTTTATATTTTATTTTCTACTATGCAGACGATTTCATTCAACATCAACATAAACTTTTCGAATGGGGGTGGGAGTTATATACAGCCTTCATCAACCCCTTCAGCACGAGGGTCCTTTCCTGAGTTAAAATCGATGGAAAGTAGACCGAAAATAATAATAAATGCGTCGTTGGATTGAAGGGGTTAATGGCGGATAGAAAGTTTTTTATTGAGTATTAAAGTATTTTTAGTGCATATTGCTTCTTCCTCCTCCCCCCCCTCCTCCTTCTTCCCTCATTCCTCCTCCTCTTCCTCCTCCTCCTCTTAATACTACTACTAATAATAATGATAATTGTAACAGTAGTAGTAGTAGTATAGTGCTCTCATGCTTAGTGGATAACCAGTTGTGCTCCCTCTCACGTATAACCTCGTTCCATTTTCTTTACGGGTGGTGTGCTGATCAATACAATCTGCTTTACCTCCCTCACCCACTAATCTCACTTTTACTTCCCCTCATTCCCTCCCCTCACGCAAACCCACCCATTCTCTCCCACCCTCACCCTCTCCCCCTTTTCCCCTCACCACCCCCACCCACCCTCTCCCCGCACCTCATAATCAGATTTCATTCCCCTCATTCTTCTCTCGTTTCCCCTTTCCTTCCCTCACTTCTCCGTCTCTCCCCTCACTCCTCCTTCTCTTCCCTTACTCCCCCCTCACTCCCTACCCTCTTTTCCCCTCCCTGACCTCCCTCACTCCTTTCTCCCTCTCCCTTCACGTCATAATCACTTATCACTTCTTCCTTACACCTCCCACCCCATCCCCCACCCCTACTCTCTCCCTTTACTTCCCCGCCCTCATACTTTTTTCATCCTAATTACACCTCACTCCCTACCCCCATCCTCCATCCCCTCACCCTCTCACCCCTCTTCCCTCTCCCTCCCCTCATCCTGTCGTTCCCCACCCCTCACCCTGTCGTTCCCCACCCCTCGTACCCAGCCATCCATCACTGGTTCCCCATCATCATAACCCAACTTTCCATTATCATACAGCCTTGCTTAAATATACCCCTCCCCACCCCACCACCCACTCCCATCCCCCCTTCCGCCCTCCCTCCCTCCCTCTGTTCCTCCCCCATTCCCACCCACCCCCTTCCCTCCCTGCTTTTCCGTCCTTGTCTCTAACTGGTAGAATAGTTTTTGTTAGTAATAACCATTCCTATACCACACAGCCACGACAGATTAACACCCCCTCCCTTCCTTCCCCCACTACCACTTCCCCTTCCCCTCCCTTCCTTCCCCCACTACCACTTCCCCTTCCCCTCCCTTCCTTCCCCCACTACCACTTCCCCTTCCCCTCCCTTCCTTCCCCCACGTCCACTCCCCTTCCCTCCCCTCCACTCACCTGTGCCCAATCCTCCTTCCTAAATGTTCCCAGCAGTCGTACATTTTCCTATCGCTGATTTCTTCCCACCTCCTCCTCCTCCTCCTCCTCGTGCTTTCCCTTCCAACTCTTTTCTCCATGTCTCATCTGTCGTCTTTCAACTTCTCATTTCTTCCCTCCCTCCCATACCATCACTCCCCTCATTCCTTCCCTCCCCATCATCCCCTTCCTCTTTTTTCCCTTTCATCTTTTCCCTCTCCCTCATTCCTTCCTTCTCCTTCATTCCATCTCTCCCTTTCATCCCATTCCTTTCCTTCTTTCCTTCCCTACCCTTCACCCCTTTCCTCTCTCATATTCCTTCCCTCCCTCACCTTCCTTTCCCTTCTTTCCCCTTTCCCCTCCCTCCCTCCCCTTCAAAACCTCACGTACCTCACCTAACTTCTGGGAACCCCACACCGCCAATTCTCACACCCATTTGCCCTCAAGGTCTTTCTACTTACCTCCATTCCCTCCTTCCTCACCCCTCGACATTCCCTCCCTCCTTCCTATGTAACATTCATTCTCTCCTTCCTACTTACCTCCTGTCCCTCCTTCCTACTGACCTTCATTTCCTCCTTCCTGCTTACCTTCTTTCCCTCCTTTCAACTTACCTCCTTTCCCTCCCTCCTCACCCTTCCATTGCCCGTCCACCCTCACGTACCTTCTCATTTGCCTCTTCCTCTTTCCTTATCCCCAAGTTATTTACAGTTTCTTCATCCTCACTTCCCCCTTATTCTCTCCTCTTCACCTTTTACTCCTTCATGCTTTCACTTTGTTGTTTTTTCAGCCTATTCCTTCATTTCGTTTCCCTGTTGCTTCACATTCGCTTATATTGCCATACTTTACTCATGTCTTCCTTTCGCCTCTTTCTCCATTCGTTCTCACTTCCATTACTGTCGTCTTAATTTAGTTCTCCCTTTTGCTTCTGTTTCCTATTTGTTTCAGCCTTTATTGCATTCCTTCGCCTGTTGCTTCGTAGTCCGTTTTATAATCTCTTCCTTTACTCACTGTCTATTTTACTTCTTACATTTTCTCCCCACTCCCCATGCTCCTTACCTTAAGCATTTATATACTGCAAACTAAATAGGTTCCTTGACACCTTTGTATTACCAATTTATTTCTTCATGTGACTGGGTAACATATGTATATGATTTTTATAAGTTTCATTGATTTATAAAGGAAAATAAATGACAGTATTAACCCCTTCCTTACAAACGGTTTCCCTAGAGCTTAAGAAAGTCGGATGTTTGTATCATAAATAAATCAGATAAATAAGTAAATGAACAGAGATAAAAAGTCATAAATAAAGAGCCCAGGAGTGATCAGCAAAGTCACTAGGCTCCCTTAGCTCAACCCCTCTAACCTTTACCCTTCTTACCTCAACCTCTCCTTACCTCAACTTCTCCTTACCTCAACCCCTCTTACAACAACTTTTCCCTACCTCTGCCTTTCCTTACTTCAACCTCTCCTTACCACAACCCCTCTTACCTCACCCCCTCCTTGCCCCCTCCTTCCCTCAACCTCTCCTTACCTCCTGAACCACCTACCTACTTAACTCTTTACAACCTCAAAACCTCCTTAGCTCCTTGACTACCTACCTTCCTCTTTCCTTCCTCAATTCCTCCGTACCTCCATGACCACCAACCTGCCTACCTCTCCCCCCACCCATCCCTGTTTCTCCACTCAATTCCCCCTCCTTCATACCTTACGCCACCCCCCACCCCCTCCTCACTCCAACCCTCTTATTACCTCACATAGCCCTCCTTCCTTTCCCCAGGTAATTCCCCCCTCCACCTCACTTAACTCTCTCTCCCTCACGTAACACACACACACACACACACACACACACACAAACACACACACACACACACAAACACACACACACACACTCTCTCTCTCTCTCTCTCTCTCCCCCCCCCCGTAAGCACCAGCACGAAAGATAACGTGACAAAAAGCCATACTGATAAATAGGCTAAGAAAATCACCTCAAATCCCAGCTCTTTTTTGCTTACCCCCCCCTCTCTCTCTCTCTCTTTCTCTCTCTCTCTCTCTCTCTCTCTCTCTCTCTCTCACACACACACACACACACACACACACACACACACACACACACACACACACACACACACACACACACACACACACACACGTCCTCTTCAGCACTAACCAAACTGCCTGAGAATGTTATGAGCCACGTATGAGATGATCTTTAGTCTGTTGTGGGAAAACGGATTGACTCTGAAATATTCTAAAATGCTTCCTAATCTCTTACTGTCTTTACATTAATATTAATTTTTGGTCCTTCAGTTTGTTTTCTGCTTCTAGGTTTTGTTGATTAATTGCCAAGTCCATTTTTTATTTTTTATTGGAGAAAAATAAATTGAAAATTGTCGTAATACTTTAATACCTTCTGGTTTTAATGCGGATGTAGTTGTTTTTTCCTCCAGACTTTTTAATTTGAGAATAAATGATTTCGTAACCTCTCGTGTTGTGGGGACGGCTCATTGTTATCCGTATCTCCCCTGCACTAGTGGATCATCTGGCACTCCTTCTGCCACCCCACACCAGCAGACTGAGCCGTCCCCTGAACACACAAGGTACCGCCAGGGAGTTGAGAATGGAGCGCTATCGGACCTCCCTGGATTTCAAATATTTCTTTACTCAAAATTCGAAATCGCATCGTAGTGAAGAGGTTAATGATTCGAGGAAATAAATCGCCCCAAAAAGGCCATTACGTATATTGACAGATTTAATTTTCCTTTTCCCTGAGGCCACCTCTTTTGAACCAGCTACTAATTATTGGAAATCCATGAAGTTTGTGGGTTTGAGAACTGCTTCTGTTGCCTAAGTTAAACATTTGAATACGGTTATTATTATTATTATTATTATTATTGTTATTATAATTATTATTATTATTATTATTATTGTTATACTTATTATTATTATTATTATTATTATTATTATTATTATTATTATTCTCTGTCTGTCTGTCTGTCTCTCTCTCTCTCTCTCTCTCTCTCTCTCTCTCTCTCTCTCTCTCTCTCATGTTGATGTTCTTGTGTGATTTATTTCTTTACACTACTTTCTATATATACTTTTTTTGTTTGTTTTAGTTAACTTTAGGTATATTTTTCGAGTTGCAGGCTACGTTACCCTCTTTTGAACAGTCTCTCCAGAACTTAAAATAAATAAATAATACTTTCTGTGGTTGAAGTGGTTGCTTGAGTTCCCAGAGATTGAGAAGGAACGATTTGGTTACATACGAGTGTGTGTGTGTGTGTGTGTGTGTGTGTGTAAGAGAGAGAGAGAGAGAAAGAGAGAGATTGCTGTACTTCATATCTTCGTAATATCACCAGAATTTGCTTAGGTAACATGCAAGACGATATCAAAGTGCAACAGACAAAATAAATTGCTCAGAAAGAAGTTTTACGAAATCCCCCATCCCGACGAGAAGACAAGCCAGCGTGTGAGAGTGAGCGTGTCTCCTGAGCTTAGGGGAAAATGGAGTGTCTGGCGTGAGAACAAGCTGTCTCATGAGTAAATAGGCCGGGAATACGTTGGATAGAGGAAGACAGGAGATTGTGTGTGTGTGTGTGTGAGAGAGAGAGAGAGAGAGAGAGAGAGAGAGAGAGAGTGAGAGAGAGAGAGAGGTATGGGAGTGTACAGATACTTGAGGTATGAAGAGCCTTATCACACAGGTAGTAATCCTAACACTTAACACTCCCCGCCTCTCATACTCGATAACCGTGTAGGCATGTCGAGTGTTAGCTACCTGGTCGAGAGAGAGAGAGAGAGAGAGAGAGAGAGAGAGAGAGAGGTCGTATCAAGGATTTTAGTTGTATAAAATTTGCATGTGTAGAAGTGTCCTGTTTGATAGTGTGTGTGGTTGGGTGGGTGTGGGTTTGGGTGGGTGCATTTAGACGTCAGTGAAGACAAGAAAAATGCTTAATTTAAAGTGCATGTATCTTTGTTATGCGTTCTTCTGTGCATCTAGGTTCATTTTGATTACCCCAGTGGCATGTGAGTGTTAAGGAAATAATCTCTTATCTCCCTTGTCTCTGTCTTTCACTCCTCCTTCCTCCCTCTATCTCATCTGCACCTCTAAGCACCTCACCCTTACCTGTCGTCTCCCTCTTTCTTTACCTTCTCAATGATGTTCTCGTTATATCAACACTCCCACTACCTTCCTCCTACTTTACTCCCCCTTCTCCTGCCTCTACATATTACTCTTCTCATTCCTCCTGCCCACCGCCCTACCTTCTTATCTCCCCTACCTGCTGCATCCTTCCTACCTGCCTGTCTACCTCGCCAACTTGAGGCAGGAACATCGACTTGTCATCCTCCCACGGGTCATCATATCACCAGCTGCAGTGCACGTGCTAGGCAGTAACGAGACTCCTCATGTGATACACCCCTCTCCCATTAACACCTGTATAGCCACCTGTTTATTGACGCTTGTATATTCAGACCTGTTTATTGACGCATATGTATTCAGACCTATTATTCACACCTGTATATCCTTACACACACACACACACACACACACACACACGCACACACACACACACACACACACACACACACACACACACACACACACACACACACACACACACACACACACACACACACACACACACACACACACACACACACACACACACACACACACACACACACACACACACACACTTTCACCTGCAGTCCTACATACCTTCCCAGGGTTCTACACATTAACACACCCGCATGTTTGCACTACCAAAGCACGCACTACTTCACATGAGTACACACACACACACACACACACACACACAGAAAATCAGTTACGTATATTTCATGTTTTCTCTACCCCCATAAACCTTGTCTCTTTCATCAACAGGTGAGTGAGAGAGGCGAAGCAGAAACTCCGTGTATTTGGGTATCGTGAGTACCAGAGCAGTTTCTTTTGTATATCTTTACCCCGTCACTACGAGAGGCCGTATTCCAAGGTGAAGAAAATCCCTCGTCCACATCAAGAACAGTGAAATAAGACGTTGTTGTTGGTGGTGGTGGTGGTGGTGGTGAAGGGTTACTTGAAGATGTTTTTAACCCCATTACTACTTCAGGTGTCAAAGTAGTTCGTCAGGTGTCAAAATAATCCTTCAGGTGATAGCAAGAATAAAATCTCGTCGACGTCGTGGTGCTGAAATTTTTTTTTTTTTTTTGTTTTTCTCAATATTCATCATCAGAAACATTGTTTTAAAATTATGTAGTATTTTTTATGCCCATTTCTTCGTGTTATAATACTTATTCTGTTTCTTATTTTTGTTTTCTGTTTTTTGTACTATCTTGTGTTTTATTCACTTCCAGGTTTAAGAGAGCGGGAGGTGTTTACTTTCTGATGGTTTTCTCTTTTGTTTATGGTGCGTGTCAATGCCGTGGCCTTCTTTTCGTTCTTGCCTCTTCTCTTCTCATAGTTACTGCTTCTCTTTAACACCCTTTTACTTTTTCATTCTTAAATACTCATTCCATTTCTTATGTCTGCCTTTCTTCGTGCTTCCTTCTC
This sequence comes from Coenobita brevimanus, assembly GCF_032717465.1. NCBI lineage: Eukaryota > Metazoa > Arthropoda > Malacostraca > Decapoda > Coenobitidae > Coenobita > Coenobita brevimanus. The sequence continues at coordinate 61,106,997 of NC_136959.1, read as the reverse complement.
TCCTTCCTCTCTCTCCTTCACTTCCACAACTATTTCATTCCTTCTTTTCCTCTAGTATTGACACCATTTTATCGACTTTTCTCCCCCCCCCCTTTCCTCTCTTCTTTCTCCTTCCTCCCCTCCTCCTTTACCTCTACTCCCCCGCGTCATCATTTCTTGGTAATCACATATTTCATCCTTCTCTCCCTTTCCCCTCCTCTCCCTTGTGTCCTTCATTCTTCTTCACTCGTGACTTCTTTTATCTCTCCCTTATTTTTTCTGTTTCTCTCTTCGCTTTTCCCCTTCCCCTCCATTCTTCTCCCCAGTCTTTTCAGTTACTTTTCTTCACCTTCCCTTCTCCTCCTTTCCCCCTCCTCTTTCCTTTCCTTATCTTGCTTAACTTAACCTTACACATTCTTGTCTTGCCTCACCTTCTATCACCCTGCCTTGCCTAACCTTACCTTACCTTACCTCACCTCACCGTACCTTACCCTGCCTTACCTGACCTTACCTTACCTTACTTACCTTGGATTACCTTACCTTACCTTACAACTCACATCATCTCACCCCACTCCACCCCACCCATCCAGCCTCTCTTTTCGTATCTTCTATCCCCTCCCCTCCCTCCTCCTTTTTGTCCTTGACCCCCTGGAGGCCGAATACGTGGCAGTTGTGGCGTGAGGTGGGAGGGGAGGCATGCAAGGCCGTGTAACTCATGCCCACCCGAGGACAATTTTTAAGTCACCCCTCTTTATCGTTTATTTTTACTTATCTTTTACCTCCTCTTCTGCATTTTTTTTCATTACTTTGTCTCTTTTATTGCATTTTTCTCTCATACCTTTCTAATATTCCAGTTTATCGCCCTTTCATTCCTTTCTGTCCTTTTTATCGTAATTTTTTTTACGTATCTTTCTACCTCTTTTTAATTGTTTTTTCCTCTTTCCTGTCTCCTTTTTATCACGTTTTTTTCATACCTGTACTTTTTGTTGGCCGTGAATATTTGTATAGTCTGACATTCTTTTACTGTACATATATGCTTTGTGGTAGTGTCATGTAGTAATGTTTATGGCTATGTTTACATCTAAATATCTAACCTTTTCTCTGTTTATGTGCATGTCTGTCCATCTGTTTATATGCCTGTCAGTATGTATCTGTGTATCTATCTGTCTGTCTATCTATCTATCTGTCTGTCTGTCTATCTATCTGTCTGTCTGTCTGTCTGTCTGTCTATCGAATTGTTTGTCTATAAGTATCCGTCAGGCTATCGATGTGTATTTATTGATCTACCGACCTCTCTGTCTATGTTTCTAACTATCGATCTGTCCGTCTCTGAGTATCTGTATGTTCGTTTATTGCCCTACCTGCGTGTCTGTCTGCCTGTCTGTCTGTCTGTCTTGTTACCTGTGTGGCATGCAAGGCCGGCTTAACTCATGGCCAATCGAGGACACTCTATCTGTTGACATTTTTTTATCGCATTTTTCTGTCATCTAGTATTTTTTTTTTTTTTTAGTGACCCTGAAATGTTGAATCTGGTTTGGCATTCATTCTCATAAGATTATTATTATTATTATTATTATTATTATTATTATTATTATTACCTTCTGCCACTTTCGTCTGCCTTTCATCTGCGTTCAATTAATTTATTTTTTAATGTGGGCATACTTTAAATAGCCCGTTCCCCAAGATCCATCAGTCATTCTTCATAGGACACCATTTTCGCTCTGATACCCACCATCCGTCTTGAATACACGTTATGGCTATCTCATGCAGAACTGGTATTAGTCGGGGTGTTTTTATTTGTCTGTCTGTCTGCATGTCTCAGTGTCTCTCTGTCTTTGTCAACCTCTTTGTCTGTCTCTGTCTACGGTGTGTTATTAAATGTCTCTCTCCGTATGCCTCTGTTACTGTTTGTCTCCGTCTGTTCAGGTGTTTTTATACCTATCCTGTGTGCCTGTCTGTCTTTCTATCTGTCTGTCCAGCCATTATTTATCAATTTAGCATGCAAGGTCGTCTTTTACTCATCTCGAACCGAGGACAGTCTCTTTCTCTCAACATTTTTTTTTTATCAGATCTTTCGTACCTGGATGTTTTATAGTTCTGGTTGTGTGTGTGTGTGTGTGTGTGTGTGTGTGTGTGTGTGTGTGTGTGTGTGTGTGTGTGTGTGTGTGCACTTCCCTTGCGTAGCTCACCATTTACTTTTCTATCCATCTGTCTTATGTGTATCTGGTTATATGCTTAGATCTCTCTGTCTCTCCATCTGTTTGGTCTATATCTGTCTAAGTATCATTCAGTCAGTCCTCTCTCTCTCTCTCTCTCTCTCTCTCTCTCCCCTTGGTTTTTCCTCTGTTTTGTATTTCCTGTTTGTTTTTTCTTTCCTCCCCCTCTTTGCTCTCTCTTACATAAACATTTCTCGCTTACCATAACACCACTTCCTCCTCCCCTGGCTCCTCTCCCTCCTCCTCTCTCTCTCTCTCTCTCTCTCTCTCTCTCTCTCTCTCTCACACACACACACACACACACACACACACACACACACACACACACACACACACACACACACACACACACACACACACACACCACCTCCTCCTCCTTCCTCTTTTTCTTCTTCTTTCTCCACTTTGCCTTTTCCGTCACCCATTCCTCCCTTTCCCTTCTTCTCCCTCCCACTCCGTCCCTCATTCCCTCGCTCCTTCCCTCCCTCCCGCCCGAGAGAGAGAGAGAGAGAGAGAGAGAGAGAGAGAGAGAGAGAGAGCCCGGATCATGGGGGAGCAGTTTATTACCCTTTTCTCAGTTATATCCACTCTCGAATTCCGCCAACGCCACATCCGGGACTCTCCTCATTCCTATATATCGAGCCTCACGGGCCGCAGAGTCTAGTAGGCGTAATTCTAGAGCGCCACATCAAGAGTCAGGACAGATTCGTAGAGCCTAACTGAAGCTACTGAAACTGGTAGTGTTTTGTGTACCGAAGGAATTACTGTTTGTTTTCTTAATGACTTCCAGGTGCATGTGCATGTGATGATTATGTGGTGTGTATATGAGAGAGAGAGACAGACAGACAGACAGACAGACAGAGACAGACAGACGATATTGCTTTGCTGGGAAGCGGATAATTACATTTAGCTAGAAAACAGAGAGAGAGAGAGAGAGAGAGGCAGGCTGGGAGGTAGCCTGGTAGGTAGGTGGGGGTAGGTATGTAGGTAGACGGATAGAAACTAGATAGATAGATATAGATAGATAGATTGATAGATAGATACGGTAGTTATAAGGACTAACACGGACTGCTTCGCTTGTAGCCTTGAATAGCCACGCTTGATACTCATCAGAAAAATCCACATCCACCAAAGACGCGGAAATAACGCCAAAAAATAAACCCGACATTGCAAGACATGACAACCGCTCGCCTGTGATTGTTAGATGATGCTAGGTTGCATTAATTCCTTCTATTATTATTATTATTTATTATTATTATTATTAGTTACCATATTATTGTTTTTTTATTGTTTTATTTATTTATTTATTTGTTCTTGCTCTTATCATGCGACTTTATGCACCCTAGTAGTGGAGAGAAATGAAGGCTTTATTTAACCCCTCCAGTTCTTAAAGTCTCGGTGGACCTAGGTAAAATCGTCTGGTTGGGGCAGGACAAAGGTAAACCACACACACACACACACACACACACACACACACACACACACACACACACACACACACACACACACACACACACACACACATTCCTCTATGTATGTCTGCCTGACCAGAATATCCACAAGCGCACAGTCTTACACGCACATAACTCCTACACGCACACAGCACCTGCACGCACACGCCACATATCTCTAAGCCACATTGTGGACAGGTTTACATAGAATTGGCATGCGTGTGTATCGTGTTATGAGCCACATGTACGTTTTCTTTTGCAGTATTCTTGTCTTCTCCACATGATATTATTCAGCTTGGGATGATGATGATGATGATGCGAGATATATGTGTTATGATATGATGTAATATGATATGCTGGTAGTGGTGGTGATGATGATGATGGTGGCGGCGGTAGTGGTGGTGGTGGAAGTGGTGATGATGATGATGATTGACCTCTCGTAATGAAGGGCAGCAGGTCCGCAAATCCGGGACACACAGATTTATGCGACCGGAGAAGTGACTTACCACGGGCATAGGCTACAAAAATAAGTAAATAAATATATAAATGGAATGAAGCGCGAGAATTGCAAGTAGGAATACCGTACTGGGGAAGCTTTATTGGTGAGTTAACGAGGCTGTATGTGTCACTGATGGAATTTTAACGGGGTGGGAACTTAAGATAACACACGAAAAGACATACTACTTCACCCTCTTAAATGGCCGCCGCTGTATGGATTCGCACCAGGGTCCCGAGGATTGGCAGAAACATGCAGTCCCCAGGTGAGTCATTGCATGAATATTTCCAGGCAGGTAAAACGAGGTGCTCACGCAAACACGCGCTTCTGCAAACACACTCACGCGGACAAACACGGGGACACATTTATACTTGCTTCTGGAGACGTTTACACACACGAGAGAGAGAGAGAGAGAGAGAGAGAGAGAGAGAGAGAGAGAGAGAGAGAGCAACACACAGACGGAGCAGCAAACAGACAAACACCAACCCCAGCAAACCCAGTCATAAAATAAAACCACGACATTAATTCGAGGTTGGAGTGATGTATGAAGGGGTAGTGGAGAGAGAGAGACCACGAGGAAGTATTACTAATGCTGGAGAAGCACGGTAGTGGGCAGTAAATAACGGGGAAATACCTGCTGTGGCACCTTATTAGAGAGAGAGAGAGAGAGAGAGGATATTGCTTTGCTGGGAAACGGATCATTACATCTAGCTAGAAAACAGATAGAGAGAGAGAGAGAGAGAGAGAGAACAGATCACATATAACTTAAAAATATAGAGAGCGAGAAGAAAATCGAGAACCGGATATAACGAAGGGTATTAATTGGAACTAAAAGGCTTCCAGGCACATTTTTTAGCTGTATTGAAATTGTGATGGAAAGCATTGCATTTTTTACTCGTTTGACCCTCAAGTATGCTTATATTGTGTGTGTGTGTGTGTGTGTGTGTGTGTGTATGTGTGTGTGTGTGTATGTGTGTGTATGTGTGTGTGTGTGTGTGTGTGTGTGTTGACGTGGGTTTCAGAGGTGGTGTGTATGTGTATGACCGACTGGGTGTAACGACCAGCCAGTAAAGAGGGACTAAACCAGTAGTGCGTGTGTATAGACTATTAGTGTGTGTGTGTGTGTGTCTGATGTAGCTCCCACACCTATTCGGTTCGTTGTATGGGTTGTACACACACACACACACACACACACACACACACACACACGTCTGTTGAACTGTGTAATCCTTAGATTTGAAATAGGCCTAGTTACCAGACTCACCTGGCGAACTGTATAAGGCCAAAACTTAATTAGCCTACTTGTTTCACTCTTGTCGAAAGGTGTAAGGTCAGAACTGAAGGATCCTACCTGAGTTTTACCTTTTGAGCGGTGTGCGACCAAAACTTCATCAGCCGCATTTCTCTTACTTTGACATCCCGCTATTAGTCCGGCCAAACCGGTCGGGGTTTGCGCGGTTCCGTCAGTACGTCCGTCAGTCCGTCCACAGTGTCGTGTCCGCTTTGTAACTTCCACATGCATGGAGAGATTTTGATATAACTTCACACAGTTGTTCGCCATACCTTGATGGTATGTCTTGCACAACAAGCAGCCATCATCTCCCAAGGTCAAGGTCACACTTGGGGCTCAAACAAGGTCGGGTACTGTCATACTTAACAGCCTTACATACATATTGCTATCATACCCACATTGTGTACAGTACACAGTACATACGTATGATTATCATCCGGTCGGGGACTTTGTATTGCAGGCCAATTCTTCATTCACTTGTTTTACTTGGTTTTGTGGCCAAATGTGACAGTATTACGGTTGTACTGTATATACCGTACTTGCCATAGGACTGCTTTGTGACTGGCATCATTTTCCATTGTTATTCTATTGCTACACCTGAGCATTCGGGACGGAAAGATTGCAGTTTTAGTCCAACATAAATGCCATGCCTGATCACCTGCTGAAGCCCACTCCGTTGGGCGATTTCTCTTGTGTTGGGGGGTGAGGAAAGCTGCTCAGTCAGCGTAAGTAATATCTAACCTGCATCATTTATTCATTTCCTATTCCCACTGCCACACTCCCGCCCAGACAAGTAGACTGAGCCTTCCCCACAACGTATATCGTAGCGCCAAGTGAGTGTCTAGTGGAGCGCTATTTACGGACCACCCTGCATGGCTCAAAGCTAAGTAGCCCACCTAATTTGCACCTGTTGGACCGTGTAAGGCGTAATGCCCACCTGCCGGAAAAGGGCCAAGGCACAGGTAATGATGGTCAACAGGACTTTTAAAAGAGGTTCATGCATAAATTGTTTTACCTGGGTCGTGGCCTGAACTTCCCTCCTCAACCTCTCCTCTATCCCCAACACAGCCCATCCATCTGTTCAAGCATATCTTAGTTCTATGGCCGCTCGGAGACTCATACCTCTGCCGCCCCCTTATTATACTGTACCTACCTATCTACCTTTCCTCCAAACCACTCCACCTCCCCATCACTATCACCACCCCTCCCCCTTCCCCACCCCATCCTCTTCCCCTGCCTCCACATTTATCTCCCATTCCTTCCACTCCCATTCTCTTGCCATTTCTCCCTACCTCCTGCTGACCACTCCACTTCCACGACCACCACCACCACCACCTCCCCTTTCCACCTCCCTTATCACCCCCCTCTCTCTCCACCCCAGCCACTTCCGGGTTTCAAAGCCACTGGGAGACTCAGACCCGTGCGTGGACCGGATTTCACACTTTGTTTAAGGCCAGGGAGGAAGCAAATACGCCTCGATAGCCCGTGAAATTGGATTGGCAGGACATATTTGCGTATCCCGGGAGTGGCGTAGATTAATTTTGCGTAACCCCTTGCCTCAGTGACTCGCTGAATTAGGCTCGTAAGAGAGAGAAAAAAAAAGTTGGGAAAGTGTGTGTGTGTGTGTGAGTTGGAGGGAGGAGGATGGGGCTAGTGTTTGGGGAGGGGATGGTGTGTGTGTGTGAGGGTGTGTTGACAGGTGGGTATGCGGAGAGAGAGAGGTGCTCTTATTGCGTCGATTCTTTTAGTTCTTCCTCCTGGACTCTCTACGTTTTCTTTTTCCTTTCATTTTTTTTTTTTTTAATTTCACTACTACCAGTTTGTTACATTCACTGGTCGTACTGAGAGGGTTAAGGAAGAATACATAACATTCATTTTGATTAGATATTTAACTCTGTTTTGATGTATTTATTTATTTAACTTAATTCGATTTGCTTTATTCTTTTTGGGAGATATTTAACCCTTTGATAAAAACGGGTGTCATCGTCCTGAATTTTTTTTTTTTTTTTTTTTTTTTTATAGCATGGGGGGTCCTGTGACTTACTCAGCTGAATGAAATAGTCCTGCGTTAGCGAGAATAAAACACTAGAGAGGGGCGATCAGGGGAGGATTAACCCCCTTCAGTAGGATGACCAGTTTCTTCTTCTAGCCACAAGCTGACGATTTTATTCAGCTCTATGACCCACCGGTGTAGTGGATGTGTTAGTGAAGGCTTGATCAAACCCCTCCAGCTCGAAAATCCTCCCATAAGCTGAATAAAATCGTCTGGAGATAAGAACATGGTAATCGAAGGAGTGAAATAAATATCTAATTCGCTGTTCACTTTCACTACTATAGACTTGATATTGCTGTTTCTCCACCTTGACTATTGAGCTGTAATAAGAGGTTAGGACTGTGGAATACGGCGCTAGTCACGAAGAAGTGCTGTGAATAAGATATAGACAGGGCTACGGGAACTAAGCTGCGAAGGAACGAAAATCTCCGAACTTAAAATGATATTATATTGATGTATAGGATTCACGCCATTTAATGTATTTTTGAGTAGCTTCGAAAGAGAGAGAGAGAGAGAGAGAGAGAGGGGGGGAGAGAGAGAGAGAGAGAAGGGGGAGGGTTGGTCATACATTATTTAGTCCATATATTCTAAGTCTTTCCCTCCTCTGTCTCCTCTCTTTATGTTTATATTATTTTCTCCTCCCTTACTTTCCTTTTTTCTTCTTTACTTACTCTCCCAACTCTCACACCTTTCCTCGCCCTCCCTCTCTCTCCCGTACTTCCATCAATCTCCCCTCCCCCTCCCCTCCCCGTTCGTTCCCAGTTCTTTGTATTTTGTCCAGTACAGTTCGTCTCCTTCCCAGTTTCTTCTGCATTTCCGTATATACATTTCCTGATTTCATTCTCTCTCTCTCTCTCTCTCTCTCTCTAAATCAGTCAGTTTATGTATCTAACACACACACACACACACACACACACACACACACACACACACACACACACACACACACACACACACACACACACACACACACACACACACACACACACACACACACACACACACACACACACACGACACAACACAACACAACACAACACACCACACCACACCACACCATCACACTCCCTCCACACTCACAGACACGCCTCCCCCTCACACAGACACGCACAAACACACGGAAAGAAGAGGGAGGATGGGTCGAAAAGTGTAGTAACAGAATTCCTGATGCCCTTCACCACCCCAGCGCCAAAAAGTTTTCAAATTACTCCAAAAGTCTGTGTAATTTTGCCTCCTCGAAATAAGAGATGTCTCTGTTTCCTGTCTCGTCAAGAGCTGGGGAGCGGTTTTGTGTGTGTGTGTGTGTGTGTGTGTGTGTGTGTGTGTGTGAGAGAGAGAGAGAGAGAGAGAGAGAGAGAGAGAGAGAGAAGGATCGTAGTTTAAAATTAGAAGATTGAATGAGATGATGGGAAGATGAGGTCCTTGCTGTGCGAGAGAGAGAGAGAGAGAGAGAACCATTAAATGACGCGACCCCATCCTTAAGTCGAACATTATCTTCTTTTATTAATAAGCTTTTTATCATCGTCAAAAGATTAAGTACAATAAGTGTGATAAGTGTGAGGAAGTATTCAAGACGGGGAATGGTAGGATGGATAGAAGGTATTTTAAGTGGGATAGTGTAATGGGTAGAGGATAGTGAGAATGACAAAGTGAGGGGTAGTATGAGGGATAGAGGATGGTGAGAAAGGGTTAGAGAGGTACGTATAGACCCGAAAATGAGGAAGAACAAGTGGGGTCAGGGTGATGGGAGAGGGTGAGGGAATACAAAGGAGTACAATGGAGGAGGGACAGCACCAGAGCTATAGAGGGGAACTAAATGCAAGGTTGATGATGATGATGATGGGATGGAGTGAAGGAGGTCTGAAATTTAGAAGTGAAGATGAGCTGAGCCAGGGACGGGGCGATGGGAGAGGTGAGAAAGAGTATGGTGCCATCATTTTTTTTTTCTTTTCTTGTATTGGTGAGACTATTATCTTGAGGGTGGGGGAGACCGTTCGTAGTGCATGGAGTACACAAACTCTTTCAGTCTCGTCTTTATTATATCTTTATTTCAGGGAAGGGAAGACCGCTCGTAGTAAAGGAGCTAGATCCCTTGACCCCTTCAGTTCGATGGTTTCACACAGCGCAGGGTTTGAAAGAAGAAAAAAAAAATCTGCGATGGAGAAGAGAAGCCTAAATGAAAATCGGTTGCCGAAAAAAAGGGAATGGAGGGGAGAGTGAAAAATGCAGGATATAGTATTATGAGTATTTAAGCCATGCAAATAGGCAAAAGGGGATGTGTAAATATGTGTGTAAATAAGGGTAGATAGAGGTCACACACACACACACACACACACACACACACACACACACACACACACACACACACACACACACACACACACACACACACACACACACACACGGCCATACGACTAAAGCAATTCAGTGTGATGACGTCTTTTTGCTGTATGTCAGTTACAAAGAGGGTGAACAAGAGGGCAAGGGCGAGGAGAGAGGGGGTGAATAAGTGGACAAGAAGGGGACTTAGAGGGTGAATAAGAGGACAAGGAAGGGGACAAAGAGGGTGAATAAGAGGACTAAGAGAACAGGAAAGGGGACAGAAGGAATTGCGATCGGGTTAGCCGTGATACAAATGCATCTTTGGAGTCAGGACAGGCCGTCAGATGGGGTAGGTGATGGGGAGGGAGTGCGTGGTGACTTGAGAGTGAGAGAGAGAGAGCACATGAAAACCTCCAGATAAGGTAAATGAAGAGTGTAATGAAGGGAGGAGTGGTGAGCAAAGTAATGAATCGGGAGTTGGAGGTGTTGGAGTGAAAGAAAGGTGAAGGGGGAGTGAAGATGGAGAAAGGGAATAGAGGGGAGAGGGGAGTGGAGGTGGAGGAATGGAAGTGGGGTGACAGTGGAATAAAGGTGGAGGTGTGATTGGAGAAGGGAGTGAAGGTGGAGGGATGGAAGGGTCGAGTGAGAATGGAGTAGGGAGGTGGAGAGGGAGAGGGAGGTTTGGAGAAGTGGACGGGGACGGAGGGGGAGTGGAAGAGGGTCTATTGAAGTGAAGGACAGGAAGAATAGGCAGAAAATATAATTACGGGAAGGTTAATGAGCAAGAGACGGTGTTGAAGGCGAGGAGGGTGATTAAGGAGGAAATTGAACGTGCGATAGTGTTTAGGGCCGTCTTCTGAGTGGCACAGCAAAATTCGTAACACTTTGTCCTTAGCGATTTAGGTCGCATATTACACCTTGAGAATCTTTTATGTTAGTTCTGTATTCAAGTATAGTTGCCCCCGTAACATACAAAAGGATACAAAGGTGAATTATGCAGACTAAATCGGTAAGGAAGACGTGTTAGGAAATCACCAAAGCCGATTACAAACAGCTATACGGCCTAATTCTCAAACGCAATACAAGGTGACGCCTATTTCATGACCTGAGAGAGATGAAAGTGGCTTCGTGTCCTGTACTTAGCTGCTCACAAGTGTACGCCGTCCCACCAAAGCCCTTATGAAATTCGAATATTAGATACCTTACTTTCTTTCCTTTACAGGTGGCTTTACATTGAGAGACAAGCCAAATGGTTTCTTGTAAGCCAAGAAACCATTTACAACGCTGGGTGGTAACCATATAACCAAACCATACGTGCTCCCTACGTGTGAACAAGTGGGTTGGTGGAGGGTTAGTGCCCCTCCCCTTAAAACAAATAACTCAAAGTCAAATGGCCACCCCTTAAGGGATTATGGTGTCTGGCAATAGATAGATAGATAGATAGATACTTTCCCTTCGTCCACGTGAAAGGGATTGACTTTGTATCCTCAACGTGATTACAAAGTTGCCCTCATTTTCTAAGCTGTAATTTCTTTTGTGTATATATTAACCTGTATTCTGTATTTACCTCCTCACAGAGTTGCCCTCTCTCTAAGATATAGTGTTCCTTCGTGTATATAAGGGTTGACACTGTTCTGTCTTTAGTTACCCACAGATTTGCGCTCTTGAGATATTGTTTTCCTTTCGTGTGTGTGTGTGTGTGTGTGTGTGTGTGTGTGTGTGTGTGTTTGTGTTTGAAAGGGTTGACGCTGTGTTCTATATTTGGCTGGTCAGAAGGCTCCTACCCTCTCTCGCCACACCACTCCAGTGAAATCCGATCAGGCTTTGGTTTTCCTTCGTCCTCGTGAAAGGGATTGTGTATGTGTCCTCTTCTTGTCTTCCCTCAAGGTTAATCTCCCTTACCACTCTACTCCCTGTGCTCCCTTTTTTCACCATTGAATTCCCTGTGCTCTCTTTTGTCACCACTCAACTCCCCGGATCTCCCTCTTCACTCAACCCCCTGTGCTCCCTTTTGTCACCACTCAACTCCTTGTGCTCCCTTTTGTCACCACTCTACTCCCTGAGCTTCCTTTTTCAGCCTCTACTCCCTGTGCTTCCTTTTTGTCACCACTCAACCCCTTATGCCCTATTTCACCAGTGAAGTCCCTATGCCCTTTTTCACCAGAACTCCCTATGCTCCCTTTTTTCACCACTCACCTCCCCGTGCTCCCTTTTTTTCTGCCACTCAACTCCTTACGTCCTTTTTCACCACAACGCCCGTGATATTAGCACTTCTTTACAGTGAAAATATATATATATATTTTTTTCATTCACATATAAGTCGTTGCTCTTGTGTCCTTGGAGCCATTCACAATTATACCCTCCCTTTTCTCATCTCTGCCACGATTCACCATTCGCACCATCCTACCTCTCATCTCTGTGCCATGTTTAAGCATTCGCACCATCCCACCCCTCATCTCTGTGCTATGTGTCACCATTTGCACCATCCCACCTCTCGTCTCTGTGTACCCTGTTTCACCATTTGCACCATCCCACCCCTCATCTCTGTTGTGTTTCACCATTCGCACCATCCCACCTCTCGTCGCTGTGTACCCTGTTTCACCATTTGCACCATCCCACCCCTCATCTCTGTTGTGTTTCACCATTTGCACCATCCCACCTCTCATCTCTGTGCCCTATGTCACCATTCATCTTCCTAACAGTGTAAAACTGTAAAGCTCCCCAATTCACCATTCATCTTCGTAACAACGTAAAAATGTAAAGCGTCCTTCCTCTCCGCTAAAATTCGATCAAGGTTTAGTTTTCCTTCGTCCACATGAAAGGGTCTTCCTGTCCTGTATTTGGCTGACGCTTTCTGACCACTCTGTTCCAGCGAAATCAGATCAAGATGCAGTTTTCCTCGTGCTTAGTTGATTGATTCTGTGTGTGTGTGTGTGTGTGTGTGTGTGTGTGTGTGTGTGTGTGTGTGTGCCCAGAAAATAGATTAAGATATCGTTGTCCGTCCACTTTGAAGGAATTGACTTTGTGTTCTAAATATGCCTGCTCACAAACTTGCCGTCTCTCAAAGATAAAAATTTTCCTCTGTAAATGACGTTGTGTTTGATTGAAGGCTGCTCACTTAAAAAGTTACTCTGTTCCTGAGATCCAGTTTTCCTTCGTGTATGTGAGTGGGATTGAATTTGTCATATATTCCTCGTAAGGTTGCACTCTCCCAGCACTCAGCTCCAAATGTAGGCTAATCCGATGAAGGGATGGCTTTCCTTCGTCCACGTGAGAGGTTGAGTTCATGTCTTATATCTGATTCACTGTCTCACCTCTCACCTCACATTCCTAACAACCACCGACCTTCCTCTCCATCTGCTGAAAAATAAAGGTAGAGTGTTCCTTCGCCCACGTGAAAGGGATTGACTGTATGTGTCTTCTGTGTGGCTGCTCACAAGGCTGTCTGGGCTGCCCTCAGAAGCCATCTATACCACCCCTTCACTGGAAACTCAATACTCCCCCCTCCCCCACCACCACCATCCACTCAAGTCTTTCACCCACCGCCAGCCACCACCACAACAACAACAATGCCCTCACCACCACCATCCTTGCAGTTTCACCATCAAAGCCCGTGTCCTCAGAGCTGTGTAGTTCCCGTCAACCGCAGTTTGTTCTTGACATTCGTGACAGTTAAAATGTTAATATATTCATGACAGGTGGAATTGTACTGGATTCATCACAGCTACTTCAACATTATCACTGTATGGCCTCACAACCACTGCACACTTTCATTTTCAGAGCTTGTTTCCTAAGAGCTCATATAATTCCCGCCAACGACAACATATTCGTGGTGGAATCATGACAGTATTCATGACAACTGTAGTACGACCATCCTTCTCACAGCTAACCAGGACCCATTCACCTTAACTTGGTGTAGATTTTCGTCCTTTTGCAACTTAAGTAACGCAGGGACAGGAAGAGACAGTGCTGCGGCTCTACATACTTTCCATAGCCTCTTCATGACTGCCACCCTATTCTAGTATTAATATATTGCTATAACTCAACATTCAAGATGGGGAGGTGGCAATTGAAGGCCTGGTTGGAGGTAAGAAAGTAAATTAAGCATCAAAACAATAGCTTCAATATAGTCTGCGCATTTTCACCATTAGCCTTTTTTTTTTTTTTTTCCAAAGCTGTTTCGTTCCCATCTACCACATCTTATTCATGCCAGATACTTAGCTGAAATTTCACTCTTTATACTGATACGAGTTGAAATGTTTATATAGTACTTTCACGACCACAAATTATCATTTATTCCTGTATATCACAATCCCATCAGTCTTGCCATCGGATCCTGAAATATAGTGACCAGTGCCAGTGTCGCCAGTGTCTTTAGTTCGCCAGTTTCGCCAGTGTAATTCGCCAGTTTCGCCAGTATAATTCGCCAGTTTCGCCGGCATAATTCGTCATTTTCACTGGTGTAATTCGTCAGTTTCGCCAGTGTAGTTAGGGGACGCGGCCGCCAGAGCAGCTCATCAGACACGCCACAACAATTTCGCCACTGACAGCTCATAGGGGGAGGCAAACCCGGCGCTTCTGTTGCATAAATTAATTAGAGCGGACAGGTGGTGCTCAGGGAAGGAAGGTCAACAGAACGCTCAGGTGCAACGCGGCGCAACAGATGCGACATACACAGGTGCAATTAGGAGAGAGAGCCGCACACAGATCACCCTCAAAACATGTGCCGTGTTTAGCGTTGTAGTGGAAGGGGTAGTGGAAGGGGAACGCTGGAAGCAACTTATTGTTGTTGTTGTTGTTACTGCTGTTGCTGTTTCTTTTCTTCGTATTTCTGTTGCTGTTTCTGTTGTTGTTCCAGTATCGCCTGAAACGTGAACCCAGCGGACTGCAGGCTTACGGCGTTTAAAAAGGAGAGAAACACGAGAAACAGCTTATTGTTGGTGTTTAACAGGAGGGAAACACGAGAAACAGCTTATTGTTGTTGTTTGTGTCATTGCCCCTGGGTCATCTGAAACGTGAACCCAGTGGACTGCAGGCTTTTGTTCCCCTTCTCCTGTCATTCATCATCCATTCTGGGGGGGATAGGAAGGGAGTGAGGGACCTTTGTAGACCCCGGCAGTAGAGCCACCTGGTTATATCGGTGCCACCACGTGAAGGCGTCCCCCTCCAGCACCTGTAAGCATCGTAAGCCCTTCAGGTGGATAATCTAGTTTGAAATCTTCTTGCTGACATGAATAAAATGAGATCTATATTAATTTCGTCCTCGAACTGAAGAGGTGAATTCTTCATTTTTTTTTTTCCATATACAATGTCAGAGAGAGAGAGAGAGAGAGAGAGAGAGAGAGAGAGAGAGATACTATCAAGGTGTAAAATGCATAATAAATCGCTAAGAAAAAGGTGCAACGAAGCCTCCCAGTTCACCCAGTACGCGGCCCTGTTGCCAATCCTGCTTCTCTTGGAATTACATCGTACTAGCGTGCAGGGTCCAGAGCAAGAACAGTCTCAGTCCAACAGGTGCACTTAAAGCCTTTGGAACCTTGCCATTCCCAGCTCCCAGTTTGTTTTTGGAGTTATGGGTGAGTGTAGTGGTGGTGGGAGGGAAGACTGGTAGATGTACAGGTGTGGCGAGGTGGTGGTGGTTAGGACAGGTTAATTCGTACAGGCTAGGGACGTCTTTCTGATGCTAAGTACAATCGTCAGGAGTTAACGAGAATAAAGTAACATGTACCCGGGTTGCTGGGGTTGGTTCCATGGCTAAGAGAGGGATCAGTTAGCCGAATTATGTGCTGGTCAGGTAACATTGGGTGGTAACGAGCGAATTACCAGTGACGGCATCGTTAAAGGGATGAATTTAAGAAAGTTTGTTTATTATTATTATTATTATTATTATTATTATTATTAATATTATTATTATTATTAGTAGTAGTAGTAGTATAAAATAACGCATAAAAAAAAATTGGAAGTTGCATGAATTAAAAAAAACTCGTCGTCCTGAAAGGGCTTAATTGAAGGCTGTGTGGTGCTCCTGCCCTTTAATTGGGCTTAATCAACAGCAGTTTCTCCTTTCGTATTGACCACTTGCAAATTACCTGCTGTGATGACACCTGCTCCTTCACTGATTACACCTGTCCGCCCCCGCCACGCCCAAACTTTTGCCCGCACGTGTGTGTGTGTGTGTGTGTGTGTGTGTGTGTGTGTATGTGTGTGTGTGTTTTAGCGGTCGGTATGCAGAAGCCTTACATAAAAAGAATCTGTAGTAAAAAAAAAGAAAGAAAGAAAGAAACGAATACCCGCAGGTTTTGTTTGCAGTTGTTTTCGTGAATGTTAATTTTCCGATGACGTTCTTTATCTTTTGCACGTTTATATGTATGTGTGTGATTATGTTACCCACTATACCTACTAGGAGGTGATGGGTAATGGTGGTGATGGTGATGGTGGTGATAGGTGACGATGATGATGATGGTGGTGGTGGTGGTAGTGGTGGTTGGTAATGGGGTGGTGATGGTGGTGGTGGTGGTTGTGGTGTTGATAGGTAATGGGATGATGATATTGGGTGGTGGTGGTGATGGTGGTGTTAATAGGTAGTGGGGTTACGATGATGATGATGATGATGATGATATGCCAGTCCCTGATGATGATATGCCCCTTGGGACTGGCCACCACCTTCATATCCTCCTCGTGACCTCTTGACATAAAATTTGGACCAATCAAGATTTTGGGGGAGGGGGATTCCTTGTAAAATAAAAAGTCCTCTCTCATTGTCCTGACGAAAAGGATGACAAAAATTGGAGGTAATTTTGGCCGGTCTTTTCGGCATAACTCTCGACCTAATAATTTTTTCGCTGGCCTCTACTTACAAGCACTCAGGCTGCCTCCCCTCCGGCCCCCTGGTGTCATATTTATAAAGGTTTCTAAATAATAAGACATTTATAAAGGTTTCTAAAAAATAAGACTCCGAAAGTTGTAATATTTCTTATGACTGTTTTTTTTTTTCTTTTTCACTGGTTTGCTTTGAAGAGTTGAGTAACTGTTTGAAACGTAATTATGGTAATAATAAGTGATAATAATAGTAATAGTGGTAATAATAGTAGCTGGAGTGGTCATGGTAGTAGTAGTAGTAGTAGTAGTAGTATATTGTTCTCAACTTAAGGAAGTTTGTGAATATGGCAGCAGGTCAATACTTCACCTCGCCCTGAATTCCCTCCCTTCACTTGCGAGGTCGTGTGTAAGTATATTGTAAGTAGCTGTAGCTCTTACTCTGCTTTATCGTAGAAATGTCCATTTTATAGTGCAAAATTAAGTGATCGGTGTTTATACACTGCGCTTTTCTTGAGTGTAATCGTAGGGTGTTGGTGTGCGTACACACTGCCCTGGTCTGTTGTGGAAAAGTAGGCAGCTGGTCAATATATAAACTGCGTTAATTAATAGTATAAAAGTAATTAGTTGTTCCTACCCTTCCTCATAAGGCATCAGTAAGCAGTTGATTTCTTTAAACTGCTCTGTTTTATGGTGGAAAGTCAATTAGTTCTTTTTTATGTACTGCTCTCTTCTATAGTGCAAAAGTAGGCTGTTGGTGTGTCTAAATTGCCCTGCCTTATGATATGCAACTTCCTTATAAACTCCTTACTTTATCGTGCAAAAGCAAGATAGGTTCCTTCCTCAGCATAAGATGTTTTGTTTAAGTGTCTAAGTAGGTTATTCCTTCGTAAACATCTCAGCGCCTTAAGTGCAAAAGTAATTAGTCAGTTCTTTATCAACAGTCGTCTTTAAAGTGCAGAAAAATGGGTATCGTGTTTTTTTTTTTTTATACTGTGCATCCAGGGATTACGACGGTTTGTTTAAATGTATGAGTAGCTGATGTTATAAAGTCAGTCTGCTTTACTGTGCGAAAGTAGGTAGCAAAGTAGAATTAGGAGTAGAAAAATTATAATAGTAACAGTGGTGGTGGTAGTAGTAGTAGTGACGATAATGATGATGATGATAATAATAATATTAATAATAATCTATCTATCTATAGCCCGACGCCCTAATCCCGCAAAGGGTGGCCGCAGACAAAACGCCTCCAAGTCACTCTGTCACCCACCATTTGACTACCCTCCCCCCAACTAACCCCCCCCCCCTCCCTCATATACCTCTCAACTCCATCCCTCCACCTCATCCTCGGTCTACCCCTCCTTCTCCCTCCCTCCACCTCACCTACATACACCCTCTTAGTCAGTCTTTCATTCTTCATTCTCTCCACATGTCCAAACCACCTCAGTGTATTTCTCCTTATCTTTTCAACCACATCCACATCTACCCCACAACGTTCCTTCACTTCTTCATTCGTCAACCTGTCCCTCCACGTCACTCCACATGCTCCTCTCAAGTAACTCATTTCCACTGCTCTCACTCTTGACTTGTTCCCCTCTTGCAAGGTCCACGCCTCGCTTCCATACGTCAGGGTAGGGATCACAATACCATCATGCAGTGACTTCTTAACTTCCATACTCACCTCCCCATTTCTCATCACTGCTTTCAGTGTATCAACAACCTTTCTTCCCTGCTGTACCCTTTCACGTACTTCATCCCCCAAAGTTCCATCCTTACTCATCACACTACCCAAGTACTTGAATACACTCACATTCTCCATATCCTCACCATCCAACCTCACTGCACACTCTGTGACTTCATTCCTCTCAAACACCATAACTTTACTTTTGTTTACATTAACTTTCAGCTTCCTCCTCCTACACACTGTCCCAAATTCATTCACCAAACCTTGCAACTCCCATTCATCTTCACTCAACAATGCTGTATCATCAGCAAACAACAACACCGGAAGCTTCCAAATCTCACCCTCATTCATTAGGGCCAGCCCCACATCCACCGCCCTACCTTGCATCTCCTTTACAACCCCATCCATATATATATTAAACAGCCATGGAGACATCACACACCCATGTTTCAGTCCCACATAGAGATCAAAGAACTCAGCTCACCATCCACTCGCACCGTAGCCCTAGCTCCCTCGTACATACTCTTCACAGCACTCAACAATTTCCCCTCCACTCCATATATTCTTAATACCTTCCACATACCTTGCCTATTTATTCTGTCATAAGCTTTCTCCAAGTCCATGAAGGCAGCATACACTTTCCTTCCCTTCTCTAGATACTTCTCCACTAAACATCTTAGAACAAATATCTGATCTACACACCCTTTTCCCTTCCTAAATCCCCCTTGTTCTTCTCCATCTAGCTCCTCTGTCATATGCCTAACCCTATCAATGAGTATTCTACCATATATTTTACCAGTCACACTAAGAAGGTCACACTAAGAAGGCAAATACCCCTGTGGTTACCACATACTTCTCTCTCCCCTTTTCCTTTGTACAGAGGAACAATTATACCTGATTTCCAGTCCTCTGGAACCCTTCCCTTTTCCCAAGCCAATCTACACAACTTACCATATCCACTCCACAACAATCTCACCCCCATACCTAAGCATTTCACCACACACTTCATCAATAATAATAATAATAATAATAATAATAATGATAATAGTAATACCGTAACAGTAGTAATAATAATAATAATAATAATAGTGCCATACAGTATAAAAGTAAATAAGTACCCTCTCTCCTTATAAAACAAACCGGCTTTACAATGTCTAAGTTTCCACACTGCTAAAGTTTTGGAAGAGTCCTAGCTTTGAGGTCAGGAGGGGGAGGAGGAGAGAGGAGGTAATAGGGTCAGCAGGAGGAGGAAGAGAGAGGAGGTAATAGGATCAGGAGGAAGGGGTGGGGGAGGAAGAGGAGAGGAGGTGGTAATAGGGGTAATAATAATGATAAAGAAGAAATTGGGGAGAGAAAAAAAAAATGCCTGAATCTTTTCCTCGGCTCCTTATGGCCCCATTAGCACGAGCTTGGCCCAACACTTCACTTTTTTTTTTTTTTTTTTTTTTTTTTTTTTTGAGAGAGAGAGAGAGAGAGAGAGAGGGGGGATTTTTTTTGAGGGGGAAGAGGGGTGGCAATTTTCCTTCTGCTGAGGAAGGTTCTCTTGAGGAATTTTTCACTTCCTGTTATTTCTTCCTATTTCCTGCTCCTTTCTTTCATCCTTTACATTCTATAATCTTTCCTTACTTTCCTTTCTCCCCCATTTCTTTCTCCTTCCTCTCCTTACTTTCCTTTCTCCCACTTTTCTTTTTCCCTCCCTTCCTTTTCTTTTCCTCCTTTTCCTTTCTTTTCATTATTTCTCCTCCCACTTTTTTTTTTTCTCATTTCTTTCTACTCTTTCAGCCCACTTTTTTTTCTCCTTCCTCTTTCCTCCCCTTTTCCTTTCTCTCCCTCCATTCCTTTTTGTACCCTCTTTTTTAGCCAAAAGATGCAATTCTCTTTAAATGCCTGTCGTCACCACACACACACACACACACACACACACACACACACACACACACACACACACACACACACACACACACACACACACACACACACAGTTGAATTACCTTTATTAGCACAGTTCTGTCAGGTGAACGAGAGGAAGGACGAGCAGTGAGCAAGAATACCGGACTACAGGCTTGCACCATACTTCTCTCACCATAACTTGGCCTAGAATTGCCATCACTCCATCTTGAACGCTGAGGTGTACAAACAGATTAACGCTCGAATGTGATGCTAGTCACGAAGAAGTGCTGTGGAGGGGATACGGAGCCGTTGCATTACTCTTTTCCGCTACTGAGTTACGTGAAATAAGCTACAAAGGGACGAAAATCAGTGCCAAGTTGAGATGAAGGAAGTATATCAGCTTTCTCTCTCTCTCTCTCTCTCTCTCTCTCTCTTTCTCTCTCCATCAGAGCCGCATCACTTCCCTGCCAAATTTCCAGAAGCTCTCCAATTCAAGGCAAGTTTGTATAGGAAAACACAATCCCGGATGTCATTTCTGGTGCCTGATGCGAAATGGAGTCCCGTCATTTGGCTCCGGGATTGAATTTTCGACCCTCGCCCCCCATTTTTCCCCCTTACGATTTTTATGGACCCTGGTGGTGGAGTTTTCTTTCAAGTTGTGTGTTTTTAGATTTCGTGTATATATCGTATCTTGACCCGTTTTCTCGCAAGTTGTGTGTGTGTGTGTGTGTGTGTGTGTGTGTGTGTGTGTGTGTGTGTGTGTGTGATTTTAATTTGCATTTCGCCTAAGTATCATATCTTCATCGGTTTTCTCGTAAGATTCTGTGTGTGTGTGTGTGTGTGTGTGTGTGTGTGTGTGTGTGTGTGTGTGTGTGTATGCTGTATCTTACCCGTTTGGCTACCAGTGGTCGTATTCATGGAAGGTCTTTGGTAATTTTTACGCTAAGCAAATCTATACAGTAGTTACATATTGCCGTGAATTATTTTGTTTTGTATTTTCCATTCCTGTATTTCCCCTCCTTTGTTGTGAAGTGTTTAATAGCTTTGTGATTTAATTTAAATGTATAAACTAGCAATGTTATGCACAGTTTAGGCTAAAAAATGTTCATGAATACCACCCAGGACGCTTCACAACTTACCTAGAGTCCTAGGGGTATAATTGTAAACATTCCTAAATCCTCTCATTTGACCCTCTCATCTTAAGTCGATTATCACATTCCACTTAGCCCCACAGGATAAACATTCAGCTGCTGGTGAGTGTAGGCGCCTAGGAGTGTAGTGAGTGTAGGCGCCTAGGAGTGTAGTGAGTGTAGGCGCCTAGGAGAGTAGTGAGTGTAGGCGCCTAGGAGTGTTAACCCTGTCACCAGTCAGCCGTGTTATGAGCTGGACAACTCTATATGGCATTTTTATTCCAGGTAACACAGGTCGACTCAATTCCCCCAGTGAGTCAAAGGTGCAAAGGGTCGTTAATTTTGCCATTCAGGTGCAGGCGGTGGCCCCCAGAACCGCATCAATTTCTGTGAGTTATGAGTATAAATTAAGCTGTTAGGAGGCGAGTGAGAGCCAGGAAGTGAGAGTTATAAATCTGTAGTTATCGCGGCCATTTCAGCCCCCCCCCCCTTTTCCTCAGGTGTATATCATCCCCAGGTATATATCATCCAGGTACTCGATGTCTCCGTGAAATAAGAAATACTTGTGAATTACGGTATACTTTGAAATATAGCTGGGAATTCATTGATAGCTGACCTCCTAAATGCTGGGATTTCTGTCTATCTATCGCCAGACGCCTTAATTCCGTAAAGGGTGGCCTCAGACGAGTTACCTCCGTGTCACCCTGCCCTCTGCCACCTGCCAATCTCTCCAGCTTACGCCCTTCTCTCTTTCACATCCCTCTCCATCCTTTCGCCCCATCTCATTCTCGTTCTCCCCCCTCCTCTCTTGAATAGAATCATTGGGTGCTGCGGCCTTCCCCTCACAAACTTCTCTCCCCTCAAACTCCTCCCACACAAACTCCCGAACCTCCCACCCACACACAAACCCCCAAACCTCCCCTCTCTAACAGCAGACCACCTCCACAAACTCTCACTCACCCCAAAATTTCATACCCAACCACCCTACCCACAAACTCCTCACAGACTCCTACCTCCACACAAGCTCCCCACAGCCTTACCCACAAGTTCCAACCACCCCATACCACAAACCCCTTCAAGTTACCCCACAAGCCGCCTCCCCTTCAACAACCATGACCCAGCCTCAACCATTCTCTTCCAACTGCGCCCCTTGAAAAAATGTACCCACTTCTGTTCTTTCCCTTTTTTCCCCTTTAAAGTAATGCGATGCTTAAAGTATATTTTTTTCCGTCTCTTTTTCTCCCGTGTTACAAAGCAGACACACCTGGTTGTAATCTGTAAGAGAGCCTGTGTTTTTTCTCTGTGCCTCTCTGTGTTTCTTCGTCTGATCTTGAGTATTTAATTCCTTTTTTTCCCCTCGCAGTCTTGGTTTCATTTTTTCTTCGCTATCTTCGTTCTTTTTCCTCGCTGTCTTCGCCCCTTTTTTCTCTCTTTTTATTAATGCTTCTGACCTTTTTATGTATCGTTTTTTGGATGGCTTTTTAATTCTCTTCTTCGTAAATATTTCCATCCTACCGACATTCATAATTATACTATAAGTCTAACCCTGTTGTCCATCCTGTATTGAAGCCGCATTTCCTGTTATTCTTACCCTCTTCCTTCATCCTAACCTCCTTATCGTTTAAATAATCATTCTTGACCCTATTTCGTGTCGGTAATTTTATCATCACCCTAATCCTAAATCCCATGGTATGTTTTCATCATTACCCTAACCCTATTTTCCAGTTTATTTTGTTTTATACTGAGCCTATTTCGTATCATTAATAATACTGTCCAAAAGCCATTTCCTGTCGGTGTAATTATCATCCTGATCCCGTATCCTGTTGGTATCTACATAATCCTAACACACTTCTTCTCCTTCTCCTCCTCTTCATCCTCATCCTCATCCTTCATTTCACTTTTCTTCCTCGTCTTCCTCAGTTGCTCCTTTCACCTGTCGACCTCCTTTTCCTCACCCTTTTTTTCCTTCCTTCCTCCCCTGCATAATAGAGACTGTCCTTGTCGTCTCATTATTTTCCCTTTCATCCCTTTGCTCTCTCTCTCTCTCTCTCTCTCTCTTAATTTCTTCATTTCTTCATAATGCTTACTTTTGTCCCGTCTTGTTTCCTCCTCCTCCTCCTCCTCCCTTCTTCTTCTTCTTCTTTGCCATTTCCCGTCTTCGTCTTCATTTCCATCCCCTCCTCCTCTCCTGCTCCCTTGCTTCATTTCCTTCTTCCTACCCTCTCCAATTTCTTTCCTTCCCCTTTCCTCCTTCCACTTTTCCTCTTCCTCCACCCCCTCAGCTTTCCTCTTCCCTCCTCCTCCACCTCTTCTCATTTCTCTTCACCCTTAACTCTCTTCTTTCCCCGGCCCCTCCTCTCTCTTCCTTCTGTCTTTCCCCTCCTCCCTTGCCCCTCCCTTCTTTCCTCCTCTTCTTTTCTCCTCCTCCTTCTCTCTTCTCTTCCTTCCTCTTTCCCTTCCGCTTCCTCTCACCTCTTTCCCCTTCTTCCCTCCCCTTCCCTCCTCCCCCGCTGCATAATAGAGAGGGTATTCCCCAGTCTTCTTTTCATCAACTCTGCCGTCGCCTCTGACCCCGCCACTTTAATACCACCAGCTTCCATCCTCCCTAACCCTCTTAGGTTCACATCCCCCTTCCAGGTTCACTTCCTTTCCCCGAGGTTCACTTCCCTCCTCCTCCCCCGTTCGAGCACCGTACCTGCTTCCATCCCCCCTGCCCCCTTCAGTTCACATCTTCCCCAGGTTCACACATCCCCCTAGAGGTTCACATGTTTCCCTCCAGAGTTTCACACATGCCTCACAAGTTTCACCTCCCCCCTTCCCCTCCAGTGTCTTAAATGTGATCTATAAATAATTCCGGTTAGATCTGGTGTGAATATACATGTCGTGTCAGAATCAAATGTACATTTTGTCAGAATCCTCGAGTGTGAACCCTGTCAGTGACGAAACTATCAGTACCTTTTTCACCTGAACTTTTGCTGAACTTATGTAATTTGAACCTTTATTTCATTTCAGGTATGTAACTACGGTGTACCCAGCTTGAGGGGTCTGCAGCGTCAGGTTAGAAAATTACTGTACTTCATATGCACTTCTTCGTGACTAGAGGATAGGCAGGTGATGTGTAAACACTTTATTTTTCTGTTCTGTAAGATAGGAAAGTAGTTGGTAAAATAAAACATGTCTATTTATTTATTTATTTTTTCTGTGACTTCAGGGTACGAATTTCATCACTGTAACGTTACTTTTTTTTTATTATCCATTCTCTCTGGCTCTAGGATAGGAAATTGGTTTGTAAAATTTAACTTTCCTGATTGTCCTGCTCTGTTATTGACGGGGCGATGATTGTCGTGTGTGTGTGTGTGTGTGTGTGTGTGTGTGTGTTTTAATAGCCCCTTCTGTAGTATCGAAGAACAGCACACACAAAAGTTATAAGCGTATTCAGTGACTTCAGAAAAATCGTCGGGAAAATATAACTCTTAAATATAACGTCTCAATTTTCCCTATCCTCTCTTATTGAAGGGGTGAGGAATGCAGTGCGGCGTGAAATGTAGTTCTTATTTTTTTTTTTTAATCCCTTCTGTAATTACCGAAGAAAACCGGGTCATCAGGGCAGCAGCGGCGATAAAACAGGTGGTAAAAGGGAGGATGTGTTTGAACAGCTGCGTCCACCAACGAGGCCAGAGTAACGCTAATAACTGCTGCTCGTAACAAGGGCGTTCTGATGGTTAGAGTGGCAGTAACATGGTACTGGTGTGTAGGGGGTGTTGTATGGGTGGATAAGTGAGTGGATGGGTAGACTGATAAACTGATGGGTATATAGACAGACTGATATGCATATAGATTGATTTATGGATACATGGATTTATAGTGTTAGGTTTGGTAGATAAATAGGTAGATAAATGGATGGATGAATAGACTGATAAACTGATGAGTATATAGAGATAGATAGATAGGAGAGGGTTTGCAGAAGTTACATATTTACTTAATCTTTCCACTTTCTTACTCTGTTTGCTAGGAAGACTCATGGGTTTCTCTCTCTCTCTCTCTCTCTCTCTCTCTCTCTCTCTCTCTCTCTCTCTCTCTCTCTCTCTCTCTCTCTCTCTCATATATTTATAATGTAGCACTTATTTTATGCATAAAAACAAAGATACACTACAGCAGCTGCAACTCGTAACATCACCAACCCTCCTCCCCTCCCAGTAAAAATAATAAAAGTGTAGCAGATTCAAGATACTCTGCATTTATATCATACTTATATATATATTTTTTTGTTTAATCATCAGAGCCTGCATACAGAGTTTAGTACTGTAGTTAGATAAGATTTCCACCCTGATCTTTCTTCTTCATCTTCAACTTTTTTTTTATTTAAAGACATGAGTGCTTGACATGCGAGTCCTTTCACACTGTATTGTAATATTTATGGATTAAGTAAGATGCCGAACAAGCACGAACAGAAAAAGAAAAAGACACTCCCCTCCTCTCGCCACAATAAAAATAACAGCAGTACGGATAACAAAAAGAGCAACAGTCTCAGTACTATGCCTTTTTTTTTTTTTTTTTTGAAACAGCGCTGGTTTGGAGAACGTGTTGGATGTATATATTTATTTTATATCTCCCGTCTCGTCTAGGGTTGTTGGGAAGACGCAGGGAAATTTGTCTTTTACGATCCTTTTTACGTCGTTCCCTGCGATTTATTTTATACACGTCATGGGAGGAAGTGCAGCAGAACCACCACCACCACCACCACCACTTACTACTACTACTACTACTACCACTACTACGTCTACTTGTACTGCTACTACTACTACTGATACTACTACTACTACTCGTACTTCTACAACTACTGCTACTCCTTGCAGCATTAGATAATCAAACAACAGTTTTGTTTATATAGCACCGTTAGTCGAATTTTAAGCTCAATGTGGGATGAAATGCAATAAAATAATAACTATCATTATTATATAATACCATAAGGTAAATATGATTCGCAATATGAAGAAATGGCAACACTAACAATATCTTTGCATTGCGCCACGGGATAAAGTTCATTCAAGATATGGGACGAATTGCAGCAAAAATCAACAGCAGTGTCTCCACGTTATACCATAAAATAAATGCACAATATGGGACGACATCAAAGAAGCAAAACAAACAACAAAGCAAAACCAAAACAACTACTTATACAACTGCCGCATCAAGCAAAACCAACACTTTCTTGTACTCGGGGTCACTTCGTAAAAACAAATTCGAGATAAGAGGGACAGTGACAGACTACAGATACTACTATGTGTGTATGTACAGCGATATCAACAGAGACAGGTCGTGTAGCGAGTTGGAGATAGGTACCGGTACGGAATTTTAACCTCCACTACGTTAACTTCCTTTTCAGATTATTCATGATGACGTCAGACTTATAAAGAAAAGGCCTTTAGTAGTGAATGGATTAGTGAAGGGTACTTGTTACATCTTCAGCTCGAAAAATTAATCTCCTTAGCTGAATAAAATCGTCTGAAGGCAGTAGTAATAAAATATAAATGACGTTCTCTGGTTAGTTTAATTACGAACTGACAGTGCAGGTTATCGCCAAGTGGATGGCGCTAGATAGAAGAGGAAGAGTAAGAGGAGAAAGAAGAAGAATTAGGAGTAGTATAGTAGTAGTTGCTGTAGTAGTAGTAGTGGTAGAATCAGAAAAAGAAGTGAGACATAGACGGAAGGAATTGGAGCAGCATCGTAGATATAGAGCGGAAGGTGAAATCAGGAACAGACCTCAAAAAGCAAATTGATCTTAACTCACGGGAATTAGACAGGGAAAAAGCGAATATGTTGGAAATAGACAGGAAGAATTGGGGGCAAGAGACTAGGGTGGATTCAGGGCAACATATCCACGTGATGTTGGAGGGTAAGTGGTGTGGTGAAGTTAGAGGGACTTAGGTTAACTTTAGAAAGCTTAGTAGTACATTTAGGCCATGAGTAAGTATGAGATAGATAGGTAGATAGATAGATAGGGAGGTAAGTAGGTATATAGACGTAGGTAGATAAATAGGGTATAATAAAAGGAAGAAAAATGTAGATAGGTACAATAACAGATACGATCGATACGTGGACAGATAGATAACGTTCGCGCGCTTGTGTGTGTGTGTGTGTGTGTGTGTGTGTGTGTGTGTGTGTGTGTGTGAAACATATTTTTTTTTTAATTTGAAGGGAAATAAAACAAAACTATTAGTCAGCCAGTTAGCATTGTACAACTCAGTTTTTCGCTGGTGCCGAGTGGAAGACTGAGACTAGTAAAATAAATGGAATCTAAAATGACTCAGTGTAAACAGCAGTAAAAACGTTAATTGGACCTCTTTCCCCTCGCCAGTTAAAAAAGAAAAGTATACCGGTAAAAATAAATCAAAGAACGAAAATAAGCGAAAGAAGGTATAAAAAAGAAAGAATAATAAGGAGGAAAAGAAACAATAGAAAAATTATCAGATGTATTAGTAGAGTAACAAGATAAAGAAAACAAAAAATACAAAAGAGATGAGAAAATGAAGAAGTAACTAAAACCATGAATTTATTTTGAGGTATCAGTAGAGCACCATTGAACTGCAGATAAATTCGTCTCGAGTGGAAGTTAATTTGGACGTTTACTAGAGTCCCTCCCATGAGTGCCGGGCCGACGGTAAAAAAGAAAACGAGGTAGGGGTCTTGTGGTGCTGGCAAGTGGACGCGGAGAGAGATTGAGAGAGGTTTATTGGGAAGTAAAGGAAAGGAAAAGATTAGATTAGAGAGACAGACAGAGAGAGAGAGAGAGAGAGAGAGAGAGAGAGAGTAAATTAAACAAGAACACAAGTGAAACAAACAGGAAGCGAGAAAGTAAATATTTCTTTAATTATGGCTGAGGAAAAAAAAGAAGAAATGGAACAATGAACAGAATAAAAAATGCTAAAACTTGGAAATAAAGGCAAAGATAAAGAAGTAGAACCAAGTAAAGGAAAAATTCTCTGCAAGGAATCAAGAAGGAAGGATGCAATAGAACTGGAAGAGGAGGAAAGAGGAAAAAAATAAATAAAATGTGTGGAGAAGGGACAGTGATTGAGGAGGAGGAGGCGGAGCAAGAGAAAAAGATCGAGTTAGAGAGCAGGACGGACGGTGATGGATACGAACCGGGATAGGAGAGAGGAGGAAAATGGTGGAACTTGAGAGAGAGAGAGAGAGAGAGGAGGAGGAGGAGGAGGAGGAGGAGGAGGAGGAGGAGGTCTGAAGGAGATAAGGTTAAGTGGAGAGGAAGAGAAGAAGTGGGGACAGTGATTAAGTGAAGAAGGAAGAATCGAGAGAGAGAGAGAGAGAGAGAAAAAAAAAGAAAGGGAGGAGGAGGAGGTCTGAAGATTAGGTTAAGTGGAGAGGAAGAGAAGAAGTAGGGACAGTGATTAAGTGAAGAAGGAAGAATCGAATTAGTGGTAAAGTGCACTGAGAGAGAGAGAGAGAGAGAGAGAGAGAGAGAGAGAGAGAGAGAGCGAGCGAGCAGAGTAGGAGAGAAGTCGAGGCGAAAGGGGAATAGACAGAGATGGATAGGATCAAGATAGAAGAGAAGAGGGAATGGTGGAACTTAGTGGAAGAAGGAGAGAGGGCGGAGGAAAGAGATGGAGTGCAAGGACGAGAGAGAGAGAGAGAGAGAAACGTCACTGTATTGAAGGGGTTAACTGCTTCACTCCGAGAGGACTACATAATTCTGAAAAAAAAAATGAGTTGAGGGGAGAGAGAGAGAGAGAGACGTCCTTGAACAGAATAGGTTGTTTATTACCCCTTCGCGGATCTCCCACTCCTCACCCACCCTCTCAGGAAATTTCGTAACATATCATCCTTAGCGATTTAGTTTGCCCGTTACAGCTTAATGCTCTTGTATGTTACTGAGGCGAACTGTGTCTGTATGAGAAAGATACAAAATAGCACACAGGGATATATTAAGAAGAAACAGGTAAGATGAATCGCAAAAGAAGGGGTGTTACGAACCAGCCAGCAAGAATATGGCCCCCAGATCTGATAGCACAGAATTCCCTTCACTCACCAAATTTAGCAACAAAATTTATTAACTGTCAGGCGCGTTCCTTGACATTCTCCAGTACCTTATTCTTTTCCTTGTCCGCCTTCAATCTGTTGCCATTATTTATTTTTATTTATTTATTTATTTAGGGCGTTGTATTCTTGCCACGATCAGACGTCTTTATTCATCTTAGGAGAGACACTTGATAAATGGAGAAGTTTGTGAAGGATGTATCAAAATCTTACAACTCGTGAAGGGTGTCCGTAGAGAGAAGGCGATGAGAACGTGGAATAAGAACTTGGTCATTGTGGAAAGAGAGTTGGGGTGAAAGAAAGAGAGTTGGGGTGAAAGAAAGAGAGTTGGGGTGAAAGAGAGGAAGTGATATGGGAGAGGAAGAGAGGGTAAAAACTCAAGACTGAAAGTGGCTGGGTAAGCTGAGAGAGAGAGAGGGTGGGTGGGTGATGGAGGGGTATAAGAAAAGGTCAAGGGAATAGGAGAGGGATAGATGCGTGGAAATAAAAATGGAAATGAGGATGAGTTAGTTGGGAAAGAGGTTTCAGGAATGGGAGGGGGATAGGTGGTGTGAGGGAGGAGGAAAGGGGCAGGGGAGGAGAAGATAAAGAGGATAGGAAAAACGGTAAAGGATTGAGGTGGTGGACGTCGATGGATGCGGTTTGAAAAGGGAAAGAAAAATGAAAAGGAACAGGAAAAGCAAAAGGTAATTGAGAAGGAACGGAAAAAGAAAGAAAAAGAAAACGAGAAGAGAAATAATGCAATAAAGAACTGAAAACTGTAAGAAAGAGAAAGAAAACACATACGATGTTGGTTGGAACAAAATAATGATGAACGAAGAATGGACAGAGGAAGAAGAAGAATATTGATAGAAAATGGAAGAAAGTCAAGGAATTTAGCAGACGAAGGAGAACAGTAAAGTGAGAAGTAGAGAGATGGGATGGGAAAGAACTAGAGAGAGAGAGAGAGGTCTAACAAAGGGTCTCACACACACACACACCTCTATGTATGGCACCGGTAACGTTGCGTCGGTGCGGTTGCCAACACTCCACACCCCTGTCAGCTCCCCAGGTGGTGCTAGGGCCTTGCACGTGGTAAGGGCGGGGGATTTTACTTACACACACACACACACACACACACACACACACACACACACACACACACACACACACACACACACACACACACACACACACACACACACACACACACACACACACACACACACACACACACACACACACACACACACACACACACACACACACACACACACACACACACACACACACACACACACACACACACACACACACACACACACACACACACACACACACACACACACACACACACACACACACACACACACACACACACACACACACACACACACACACACACACACACACACACACACACACACACACACACACACACACACACACACACACACACACACACACACACACACACACACACACACACACACACACACACACACACACACACACACACACACACACACACACACACACACACACACACACACACACACACACACACACACACACACACACACACACACACACACACACACACACGACTGACTTGCTTGTGGACCGTGTGGATTAATGCATATCAAGAAGTTTAAGGGACAGGCACTCACGCGTATCGTATCAGACGTATGAGGGCAAAGGAAAAAGAAAAAAAAAAAAAAAAAGGAAAAAATTGAAATAAGAATGCTCACCTTTCATATACCTTGCTTTTCACGACGCAGGAAAAAAAAATATACGCACACACATCGTTACAAATGTACCTAAGTTACTTCCATGTTTGCCGTATAGTGTGTTGTTTATCTGTGTGTTTATTTACATCCATAATTCCATACTTGTTTAAGTGCATACATGCATACAGATATTCATACACGGAAACACAAACATTCATACACGTAAATACATACATGCGTACACGTAAACATCCATCCATCCATACATTCATACAAACATCCATCCATCCATCCATCCATTCATACATTCATACATGCATGCAAAAATACATTCAGTACACTCAGATACGTGATGCAAATAGAAAGGTTCAATTTTATGCATACTTTCCTGCTTTTATACTGAGGTGTGCACATAGTATTGACGCACATCTTAGACGCACATGATCACGTATACACGCCTACCCAACGCACACAGGTATCTGAAGCGAGACGTTAGTTCTCAGGGAGGGAGGTAAAAAAAAATGCACACGCACATCCGCAAATCAAATACGTACACACCCCATAATGTACACACACACACACACACACACACACACACACACACACACACACACACACACACACACACACACACACAGCCTGAGAACGTCAAGCGAAAGGTATTAAATAAGCTATATTGGTCGTGATATGGATTTCAGGGGTGATGCATAGCGTGCGTGAGAGAGAGAGAGAGAGAGAGAGAGAGAGAGAGAGAGATTGTGAAATAAAAGGGAAAAGGCAAATTAGAGTACGGTAAATTTAATAGTGAAACCAGAAAGAGAGATTAAATGCAAAAAAAAAAATTACTCTGTCAGAATGAGTGACAAGAGTTTCAATAATGAGAGTGAAGGATATAGATTTTTCCAACTTAAAAAAAATATATATATATATATATAAAAAAACAGAGTGAAAATACAAAGTGTGAAAAGTTGACAGGGAGTAGGATTGATTATAGTCGTGTGTTTGTGTAAGAGAATTTGTGTAAGCAGTAAAATTAAGGAAGTTTGTTTTTTTTTTCTTTAAAGGTAGAGGAAATTTTGGTTGGGCTATATACGAGCGTTCTATTTCTTCAGTAATTTGTTGGATTGTGTGTGTGTGTGTGTGTGTGTGTGTGTGTGTGTGTGTGTGTGTGTGTGTTTGCAAGCGAAATTGTGGTATTATCTGGACGAGAGAGAGAGAGAGAGAGAGAGAGAGAGAGAGAGAGACCAGATTACCCCATTAGTGAGATCTTGGTCAGAAAGTGGGCTAATTATGGGGTCACGTTTCTCTCTCTCTCTCTCTCTCTCTCTCACACACACACACACACACACACACACACACACACACACACACACACACACACACACACACACACACACACACACACACACACACCTTTCACTTCCTCTCCTCTTTTCTGTCTCCCTCTCAGACTTCTCTCTCCCCTTCTCCATTTCCTCTCCTCTTCTCTCATTTCTCTCTCCCGTCCTCCATTTTCTCTCCCCTCCTCCGCTGTTTTCTCTCCCTCTCTCACCGCCATTCCATCCTTTCTACAGCCCATTATCCACTTTATATCCTGGTACCGCTCCCTCCCTCACATTCTCTCTCTCTCTCTCTCTCTTTTTCTGTACCTTCATAACCCTTTCTTTTGTACCTTATTCCCCTTCACCCATATTATCTTTCCCTTTCATATTTCACATTTTCTCTCTCCTTCCCCTTTCCTCTCCATCTCTTCCCTCCTCTTATCATTCCTCTAATTCCTCTCTTCTCTTTCCCCT
The DNA here is from genome assembly GCF_032717465.1 of Coenobita brevimanus. Taxonomy (NCBI): domain Eukaryota; kingdom Metazoa; phylum Arthropoda; class Malacostraca; order Decapoda; family Coenobitidae; genus Coenobita; species Coenobita brevimanus. Next base: position 61,074,112 of record NC_136959.1, on the reverse strand, counting down.
CCCTCTTCCCCTGTCTGTCTCATTCTCATATTTCCCTCTTTTCTTTCCCATCTTTCCTACCTTACCTTCGTACCTAACCCAACCCTATCGCTGTGTGTGTGTGTGTGTTTAGTCTAATCACACACACACACACACACACACACACACACACACACACACACACACACACACACACACACACACACACACACACACTGCACAACACAACTCTCTCCCACCAGCCTGCTGCTGTTTATCAAGGCGAAGTTATTGCGTTTCACCACGCGTAATGGCCACCGTAATGCGTAAATGCAGTGCGTAATGCCGGGGGATCTCGTATTGCGTAATTCCATATAACGCTTTATGAAGCTGGGTTCTGTGTGTTGGTGTACCTTTTGTTTTTTCCGGGTATTGTTTTGATTATTTGAGTTATTGTTTTGATTATTTGAGTTACTGTTTTGATTATGCGAGTTATTGTTTTGATTATTCGTTATTATTTTTATTATTCGGAATTATTGGTTTAGGCTGACACATTAATTTTTCTTTTCATCATTTGCTTCACATTTCCTTATCCCTTTTCGTTTTCTTGTTCTCTCTCTCTCTCTCTCTCTCTCTCTCTCTCTCTCTCTCTTTGTTGTGATTATTAGTCCTTCTATAGTATACCGTTTTTCCTCAAACTTGGCCTAAAATTGCTATCTTTCCATCCAGTAGTAGTAGTATTTGTAGTGATAGTAGTAGTATTAGTAATTTTTGTTGTCTCAAGCTCCTCCGTACATGAACCCAAAGGACCATAGACTGGAGTGGCGCTCCCCGGCAGCTCACTATTATTTCGGGGAATGGGGTGGGCGATGAGAGACGTTTGCGTAACCAGGCAGCTCCTCCACCCAGTGATATCAGTGCCGCCACATGCAGGCGACCCTCTCCAGCACCGCGTACGAAATAGAAAATACATCTCCGGACTGATGGTTTTAATTTCGTTTTCCATAATGGGTTTTGATGGCTAGTTGTATTTTTTTTTTTTTTTTCGTTTTATATACAAGCACATGTTTCAATATTTTGATTTTTTACTTTTTAATAATTTAACACTTTATTCCATTAAGGGTATAAAAAACGTTCTGTAATTTTTTCTGCTTTAATATAAACGTATACGGATTTTGATTTTCTTTTTTTCTATACGTCAATATGGGTTTAGATACCAATTTTTTTTTTAATACACAAGCCGACGCGGGTATATTTTCTGTTTATTTTTTTGTTTTATCAAGAGCAAAATCAAATGTTATATCTCTACGCCTGACGCTTGTGTCAGAAATGTTCCCACAGTTTTCACATATTTTCGGTGTTTGGTTTTGAGCTACAGTTTTTATCCATGAGGAAGGAGGGGAAATGGAAACGGACGAGAGAGAGAGAGAGAGACTGTCGTAAAGGTAGGGAAGGGACTGAAAAAATAAATTCCAACGCCATATAACCGAGGCACTTTTGACAAGAATAAATAAACGGATACTAGAAGCGGCTGGTGGAATGGGAATAGAGAGAGAGAGAGAGAGAGAGAGAGCTGTGACATAACCACTTCTTCAGCCACTTCAAGTAGTGTTGTAGTGGTGTTGAGATGCCCACTTGACCTCGCAACAGCCACTCTCGCACCATTGCAACACACGACAAAACACTGCAACACACCACTCACTAACACACCACCAAACACTGCAACACACCACTCACAAACACACCACCAAACACGGCAACACACCACTCACTAACACACCACCAAACACTACAACACACCACTCACTAACACACCACCAAACACTGCAACACACCACTCACTAACACACCACCAAACACTGCAACACACCACTCACTAACACACCACAAAACACTGCGACACACCACCCACACACTACAGAGCACTGTATGTGTGGGGTAGGGGGTGTGAGTGAAATGCGTGTGTTTGAGTATGTGAGTGGCGATGAGTGTGTGGCGCATAAGTTTGTGAGTGTTTGTGTAATTGATGATAAGAACTCATTCCCGTGTTTTTTAGTTTTTTTTCTTTTTCTTTCTGGCAGTGTTTGTGTGTGGCCGCAGGAGTAAAAGGTTGCATTCTGACGTCATGACTGCTTGTGTTGTTTACGATAAGCTGTGACGTCACCGTTGGTACCTATTTGTAAAAACCACAAACACTTGGAGTCTGATAAACCCTGACTGGTGTGGTTTAATATTCTCTTGTCACGCACTTACTCCAAAATGAGCTGTGGTGAGTGAGTGTGTGTGTGTGTGTGTGTGTGTGTGTGTGTGTGTGTGTGTGTGTGTGTGTGTGTGTGTGTGTGAGAGAGAGAGAGAGAGAGAGTGTGTGTGTGTGTAATCCTGGGGTAATTTTTCGTTCTTTAGAGGTGTTTTATGTTCATCCTTGTCTTGGCCACGATTCCAATAGAGGTCGGATATTTCTCAGTCAACCTCTCTTCCTCTTCGCCCTCTCCTTTTCTTCCTTATCGCCCTGCTCTTCCTTCTGCTTCTTCCTCCTCCTCCTCCTTCATGTACTGTTTGTCTATTTTTCTGCCTCTGGTCTGCCTCTTGTAGTAAATTTTCTCCATGTCCCTCGTTTCTGTTTATTTTCTCCCTTTCATTTCCTCTTTTTTCTCCCCCTCTTCCTCCCATTTCCCTCATTCCTCTTTTACTTCCCTCATCTACCTTCTTTCATCTTCATCTACATTTCTCCTAACTCCTTTCATTTTCATCTTCATTTCTCCTAACTCCTTTCATCATCGTTTCTCCTAACTCCTTTCATCTTCATCTTTATTTCTCCTAACTCCTTTCATTTTCATCAACATTTCTCCTAACTCCTTTCATCAACATTTCTCCTAACTCCTTTCATCAACATTTCTCCTAACTCCTTTCATCATCATTTCTCCTAACTCCTTTCATCATCATTTCTCCTAACTCCTTTCATCTTCATCTTCATTTCTCCAAACTCCTTTCATCTTCATTTTCATTTTTTACTCTTTTCATCTTCATTTCTCCGGACTCCTTTCATCTTCATCTTCATTTCTCCTAACTCCTTGCGTCTTCATCCTTATTTCTAACCCTTTTCATCTTCATTTCTCCGGAATCCATTCATCTTCATCTCCCATCTCCTGTCTTCAGTTTTCCTGACTCCTCTGTTGTGTCATCCGTTTGTTGTCTCTCCCTTCTGCCTCCCTTTAGATTGTGCTCTCATTTACTTCTTATCAGCGACTTATCATCATTTCATCTTGGAGCCCATTTTTATGTTATCTATCGATACGCATCTATCTGTTTATGTTTTATAATGTTTCCTGTATCTTTCCTCTCCCCTTTTGCTTCCTTCTCCTTGATCGTTTTATTTCGTCATTCCTATTTTCCTTCATCTTACCACTTCCTTTTTATTCATCACATCTTTTTGCTTACATTTTCTTTCATTATTTCGTACTATCCTTCCTCCCTCCCCCCTCTTCATTTTCTTCTCCTCGTTCCTTATTGTTATTGCGTCCCCGTCCCTCTGGCCTAATAAACTTTTCAAGTTATTAAAAAAAAAGAAAAAAAAAAAGCACTTCCAGTTATCCGTGGGACTCTCTCTCTCTCTCTCTCTCTCTCTCTCTCTCTCTCTCTCAATGTGTGTGTGTGTGTGTGGTTTGCATCTTTAATGTTAATATATTTTCTTATGGATTTATGTGCGTATGTGCAAGTGTGTGTGTGTGTGTGTGTGTGTGTGTGTGTGTGTGTGTGTGTGTCCGTGTCCGTGCGTGTGTGTGTGTGTGTGTGTGTGTGTGTGTGTGTGTGTGTGTGTGTGTTTTATGTGGTCGGGTCTGGCTTCCTTCAATCATGAGTCAGTGTGTTTGTTTTCGTGCGTGCTGGCTGGAGTTCGCATGTGTGTGTGTTTGTGTGCTTGCCCTTTACAGCATGATTTTGTCCATGAGCCCTCGTCTGTATGTGTGTGTGTGTGTGTGTGTGAGAGAGAGAGAGAGAGAGAGAGAGCGAGAGGGGGGGGGAAGGGGGAGAATGTGGAGGGGGCATCCAGTTGCTTTTTTGTTTAGTAGTAATAGTAGTAGTAATAATAATAATAATAATAATAAACATTCGCAAATTTTAAAAAATCCATTCTTATAGCAAGTATTCTTGAACTGAATAACTCGTCTGACAGCAAAACAAAATGAAAAATATTGTCATTGTAGTGAAGAAATCAAGAAACATCAAAGTCAGTTTCGGGATTAACTCAGTTTCGGGATGAATCGGCCCCTTCGGAGTTTTAGATTGAGAGGGAGCCGAATTCCCCTGGGTGCTGATTTGCATTGGGAACGAGCCGAAATATCCAGAAGTCTCGAAGAGGGACGAGTTTGGTATGAGGCACCGAATTCTCCTGTCACCCATTACGATGAGGAAAGAGAGAGAGAGAGAGAAAAACTGAGCGCTATAGAAAGACAAAAGGTTTAGATATGAAGGTATGAGATGGGAGTGAGAGGAAGACCAAGGTAAAGGGATAGGTAGGAGTATAAGAGAGAGAGAGAGAGAGAGCAAACTTAGAGAAAATGAAATAAATGTGAGCCAAAGTAAGGCCCCACCATCACCTCTCTCCCAACCTTTGTGAGTGAGTGGCTGGTCCTGTACGCCCTTTATCAGCACGACACCCAAGGCCTAATCTCATCCTTATCTCATACTATTGTCCTGAAAGCCTGATACAGCGATGGCCAGGGAGAGGCCTAGGTCCTTATGCCTTTACTTCACTTCCCTTCACACACACACACACACACACACACACACACACACACACACACACACACACACACACACACACACACACACACACACACACACACACACACACACACACACACACACACACACACACACACACACACACACACACACACACACACACACACACAGCGGACGAGTAAGGAAGTACAGTAGTGAGAAAAACAGCAAGGAAAAAAAGGCCTAGGAATTCGGAAAACAGTGGGGAGGGAGGGAGGGAGGGAGAGGGGGAGGAAGAGAAATTGGGGAGAGACGGTGAGAAAAAGAGGGAGAGGGGGAGGAAGAGAAATTGGGGAGAGACGGAGAGAAAAAGAGGGAGAGAGAGGGAACAGAATGACAACGAAGGCTGGAAGGTCCCCGCTATCCATTTTCCTTGCTGCTGTTGTTGTTCCGGGGCCAAAGGGGAGACTGAGTTACTGCTGGGGTAAAGAATAAACCTGTATGGATATTCAGACGGTCAGGTGGATAGATAGGTAGCTAGATAGACTGGCTGATAGATAAGTTTAGTGGGAGTTTTAGGTAGGTAAGTGGAAGACAGACATTTTTGGCTGCTCAGGTAGATGGATAGAATGACGGTGTAGGCTAGTACCGTAGGTAGATACGTAGATAGATAAATAAACGGACTGGTAGACAGATAAATAGGTAAGCTGATAGGTAAACTGATGAATAAGAGAGAGGAAATTAGAGGAAAGTCCTCGAATGTCGCAGAAATGAAGAAGAAGTGAGTCAGACAGTGGTGCCAGGGAACTCGTTGAGTCGTCACCGGAAGAGGGGCAGATGGTGGGGGCGTTTAGGCCCCCCTCCCTCCTGGAGGACTCCGAGGCATGGGTAATAGACGCCATTTTGCTTTGAATTTTGAATAGGAAGTGTAGTGTGTAATGTGCATGTAGTTTGGTGTTGACAGTAAGAGAAACATGTATTGAAGAGCATGTTGGCCTTCTCTATGTGTTACTGAAACACTGAAAAAGTACAGCAAAGGGGGATGTACAGAAACTAGTTCCGAGGGCTGATGAAACTGGAGCTCCAGCTCTCCCTGTCATCAGCTTTCCATCCACTTTGGGAGTACAGCCCTGCTCGACTATTGCTACACTCTACTCCTACCTGGCCCAAAAATGTTCTCACTCCGTCCTGAATGCTTAGTTGTAGTGAGAGATTAACGCTAGAATGTGATGCTAGGCACGAAGTGCTGTGAATGTATTGCTGTTATGTCTTCTTCTGCCACTGAGCTATTAGGTGCAAGGGGGAAAAAATCTGGGTCAGGTTAAAGTGAAAGGAATATGGCAGCGACAAATTAAAACACACACACACACACACACACACACACACACACACACACACACACACACACACACACACACACACACACACACACACACACACTTGAACAGAAGGGGTTAATGGACCTAACATGCAACAAAACCCCTCAATAAAACTTACATTATTGCAGCCACATTGCATTATTTACCCATCAGTGATATTGCCTCCACTTGCACTGTGTCGTTCGCATTTTATTTGGAGTAATATCCCGATGAACATTGATACTAATTACCCAATATACACTATCACAACCATTTGTTTTTATTTTCATATCTTTTTTTAATGGTGAATTTCTCTATATCAGCTCCTCCTCCATATGGCGACTCAGCATCGTTTATCCCTTTACAATTTATGTTTTATTTTCTTTTTTCTTTAATTACAACCAGCGGGCGATTTTAATTTATAGTTTAGGTCAGTGAAGGCTATAATTTCACCCCCTTCAGGGTTAAAGTTTATTCTTGCTACACCCAGACTGCTCAGTTTAAGAGAGACCTAAAGAATGTAGGTGGTTGAAGGGGGGTATCTCTCTCTCTCTCTCTCTCTCTCTCTCTCGGTGATAGCTTAACATTCATCCAATATTTCTTCAGCCAGACTTTCAACATCCTTGCAAGATCCATAACCCAGAATATTCCTTGCAACAAAGCCTTCTCCCACTCACATCATTCGTGCAACATTCATCACACATGCAAGACAGTCCTCAGCATCCAACAGACATCCAACCAAACCTCCACTTGTGTGTGAGGCACTACCCTAATGATCAGCCTTCCTTGCAACAAAGCCCTCTTGCTTTTTCAACATTCATCACATCTTCAGAATAACCATTAGCATCCAGCACTTCTTCGCCGCAGTTTTCAACATGTCTGCATGAGCCACACTTTCCTGCAACAAAGCTCTCTTCCTCTTCGCAGCATTCTTGCAACATCGATCACTTCTGTATAGCCATCAGCATTTTCGCCATTGTACATTTCTCCAACAGAGCGTACGATATTTTCGCAAGAGCCACATGAACCTGCAACAAAGCTTTCCTCCATACATAGCATTCTTGCGACATTTATCAGCTCTTAAACACAGTCATCAGTGTTTAGCATTTCTCAAACACAAGAGCCACATTCCTGCAATAAAGTCTTCCTCTACATTTATCATTCTTACAACATTTGTCCCCATCTGCAACATACCCGTCAACAGTCAGCCTTTCTCTACTACATCCTTTATCATTTCAGCGAAGAGCCATACTTTCCTGCAACAAAGCCTTCTCCTTCTTTCAATATTCTTGCAACGGTTCTTCCACATGCATGCAATATTTCAACACCCGAATACGAGGGAGGAAACTCTGAGGGGGTTGTATTCCGCATTGTGCATCCTTGATCATGCAATCCGGCCCATTCTTTGCAACACGGACAGGGCGACGGGGGTTCGGTTCTGAGGGGAAGAGGAGATTAATGCAACACTCGTGCAACGCAATCAGGTTTTCGTTCGTCCTGTGTTTCGGATTGCTTTAAGGGTTGTTCGTCTTGTGTTTCGTCTTGGTGGGGCTTTTGTCCGTCCTGTCTTTCGAGTTTCGTCGTTTTTGTGTTGTAATTATTTTTTTTATTAATCGGTACACATTTCTTTTTTTCTGCTGGGGAGTGGTAGGAGAGGTACCCTGAGATGGTTTGGTCGTATGGAGAGTGTGAGAGATTGACTAGGAGAGTGGATGCGAGTGAGTTAAAGGGGGAGGGACTGCCGGGGAGACCGAGCAGGTATGTGAGTGAGGTAAGGAAGGGGGAGGGGAGACTGAGGATGTGATGAAGGGATGGGATGAACAGGTATGTGATTGAGGTAAAGAAGGGGGAAGGGATGGGGTGGAGAGATGTATGAGTGAAGGGGGTGAGCTGGAGGAAGGGCAACGTGATGACAGGGGAGAGGGTGACATGGAGGAGCTTTGTTCACAGCCAGACCTTCCGGGGTTAAGAGGCCTGGCTTTAGATAGATAGATAGAGTCCATATATTTTCTCCATTAATATTCTTGTGTATGTTTTTGTCATCTCTTTTTCACTACTTTTCGTGCCCCTTTTAAGCGCTTATTTTATTTTTCATTTTCTTCATTTCTCTTTGGTCATTTCCGCCGCCCCCTATTCTCCCATTATTTATTTTTTCCGTTCCTTCTTGTTATTCTGTTCATGTTTTTGTAAGTCGCTGTGTCCTTGTGCTGAATCAATTTGCATGTATCCCTCGTGTTTTTATTGTAGTGAAATTCTTTGCCGGAGCTGCATGTCATTGTACTGTATTCTAGTATTTTTTTCTTGTGTATTTTCAGTGTTTTATTTATTTATTTTTGCTGTTCTGGTAATATTTCTTTTTCCTTTGTTTTTTTACTTTTCGGTTTTCTCTCTTTTAATGTTTTTATCTTGGGCTTCAGATTCCAGACTCATAATAATACCGAGTTGCCCCACTTTTTTCTTTTTGTTCTTATTTTTCCTTTTTTTTTTCCCCCTTGTAATATTTCTTCTCAGGATTTCAAGTTATAATGATTTCTTTCCATTTCAGTGCCCCCTTTTCTTATTTTCTTTCTGTTTGCTTTGATCCTTTTTATCCTTTTGTGCTGCCTTGCTTTCTCATCAACGGATTCTTTTGTTTTCCTCTTCTTCATCTTTCTTTTTAGTCCTCCTCCTTTCATCTTCCTGTGTCGTCCTCATTTTTTTCCCCTCTTATTTTGTCATCTTTTTGCTGCTCATTTGTTTTGTTCTCGTTTTTTTTCCTGTTTTTTTATTATCACACACACACACACACACACACACACACACACACACACACACACACACACACACACATTCATCTCGTTTACAGCGTATCTGAACTGGGAATTATCGCTATAACGGCTGACTTACTGGCTACAATGGACTGGGAACGGATTAAATGGACGTAGTAATGTTGAGTTACCCCTCTCCAGTCGCCGCCTCGGCTCTCCGTTTTCTATCCCCTCGTCTTCTCCCTCTGCGCATGTTGGCCTCCTATTTAGGTTATGGGAAATTCTTAACAAATTTTCCTTAGCGCTTTAGTGTGCACGCCGATTTCGTAGATGCACATTATATCGATATTAATATGATGTGAATAGCAAACGAATGTTCTGGAGAAGTTTGCAAAATAAATATCTACGAAAAGGCGTTATGAAGCGTCTAAAAAGAAGTGCCCATTTTACGATTGAAGGGGTTAGCTGAAGCCTTCGTTAATCGATCAGTAGGCGAGGATAAATCTAGATCGTTTGAAGGCAGAACGAGTTAAATCGTTGAGTGATCCGCCTCTTAAAGGGATGACGTGTTTTGTTTATATTTATCTCTTTATTGGATCATTATTTCAAGCTCCTATGACCCACTCAGCTTAAAAATCGTGTGGCAAAAGCTGGAAAGAAATACTAAAGCTGGTATTCTCGGCGGCCAAGGAAGCTCCCTAACATCTTTTCCTCATCGATTAATTTTTGGATATGGTTGGCTGATGTGGTTTTTGTACGTTATTTATGCCGAGTATGGTGATAGTTGAATGATATCAAGTAACACAGACGAGGACGGCAGGGTGTAAGAAGCAAAATAAATCGCTTAGGAAGAGGTGTGAGGAGGGAGCTTCCTTGAAAGACGAGAATACGGGCATAAGGCATTATTAACACTCTCAGGCTCGAAGGCAGCCGAAATCTAGAGTTGTCTCGACCTTGAAGGAGTTAAATAGGTGGATATAAGAAAGACGAAGGAATTAATGGATGAAGATAGAGGGAGAGATTAAGAGAGATATGTGGGCGGTGTGAGGCAGGAGGAGATTGAGTTCAGGGAGAGAGAGAGAGAGAGAGAGAGAGAGAGAGATTAGAGCAATGCCGAATTATTGATGCCATAAATATTAGAGCTCCAGCCCCCCTTTCCCTCTCCCCGTTTTCTTATTTAAGGGGGCTCTAAAGGAACCTCAATATGGCCGGGTTGGGTCACGGAGAAGAAGGTGTGGAAGGGGAGACTGGATAAAAGGAGAGAGAGAGAGAGGGGAGGGGTGTGGAAAAATATGAAATGATTCAGTGAGAAACTCATGAGGGGGAAAGAAGTGGAAAAAAAGGATGAAGGTATGAGAAGGAAGATGATGGATCGTGTGGGTGATGGAAGTGAAGGAGGAGAGGGTAAGAGGAAGCAAGAAGATAGAGAGAGAGAGAGAGAGAGAGAGAGAGAAATAACACCCAGACCTTTAAGTCCCAGTGAGTCGGTCTGGCTTTAATATTAATAGAAAAACTTATTCTGTTGTCTCAGAAACAGAAAAAGGATTATTTCTCAACTCAATATATTTATTTTCTCAGACCATAAACTGTATCAGAAAATCATTTAAGTAGAGCCTTTTTGGACTGAATTTCGCTAAGGGATATTTTATAGGACTGGCCGAAATTAGTCCCAAGTTTCCCCACACAATCTATACGTTTATATCCTGTGAGTATATAATGAACTTTGTAATATTATAGAGCAGTGCCATGTGGGACTAAATATATATCGTAAAGGAAATTTTATGGGAAAGTTGGAAAGTTGTGGTAAGGATGCATACCTTCATTGTGTTATTTTAAAGTGAGGTGAATTAGATGATCATGTCTTATATGTGTTTTTTATTTTTCATTCTGGTCGAAGAAATCAACAATAAAGTGCAGGAAAGGAAGAGAGAGAGAGAGAGAGAATAGAACACAACAGAACAGACAGAAGAGAGATGGCGAAAAGGAAAAATAGCAAAGAGAAGAGAGGAAAGGAGGAGGAGAAATTAATCCAATGGAAAGACAGACCGGGAATGAGAGAAAAACATCTTGTGTGTGTGCCGAAAGGTGTGGGAGGAGGAGGAGGAGGAACAAAAACGAGTGACGCCAATAAATACAGAGAGAGAGAGAGAGAGCGTAGGAAGGGAAAAATACGTGACTCTCTGGAGGTTTGATGGAGGGTGAAAAATAGAATGAGGAAACGAAAAATTCCAGGGATGAAGGAATTGTGGTGAGGGGAAAGAAAGGGAAGCCATGGAGGGGAAAAAATACTAAAAAAAGAGAAAGAAAAGGAAATAACTGACAGTGAATGAAATACTGAGAGAGAGAGAGAGAGAGAGACGATACCTGAAAAGGGCACTGAGGTAAAGAAAGATTAGATAAAAAGTGAAGGAAAAAGACCACCACAATAACTTCAAAAAAAAAAATTAAAGAAATGTAGAGGTCACCCCCAACAAAAGGAGGGAAGAAACGAACACCCACCATTAAAAGACAAAGATAAAAGGTGAAAAGACAGTTAGATAAAGAATTGCTAAAGGCAGAGATAGATACGAGAAAATATAATAGAAGTACCAAATAAAGTCATGGAAAAAAAATAGACATGCTAAGAAATACTAAGGGTTATGGAGATTGATATAGCCCCATACTGAAAATTGAAAGTACATAGAGAGTTAAAATATAGATATAACCTCACACTTCGAAATTAAAATACTCAGTTGTCTAAAGAAGAGATATTAGTATTATAGTTAAAAAATTATGAAACCTGTATGTATATACGTGTTCATAAATTCTTTTCTTCTTTCATGAGTATTTTAATTTTTCTTGTCTTCCCTACAGGTAAGATTGGTCACCTGGCTGGTTGTCGATGAGGGAGGTTAGTGAGTATTGTAAAGTTAAGGACAACAGTGTGCCTGCTTGTTTCATTGCAGTGCTTCATATTAGGGCATATCCTTCACTTTCCTCCCTGCTGCAGCATATAAAAGATACTCATATGTGGACAGAGAAACATGTGAGAATCATTTGTGAGCAGAGAAACGCACCTGTCTTGCCTAGCGTAGGAATATTAGCCAGCAGAGGAAGAAATTTGGATAAGTTGTAGGCGAACTTTCGTCATCACTGCTCTTTTAATTTCTTTCTTTGGACAGGAAATTTAACAGCTCTATAAATCATAACGTCAATAGGAAGAATATAAAAATCAAATAACTGTAGCAACATGGGACGTAAAATCCGCCATCCCCACATAAGTATATGGAAAATAAATAATAAAAGTATTTAGTTATAATAATCCAAAGACAGTATGAAGAAAAACACAAATATATAAACCTGCGTCAAAAAATTGTGGAAAAACCTGCAGATCCGATAAATAAAAGCGTGAAACAATAGCTGTGTGGGGATCGACAGGGCCCCCGCCTCGCTAGTGGAGAGTCCTACCTGACCCTTTGACCCTGGTGTGTGTGTGTGTGTGTGTGTGTGTGTGTGTGTGTGTGAGAGAGAGAGAGAGAGAGAGAGAGAGAAAGCTTTGACGGAAAGATACGATATTTATGTATCGTTAGGTCAGGAATGTTGTAGGAATGGCCAGGTAGGGGAAATATCAGGTACTATGACGGTTATGGGGCCTGTAACTCTAAATAAATAAATAAGTCTGTAGGTAGCGAAGATATACAGCAGAAGACGTGACTGAAGTGTAGGTAGCTTTAAAAATATCTCCAACCTTCTTTTCCTCGTTATCTTCAAGACGCTCAGCATCGTCTCTCCAGATCTGTCGACGAGAGGATAAAGATCGCTGGTATCCTAACGTCAGGGCAGGAATGGCCAAATTAGTGTAGTTAGGGCTGCTGGGAGGGTCAAGTAGATACCGAAAATGGGGTGCGGGGCGTCTAAGAGTTTTATGTGATTTTCTGGTCACCCTAAGCTAAGAAAGTGATTACGATGATAATAATAATAATAATAATAATAATTAAATTTTAATATTGTGTAAGTAGCAACAGTGGATTAAAAAACACGTTACTGTAGTGAATGAATAAACCCTTCAGTACGGTGATGCATATATACAGTTCATTCTTGCTGCCTCCAGACGCTTTTAGTCAACTTTGGAAAGAGCACTGGTATTGACGGGGTTAAAAAAGACTATATAACCCGCCTCATTGGAAAAAGTCTCTCCATAGGCAGTATCTAACCCCTCCAGTTAGGAAAGTCTCTCCTTAAACAGAACAAAACCGTCTGAAGGTGGCAGAATTAAAACAAGAAAGAATCGCAATGGAACCTAAAAGGCTGAGAAAGAGTGGAAAGGAAGACGTATAGAGCAGGGGTATTGAAGTGTCAGGGAAGGGTCCAAGAAGGGCCGAATTAGCTGAGATATAGCTTAAAGGGGGGAGGGACTGACGACAATGGAGTGAGTGGTGGCCGGGGGGTCCCCTATTGACTCGTCCGTAAGTCCGGTTCTTGTCCGTATATGGCCAGGACGTGAGGTGTCATGTGTCCATGGTCGTCCTTTTTTTTAGGCTACGTCCATTTGCTACATCTCTCTCTCTCTCTCTCTCTCTCTCTCTCTCTCTCGTGGTTAAGAGTATTTTTGTGCGCATGTGGCCTATTCTAGGTATGTTGATTAACTGATATAAATAGATGAGAGAGAGAGAGAGAGAGAGAGAGAGAGACCCACCCTGTTAATCACACGCCAAGCAACAATTAAGCACCTCACTAATATACAAGCAGGCAGACCAAACAGCCTCACGATGCAGCTGAGTAATTACCCCCCAACAAACGAGGTCATTACACAGCTAAGGCTTACACGCTAATGCATCGGACAACTGAAGCGTATTTCGTCAGGATTTATCAGTCAGACGAAGTAATTTCCCCAAACAAATTACCCGCAGACCACACTAATTGCGTTCTCCCTCTCATTATTTTTTCCCTTTGCGTGTGAATTAACAAGTGCTGATTCAATAAAAGAGCTCTGTATGGCCAGGCTCTCTGGAACCATTATAAATACTCGATGCAATCAGTGAGAGAGAGAGAGAGAGAGAAAGAGGGGGTGGGGATTTCTCTCACATGCGGAATACGACACAAAAGGCTTAATATTTTGTTAGTCACCTCACCCCCCTCTCCTGTCCCACTGAGTCCTTATACAGCAAAGACTATTTATGTCATCCCCTTATTTACGTCTTAGTCCATTAGTTCTATTGCCTTTTGGTGTGTGTTCCTCAGGGGGGTCTTTCGTCACCTACGATTTTTGTCTTTTTTTTTTAATGTGGTGGTAGATGTTGTGTTACCTTTTCTTGTTTTCCGAAGATTATCTGTAGACAAATAACTTGATAGGTATGTACAGTAGGTAGGTAGGATGGTAGACAGACAAATGAGTAAGCTGATAGATAGACAGATAGATAGGTATAGATATGGATCTAGGTGAATTTTAAAAGTTGACTGTAATATTTTACGAGTATCACTGCTCTGTAGGGATCATTTGTCAGCTTTTTTTCCCCCGATTTTTGCGTTGACCTGTATGTGTTGAGGTGGAGTATATGAATAGTACTATTATTATTATTTTTAGTATTATTATTATAACTAACATTTGCGATTAAAGTATACAATTTTTTGAATGTAATTTTTTTTGTTTTCGATGTAGTCCAATAATGAAGAAAATTTTCCGAAGATATAATAATTCAAACATCCTGGTACACTACGTCTCTTTACGTTAGTGGTTAATGGTCATTGGTATATGCGTGTGTGGTAGCAGTTTGTTTTTTTGGTATGATTTTATGATTTGGACGTTTTGTGTGTGTGTGTGTGTGTGTGTGTGTGTAAAGTAGATCTGATAAAACAAGTACACAGAGAGGGATGGCAGGTACCGTTGTTGTGCACTCGGGCCATCCGTGGAGGAATGCTGAGCTTCGTTATCTAAGTTATGTAAGGGGAAGGTAGGAGGGGCTGCTTCATGTGCTGCGGTGTGGGGATATGTGGAGCGTCCGTAGGGGGAGTGAAGTTGGGTTAGTTTAGGTTAGGTTAGGTTACTTTTGGTGCGCGTGAGAGGGGCTTGGGTGTGCTGTTTTCTGGGTGTGTGGGTAGTGGCTGCAGGGGAGTTAAGCTAGATTTTTATAGTTTAAGTTAGGTTAGATTAGATAAGGTTACTCTTGATAGTGCTGGGTGGGGGGTACTGCTGTATGGGGATGAATGGGGTGTTTTGTAGGGGGAGGGATGTGCAGGTGGATTGGATGAAGACACACGTGGACACGAGACCAATCCCAGGCCTAACCAGTTTCGTTTGCTTAAAAGAAAAGGAGGGGGAAGGGCAGGGAATAGCTTCCTCTCGTAGTAATCGTCAGTCAAGGCTTGCTGGGGGGGGGGGGTGAACTGGAAACGGCGATCATATGTGTAGTAAGCCCCAGTGATGGTTTTTTCCGATTGCAAAAACTAAATTTACTTCATCTAGTAGATTTTTCCGATTGCAGAAACTAAATCTACGTCCGGTAAAGCAGCTGTCCAACTTTCATGCACGGGCTAAAATGTGCATCGGCCGGGAATCGAACCCGGGCCTCCCGCGTGGCAGGCGAGAATTCTACCACTGAACCACCGATGCGATAGGAAGAGTGATATGTAACTATCAAAAAATTGCTTTCGTGTGTGTGTGTGTGTGTGTACCAAAGCATTTTAATAATTTGTGTCTGTAGGTAACATACTTAGAGATGTAGCAGGGTCAGATTCATCACTAAATTCAAGGTCCATTCTTCCACCTGACATGAAGACTTCTGTATACCGTGTTCATATATAGTTTTTCCATGTTAAAACTAGGCTACTCCCACAGCTTGAAAAAAATTGACGAACCCCACTGAGTCTGTTTAGGGACATTTGTCAGGCTAGAGTAAGTGCGATGTAGTGTAATAAATTCGATGAACCGTAGTTATGGGGAACCAGTAAATCTCTTTGGTTACAAATCGGGTTAAGATATGATGAGATCTAGAATAAAATGTGCATCGGCCGGGAATCGAACCCGGGCCTCCCGCGTGGCAGGCGAGAATTCTACCACTGAACCACCGATGCGATGTAAGTGAAAGTGAAGGAGGCGGGATAGTGTGTAAGGAAGCATGTGTGTGAGGATGGGAGGCTCGGTACGATTTTTATTGAGGGAGTTAGGGCGTGGAAATTTGTTTACGATCATTGTAGCTACGTGTGTTTTGAGAGAGAGAGAGAGAGAGAGGTAACAGGAAGCGTGTATTATTCAAATGTTGAGTGTATGTGGAAGTGAAAACATGAATATGAGAGAATGAGGGAGGGAGAGAGAGAGAGAGAGAGAGAGAGAGAGCGGTGTCCCATTACCGTCAGAGGGAGAGAGAGGAATTCCATCCACGTTGAGGAGGGAGGGAAAGGGAGAGGGAGAAGGAAGGGAGTGAGGGAGCCAGAAATAGAGCAAAGAGGGAGGAAACACGAATAAGTAATGGTCGTGTGGGGATGTAGAGGAGGAAGGGTGAGGAGGAGGGAAGAAACTGTGGAGGAAGAGTGGTTGGAGGGAAGGAACCCGGGAAGGAAGGGAGGAATTCAGGAGGGAAGGGGAGGAAGGAGAGAGAGAGAAGGAGGAGAGGAAGAGGAACAGAGAAGGAAGAAAGGCAGACAGGAAACAGCTCTAAGGAGAGATTAGAAGGAAGGAACTTGGGAGGGAAAGGTAAAAGGTTGGAGTGGAGGGAGGGAAGAGATTATCGAGGAGTAATTGGAGGGAAGCAACTTAGGAGAGAAGAGAAGGAAGGAGGGAGGGAGGGAGGGAGGAAGGAAAATGGGGTTGAGAAGGAAAAAACAATAATACGAAGAGATAGCAAAAAAAAAAAAAAAAAAATGAGGAAGACAAGAGGAACAGAAAAAAAATGGGGAAATAAGAGGAGGAAGAATGAAATAAAAGTGTGCATAAAAGACAGTAGAAAAAAAATGATGATGATGATGATGAGGAGGAGGAGAAGGAGAGGAGAGGAAGAAATGGAAAAGAAGTGGGAGGATAAGAGAGAAGACAAGCGAGAGGAGGAGGTGGAAGTAAAGAAGAAAGGAGGAGGAGGAGGAGTAATAGAGATAATGAGGAATGAGGCTGAGGGAGGAAAAAAAGACTCCTGGTTCTCCCACGGGTCAAGGTAATTCCAGGTATTTACATCCTGCCGAGAGAGAGAGAGAGTTGTTTTCCTACCGTTTACTCCGGCTTTTGTCTCAATAGTCTCCTTCTTTTTTATTCTTTTTTTTTTTTCATTCTTTTCCCTATTTTTATACTGAGCGTCTCTCTCTCTCTCTCTCTCTCTCTCTCTCTCTCTCTCTCTCTCTCCCCGTGTTTATCGTACTCTCTTGCTGTTCACGGTGTTTTATTGGCCATTACGGTAAGTGCAACGAGCTGGTTCAAGGTGGTTTTCCCGGTTAAATGTACGAGGTAGATAGATAGATAGATAGACAGATGGATGGATAGACGGATGAAGAAATAGGTTGATCGTCAGTCAGTCCGTTCGTTAAAATAAATTGTACATTATGAACAGATTACCGATGGAAATAATAGGTAAGTGGATGAGTCATGGTTGAGGAACATATTAAGCAAAAGACAACATACGTTAAGACCAGGTAAACACACACATACACAGACAATGACTAAGATGACGTTCTGTTCATTGACCCTTTGCATCCTTCATGTAGATAGATGTTGGATAGATAGATAGATAGATAAATAGGTAAAGTATTAAATGGAGATAATAAAAGATCAGTAACAGGAAATAGGATTATGTGGGTTGGATGAGATTGTGTCTATCAGGTGTCACTTATCTATTATCTGTCAGTCAGTCCCAAAGTTAGTCAGT
Source organism: Coenobita brevimanus (assembly GCF_032717465.1). NCBI lineage: Eukaryota > Metazoa > Arthropoda > Malacostraca > Decapoda > Coenobitidae > Coenobita > Coenobita brevimanus. The sequence goes on along the minus strand of NC_136959.1, from coordinate 61,056,499 downwards.
CCAATTAATTCACATATCCGCTCTAATATTCCAGCCTTGCTTTCCTGATCTCTTACCTGCTTGCCTAATTGCCTTCCTGCTTACCTTTCTGTCTTTGCTTGATTCTAATTTTTTAAAATCTTCAGTCTACTTGCCTTTTAATTTGCCTAGCTACCAGTCAGTCCACTTTCCCAACTACCCATATATCTACTCACCTACCTGCTCTCGGACCTACGATTCCTACTTACCTGCCTACCTTCTTGCCAACCTACTTTTCCACCTACCCATATACCTACACACCTTCCTGCCCGCGGACCTACGATCTTGTTTACCTACCTACCTACGTACCTACCTACCTACCTACCTACCTACCCACCCACCCACCCACCCACCCACCTACCTGCCTACCTACCTACGTACCTACCTACCTACCCACCTACCTACCTAGCTAATGCTTACCCACCCAAGTACCTACCTACTCATATCTGCCTACCAAAGTAAGTTACCTGTGTCTCCTATTAACTGCATGCAAGTCGTTAGTACAGGTTAGGCTGGACAGGTCATTGGTAACCTGTTTATTAAGATGACAGGTAGACAGATAGGAGAGGCTGGCTAATGAAAGGACAGGTAAAGGTAAGAAGGTAGGTAGGTACAGAGGAGCTGGCGGAGGTCGAGACAGGTATGGGTAAGTAGGGTGGTAAGTAGCTAGGCAGGTAAATAGAGGAACAAGAAGATAGGAAAGTAGAGAAACACGAAGGCGGGTAGATAGATAGGTAGGTAGGTAGGTAGACAGTTTAGTAGGTAGTTAGACCTTTCGTAGTTAGTAAAGGAGTTAGAATAAACCTCCTCTACCCTCTTGATTTACAACAGCATTTATTCCTTTTATTTTCCCCACTCGTAAGTTATTTCCTTCACCTCATGGGAAGTCTCTCGCACCGAACGGGATAATCACATCGCCACAGCGTCCTCCCGGTGCCATAAAACCGGGAGATAGATTTTCGGAGATAAATATTCCAGCTCGTATATCACCGCTAAAATGTCGACGATCCAGACCATATTGTTTGCCTTGGTGCGGGTAGGTGGGGAGAGGAGGGTTGAGAGAGAGAGAGAGAGAGAGAGAATGTGTGTGTGTGGGTGGGTGTGTTCAGCGTAGAGAAATTCAGTCATCCTACGTGTTACAGGAAGAGGAAGGAAATGAACACTTAAATACGCAAAATTAAGTGGCAGACGTAAAAGGTGTGCAAGTAGGCAATTAAGAAGGTCAAAGGTCAGATGTGAAAAAGTCTGCCGTGTTGAGCCGACTGGTTGAGACAGACAAAAAGTTCTGTGGCATTTTTAATACAGCGTGGTTAAACAGTTTTTTGCGTAGTTCGAGACGGGAGGTGTGGTGAGGTGTAGTGCGAGGTGTGGTAGTGTGTGGTGTATTTCAGTGTGAGGCATTGTAGTGTGAGGTGTGGTAGTGTGTGGTGTGGCAGAGTGAGGTGTGGTAGTGTGATGTAACAGTTCGAAATGAGGTAGTGTGTGGTGTGACAGTGTGAGGTGTGGCAGTGTGTGATGTGGCAGTGTAAGGTGTGTGTGAAGCTTTACACACACACACACACACACACACACACACACACACACACACAGTATACATAAGCATAAAAGCCAGTCGTCATCCATCCACTTAACGTGATTTTTTCCTTTAATTAGATGATCCACACTGGGGGCAATATTGTAGGTGACGTAAGAAACTTCCTAGCACTTCATCCTTAGCGATTTATTTAGCTTACTACACTGAACAGTCTCATGTATGTTATGTTTATCGTTTTTAATACTGACATACTTTGCATCAGTAACACACAAAAGGATATTGCGGTCTTGTGTGAAAAATAAATTGGTGTTCAGTAATTTTCAGTCACGCAAGGTACAACCCGAGCCTCACATGGTTGTAACGAGGGAGAGAATTGCATAGTAAAGAGAAACTGCCCAATTTTGCACAATCTTGGGAACCTTTGAACACAGGAAGAACAGACTAATGACCGCGAATGATTTGAAACCAGGCAAAAATGTTGATGGGAAAGGGATTACCAGTGTGTATGTGCGTGTGTGTGTGTGTGTGTGTGTGTGTGTGTGTGTGTGTGAGAGAGAGAGAGAGAGAGAGAGAGAGAGAGAGAGAGAGCAATTTACATCGTTTAGTACATGTGCTGGTATACGCATTGTGTGGATGTACGGTACGCGCTCGTATGCTGTAAAAGTGTATGATTGGTGCATGTGTGTGTGTGTGTGTGTCTTTGTCTGTGTCTGTGTGTGAAGGGGAGGGGGGTCATGGCACGCACACGCACAAATACGCACTTACATACCAAGAGAGACGAACACTTTGTGCGTAAGTGTATGTTCCACGAACCACCATCCCTACACACACACACACACACACACACACACACACACACACACACACACACACACACACACACACACACACACACACACACACACACACACACACCTGCACAATGGGGTCGCCACCTTGGCTCTCACCTGTGCTGTGGGAGTTTCCTGTGTTTTACTCCCAACCTGACGCCAATTTACCCACCTTCCTGAACCACTCAATGGGGGGAGCAGCTCTTGAGTGTAGGAATTGGAGACGAAGCGCATTATTAAGCACGATTTGTATAAGCAGTCCATGTTATAGTGAGACATACGTTCCGAATACATTGTTGTTAGATTTTTGTGTCGATGATAGTGTAATTAATGTAAACTGGCAAATCAGCTTTTTATGTACATAGTAACAGTCTCATTCGGTCACTGTTCTAACGATGGTCCATGTCCCACTGGAGGCATGGCACCGGCTTCACCAACACAGGAGCATGAAAGTAGGCCAAAACACCCCCTCCGAGGACTTCAATCATCTATCACATGCACATCTAAAATGACTAATACAGCTCAAAACTCTACGCACCCGGCCACCCACATTTCACTAACAAAGCCTGCTCATGAACGTGGCCAAAGCACCTCCCCACATGACATCATTCAGGGTCATAGTTGGAATATCAGCTATCTGGCCACCCAGTGATTATGTTTGCAATGTTTAGTTCTTAAAGTTCGTCAGGTTACAGTCATCCATTCATTCACTCATTCATTCATACATACATACCAACTCGGCATCATTAGTATACAGGATAGGTTGATATGGTAAATCATTGTGCTAAAGAACATGAAATGAAAACACAGACGACACCAAGCGTATATATATATATATATATATATATATATATATATATATATATATATATATATATATATATATATATATATATATATATATATATATATTGTATTTGAGAGTCCCGGATCCACTCTGTTGTCATTATTTGGTTAGAATGATGATGGTTTACGTTGAGACTAAGCCAATATGTTAACTCTGGGCTGTTACAGTATTACCTAAGTTGCTTTGGCCGTGTAAGACAAAAAAATAGCCACATCAGTACTTGTGTCGCGCAAACCACTTTAATTTTATTTAAGTTTAGTTTGTTTAGCAGTTCCCAGTTTTCCTTATGGTAGATTAAGTAGCGGCGGTCAAGTCAGGAAAGAATAGGTCACAGCAGAGCTTGGGTCATGTCATACACTTCGTTTACACACACACACACACACACACACACACACACACACACACACACACACACACACACACAAGGGATTCTAAGCTAACTCAGCGGCTGTGTCTTTTATATTCATGTTTGTACCGATGCGTCTTGTAGTGCAGATGTTTACAGTAGTTCCCCCTCCTCCCTCCCACTACCCCTTCAACCCCCTCACTATCCCCCCCAATACTCTCCACCTCCCTCTACCGCCTCGTCCTCAGTCCTCCCCAACTCCATGCGATTGAGTTGGTTGGTTGGTTGAGAGAGAGAGAGAGAGAGAGAGAGGCACTAGATTGATGGAGAGTGATAAAGAGGGACGTGAGTAAGAAGAGGCAATTGGAAAAGTTAAATAGGCTGTGAAGAAAAGTAGTTATGAGAGAGAAAATTTTGGTAAAGAAGAAAAGAAGAAGGTTGAGGGAAAATGTAAGTTAATGGGGCCGGAAGATTGGATTTAAGAGGAGGAGGAGGAGGAAGAGTGGAAAGTAGTCAGGTTAATGGAGGAGAGGAAGGATGAGTTTTGGTGGCGAGTTGAGTTTTAGGTGAGAGTAAGGAAGAAGAAAAAGAAGAAAGTAGAAAAGGAAGAGGAGGAGGAAGAAGAATAGTGAGAAGAGAAAGAGGAAGACGAAAAGAAGAGAAGTGAGAAGAAGGAAAGTGAGCCGAGAAATTAGAAGAAAAAAGAAAATGAGAAACACTGGTTAATCCGGTGGCTTATTTATCTGATTTATTTTCGGTATCATCAGACGATTATATTGAACTGAAAGACTGTTAATTATTCCCTTCAATCCAGAAAGCCTCCTCTTGGTCATATAAAATCGCTGGGAGATAGGATGAATAAAAAACAAGTGACATTAAGGAAGGGATGAACGCCTTATTCCGGAGACGTAATTTCCTGTTTCAATCGCTATTTCCAGACGATTTTTACTTACCTGAGGGTAGGATTTTCGGGAAAGGAGGGGTTTGATTATAGCCTTCAATTAACCCATTCTCTACTAGCTGTCTGTCCAAAGTCGAATTAACTACATTGATAGTAAAAATAGGTAAATAAATACCGTTAATAAATAAATGCATCATCGGAGTGAAGAGGCCAGTGATAACCAGGATAACAGCGTGATAACCAGTGTCGAGCAGAAAGTTAATATCTGACCTAATTAAACGTTTGATAGTTCCCCCTAAAACCCCGTAACGACAAAAAATGGGGTGTTGGGTGTGCATTTTTCGCTTAATCTAATTGTATTGCGGTGATGTGCCGTAATTATGGGAGTGTGTGTAATTGGATCTTGTTATGGTGTGCTCTGTGATGTATTTTATGGTGATGAGGGTGGTGACACGGGGTGGGGGAGTGAGGTAGGGGATGGGAGTGTGGTGAGGTTGGTGATGAGGATGGTGACGGAGGGGTGGGGGTGTGATGAGAGGGATGGGATTGTGGTGATGGTGGTGAAAGGGTAATAGTGGTGAGGATGGTGATGGTGGGGGAGTGTGGTGAAGGTTGTGATGGGATGATAGTGTGATGTTAAAAGGATGAAAGATTTGATGGTGCTAGTAAGGGTGAGAGGAAGTGTGGTGTGGTGAGGGCGACGGGGAGTGCGGAGTGGTGAGAGAGGAAATAACCTTGGAGAAGAAAGGAAATAAGAGTGAGGAGGAGACGGTAATGAAAGAAGGGAGAGGAGTGGAGTGATTAGAAGAGTGATGATAAGGAAGAGCGAGAGAGGATTGATGAGAGGAAAGAAAGTGGAGTATGGTTGGAATTTGTGTGTGTGTGTGTGAGAGAGAGAGAGAAAGAGAGAGAGAGAGAGAGAGAGAGAGGAATGGTGGTGAGAGGGAGAATGTGTTTGTCGTGACGATTATGCGGGTGAGAGATCAAGTGACATCAATGGTAGAAGGGAACAGTGGGGTTGGCTGGAGGTAAACAAAGGAAAGAAGGAAGGAGGGTAGGAATGAAGGAAGGATGAAAGGTAGGTAGGTAGGTAGGTAGATAGGTATGTTGGTTTGGTTGGTAGGAAGGATGGATGGATGGAAGGAAGGATGGAAGGTAGGTAGGTTGGTTAGTTGGTTGGTTGTTTGGTTGGAAGGATGGATGGATGGATCAATTGACGGATAGATGGAAGGAAGTATCGTAGACGTGCGAGAATAAGGAAAACATAAGTAAAAGGGACAGAAAAAAAGGAGAGTGAGAATAGGGAAGAGTTTGGTGAAAAAAAAAGGAAAAAGGAAGGATCGAATAAATACGAGTATAAAGGAAGGATTATATTTTGGGGATGAAGGAAGGGAAAAAAGGGTAAGAATAAGTAACGTAAAGGAAAATGAGAATAAGTGAAAGAATATGTAGCAGTCTTGGCAGCTTCTTAACACTCCACCAGACGGGGAATTAGATATTACAAAGATACCTATTAGATCCAGAAGCTAGTTACAGTTACGTGACTAAGAAATGAAAAACCACCCACCCCAGTGAAATGACGTCTTTTTTGTGGTATGTTAGTGCAAATGTAAGTAGGTTTTATTTAATTTTGGAGAGCCCCTAGGAGTGGAGGAGTAGCTGAAGGATGTATGTCGTCCTCATTGCTCGAGAGTGACCTGGTTAATAAAGTTTAGTAGACTCCTAAATAAACTGGAAAATAAAGACTGCCATCAATAAGGAGCTATAAAAAATATTAGAATGACATTTTTTTTTTTTTTTAGAGTATTGGCCAGTATATTGAAATTCTGTTCGTTGGTAGTGTTCTTGAAAATTTGTCTTGAGTATTCACAAATAAAAAAATTGTGTGTGTGTGTGTGTGTGTGTGTGTGTAAGAGAGAGAGAGAGAGAGAGAGAGAGAGAATTCGAAAGAAAAGAAAGAGGCAAAGGAAAAAGAGGAAGGGATAAAGGAGTGAGTGGAAGTAGCAGTAAAAGACATGAAGAAGGGGAAGCAAGATGAGAGAGAGAGAGAGAGAGAGAGAATGTTTTATGTAAGAGAGAGTGATAGATGAGTGAGTGAGAGAGAGAGGCAAGGAAGGAGGGAAAAAGAGAGGAGGAAAAAAGAGAGAGAGGTATCGCCTGAGGCCCGGTTGAGGGTTCTGGTCGTAGCTGGAACAGGGAGAGGGTTGGTGAGGTGATTTGGCTTCTCCCTCCACTTTCTCTCCTCCTCCTCCTCCTCTCCCCCCTTTTGTCTTCTTCTTTTCCCCCCACGTTTCCCTTGATTATTTTCCTCCTTCTCCTCTTCTTCCTTTTTTTCCTTCCCTTATCATTTCCGGTTCTTTCGACTTCCTTCTTAATATTCTCTGATTTATTTTTCCATTCTTTATTGTGAATTTTTTTGCCCTCTCTCTCTCTCTCTCTCTCTCTCTCTCTCTCTCTCTCTCTCTCTCTCTCTCTCTCTCTCTCTCTCTCTCTCTCTCTCTCTCTCTCTCTCTCTCTTCATTTGTCACCTCGTCCCCTGATCCCTGATCCCTCTCCATCTTCGTATCCTTCTCTCTCCATTTTTTCTCCTCATCCCTCTCCCTCCTTCGACTCATGGGATTTCTCTCCTCTCTCTCTTCCTCCTCCTCTTCCTGTTTCGCATGTCTCTTCTCTCCTCGTCCCCCTTCCCTGAGAATTTAATCCCTCCTCCTGCTCCTCCTCCTCCTCACCACCACCGCCACCACCTGATGATGATGATATGATGATGATGATGAAATTTACATGTCAGATTTTTCATGCTGCTTGGTGGTTTTTCTCACTTTTTCCTGCCAGTTTTAACTGCAGGGTTTGGAGGCGGGTGGAACCTACTTGTTTTACTATCCTTATCCTTCAGCATGTAGAATTACTGTAGTTCTAGTAGTCATAGTGTACTTTGTAACAAGCAGCCTCGAAAGGACCATAAGGTCTGTTGCCATTTGCTTTCCTTTGTATTCCTCCTTTCTTTCCTCCATCCCTCCTTTCCTCCATCCCTCCGGTCCGTCGCGTCGGCTTGATATTAATTGTTGCTTTTAGTTAAGTGGGGCGAGAGGAAACGACAGGATGGACGCCACTTTTTCTCCCCATCGTCTCTCTCCTTCCTCCTCCCTCCTCCTCCTCTTCTCTCCTCATTCCTCTTTCCTCCTACCTTCTCTCTTGTCTCTCTCCTGCTACTTCTTATTCCTCTCTCTGCCCCCCTCTTTCCCTCTCTCTTTTTAGGGTATATATTTTCCCTTTCTTTCCTCCATCTCCCCTTCTCTGCTCTTCCCTCTTTCCTCAGTTTTTCATTTTTTCACTTTCCACTTCCTCCTCCTCCTCAGTTTTTTTTTTTCTTCCTCTTCTTTCGTCCCTCCTTTCTCTTTCCTGCCTTATTTTTTTCTCACATCTTTTGCCAGTTTTCACATTCTTCCTTTCCCCCATCTTTTTATTGCTCTTTCCTTCCTTTGATTCGTTTTCTCCTCCCATTTCCTTCCTTCTTCCCTCCCACCCATTTTCCTCCCTCATCTTCTACCTCCTCTCCTTCTTCCCTCCCTCCTCCCTCCCTCCCTCTCCACTTTCCTCCTATCCATGATTCACCTCTTCCTCCCTCTTTTTATTTCTCTTCCTTCCTCTCCATCATTCACGTCGTCCTCCGTTTTCTTTATCTGAGTCTTCCTTCCTCCTCTCCTTCCTTCACGTCTCCCTCCTTCCTCTTTATCTGATATCTCCTTCCGTCTTTCATCTCCCTATCTCTTCCTCCTCCTCCTTTTTCTATATATCCTCCCCATCCCTCTTCTTTCCTTCCTCTGCTTTCGTCTTCCCTGTCTGCCCTTCTTCCCCGTCTCGCCTTTCCCTCTCTCTTCCCCCTCCTCATCTTCTCTCTCCCCACCTTCCCTCTATCTCTTCCTCTTCCTCCTGCTCCTGCTCCTCCTCAAGGGATGCCAGGGTTTATCGCGGTAATATCGGGTCGCCTTGAGAGTTTTTTCCTATAGGCTTTTTCTGTACTCTAGTTAATGGGGATATAAAGCCAGCCACCACACGCTGCACCACACTACCACAGGCACCACCACACCGACAATGAGGGTACTGCTTCTACCACAGTCCCTACCACACCACCACCTCGATTACTTCTGTTTCCTCTACCACAGTCTTTACCTCACCACCACACTACCAACAGCAATACTAGCGTTATTTATACTGTTGCTACCACACCACCAATACTGACGTCTTTACTACTACAACGCCACCACTACATCATCGCGACTACAACCACTATAGCCCTTACTGCTACCATAATCACTACCACCACCACCACCACCACCACCACCATAACTACAGATAACACCACCACCCGTTTTAACTACTAGTAATGTAAGTGACACAACCACTACTATCACTTCCACTCCACACTCCCACCACCACTGCCACCACCACCACTCTCACCACTGCCACCACCACCACTCTCACCACTGCCACCACCACCACTCTCACCACTGCCACCACCCCTGTTACCACCATCATTACCACCTCTGTCACTACTATTGCGACCACGAACACCACCAGCACTCACCACTGCTACCACCTGTACTACCACAACTACTACCACCTCTAACCCTACTACTACCACCAGTATCATCCTTACTATCCCCACTTCCACCACTATTGCTGACTCACTGACAACAAAGCCTCACCGCCTTCCACCATATCCGCCCAGTCATTCCACTCTCCCTATATGTATTATCGCCTCTAATATCTGAATTGTGCTACCGTCATCAACACGTCCCTTATCAGTCCCCTCACATCCATTAATGATTGTATTTTACCTGATAAGCACTCGGCGTTGTAGCTATGGCACCTGATAACGTAGAATCCATAACTGTAAAAATCGATGTTGTAATCTTAGGCCCTTATTCTCGCCATTTAAGGAAGCTCCCTAACACCTTTTTCCAAGCGACTTATTGTGCTTCTTACACCTTACTGTCCATTTCCGTGTCATTCATTCTAAAATCGTCATACTCTGCATAGATAACGTGTTAAAGGATATTAACCAGCCATATCCTAAAATAAATCGCTAAGGAAGAGGTGTTAAGGAACCTCCTTACCTGACGAGAAAACGGGCCATTTAGTCATACAGGTAATAACTACACCTTTTAGCATTTAAAGATTGTACGGGACTGACTTCCTTTTTTTTTTTTTTACGTTACTTATAACTTCATCTTTACTCTCTAATAACTTCCAGAATAGCATTTATCAGTAATGAATTGGCCAGATCAGTTACTAGTAATTGGATCCAGTAATTTGGCTAATTACTCTTATACTTACTATTACACCCACGTTACTCACTTAGTCTTGAACATTCTCTTTCCTTGTTTCTGGATCCCACCTCACCCCACCGAAAGAGGGTCAGGATGATGATGACGATGTTGATGATGATTGCGATGATGATGAATGCGATGACGATGATGTGATGATGATGATGATGATGATTGCGATGACGATGATGTTATGATGATTATGACTGTGATGAAGATGATATTGTGGTGATGATGATAATAACAGCCTCACTGTAATGTCTGATTACTTACAGAGCAGCATATAACGTTCCTGTACTTTACTATCCACATTACAGTAGTTGCTAGAGAGTGTGACTGATAGATTTTCACGCCATTTTAATACGGCTAGTTAAGATCAGTTTTATGTTATGGTGAGTATGGTGCTATTTCAAGTATTTAAATGACACAGAGAGGATGGTAAGGAGTACGAAGCAAAATAAATCTCTTAGGAAGAGGTGTTAGGGAGCTTCCTTAATCGAAGAGAATACGGACCCTTAACCCATCGTGATTGTTTAGTACCCATTACTGACCGAGGTTGACCTAAACTAGAAAATATAGGTTGTTAGGTCACCAGCAAAGAAGGCATATGTAGTAGACGTTCCACATTTATTTCTCTATATTATTTTGTCAGTACGATCCCGTAAACACAGTGAAAAGAATAAAAGAATCGCACGTTGTAATTCAGTACCTTAACACTTTCTCCACTGCCTACATCCTTCACAGAACCTTGAGTCTTGAGCTTTGCCGAAGCAACTGTGCTGTAGAAAACAAAGCCACATCCAGCCCTTCCACATCCAACACTACTACACCCAGCACTACCACACCAGAACTACCACACTCAGCACTGCCAAACCAAGCACTACCACACCAGCACTACCACATCCAGCACTGCCACACCTACCACCACCACACCTCCCACCAATCTCTGCGCTTGACGATTCTTAGGTTTCAATACACTATACTATCATACTATCATATTGTACTACTGCATACTTCATGCTTGTAAGCCCCAGAGAGAGAGAGAGAGAGAGAGAGAGAGAGGAGACTTACTCACAGAATTATCACACCATAACCGGATCAAAGTACGACTATCGATATCACTGTCATTAACGATGTCACTGCTGCTACGCCTCAATTACCTGACCGCCATTACCACACCTGAGAGAGAGAGAGAGAGAGAGAGAGAGAGAGAGAGAGAGAGAGAGAGAGAGAGAGAGAGAGAGAATGCCAAGTAGGAACAAACGGACAGGGGAAAAAGATGCCAAGTTCTGTTACATAATCCACCTCCGCATGTGTTTGACAGACATAGCAGAATCGCATTCTTTGTACGACCACGCTGTTATGTCTAGAAAAACGAAAGAGAGAGAGAGAGAATAAACACGCACCCACATATGCTACCATTCTTTTCCCCCACTTCTTCCCCTCTTCCCTCCCGTTATCGGCCCATCAGGAGATGTTTTGCTTGGCACCCAGAGTCTCTTTCTCCCTCTCCCACTCCCCTCTCTTCTTGTCTTCCCCTCCCCCCCTCCTTCCTCCTCCCCCTCTCTCCTTCCCTCACCCACTTACATTCCCTCGGCCTTTTGCCACCCCTTTCCCCATACTCTCCCTACGTACACCCCTTTACTCTCTCCCTTCCTCCTTTCAACACCCCTCTCCCCCCCGCGATTCAACACCCCTCTCCCCTTAACCTCCCCCTACCCCTCCCCCTCCTTCCACGCTCAAGGAATTGGACACCTCCATTTTCTTTTTTCTTTTTTTTTCTTTTTTTCTGTCAGTACTTTTTTATCAGTGACCGCCTGGCTGACGACTGATCTCACTCGGTGTCCATTGCTAAGAGAGGAAAAACAAACACTGATACTACTGTTTATTTATTTATTATTATTATTAAAGTCCTTATGGGGCAGCCTAGGATTAGTTGATGAATGAATGAATGAAATAATTTAGTCCATATATTTAACTTTTACCACCAGAATTGGACTCCACTTCATGAAGTGTCATGTTTTAACGTGAATTTAAAGCTTTAAGCGGTCTCTCTCTCTCTCTCTCTCTCTCTCTCTCTCTCTCTCTCTCTCTCAGAGGGAGATGGGGAGGTTCAGATATTTAAAAGAGCCATGTTGCCCCTTTTTTTTTCTTTCTTTTCTTTCTTTTTCTTTTTCTTTCAAGCTAATTAAAAGAGACATTCCTAAACAAAGCTATTCTGATTTTTCTCGATTTTTTTTATGAAACGCTGAAAAGAATAACAATTAATTTGGCAGAATATTTATAACTAGGTATGTTTTTTATCCTGTTGTTAAGCCAATTTTTTAACCTTTTTTCTAACCGCTGTTTCAAAATGAGGCGTCTGATTTTTTTCATTCTTCAGTGTGAGGCAGTGCATTGGCTTATAATTCTGTCTGTCTGTCTGTCTGTCTGCTGTCTCTCTCTCTCTCTCTCTCTCTCTCTCCATTCTTTAGAGTTAAAAAGGGTAATGATTATGTTGATGATGATGATTGAAACACGCATTCCTCTTTGGCACGTGCGAAATTGTAATTAAAATCGCTTTTCTCTTTCCTTGTGACAAAACTGTGGATGTGGACGTTTAACTCTTGATGGGCAGTACATAAAGCCAACATTCCCATCTTTTTCTTTTGCGGTTTCGTGACTTTTTTTTTTTTTTTCAGTTTTTTTCGCGTTTTGTGTTTTTTTTTTTTTTTTGGCTTTTTGTGTATTTCTGCTGTTTTAGGTTTTTTGTTTTTCTGTTTGCTGTTTTTTTCGCCTCGTGTTTTTCTGTTTTGCAGGTTTTTCGCTTTTTTTTTTCCCGTTTTCTGTTTCTTTGCTTTTTGTGTTTTTCTGTGTGCTGAGTTTTCGCTTTTTGCTTTCTTCTGTTCGCTGTTTTATCGCTGTTTTTTCTGTGTGGTGTTCATTTTAGGGAGAAGGAGTGTTTGTGTAACGTGGATACTTGGCTTATATACTGCTGATGTTAACTAATCGCTTCTTGAGTTGGATAAAATCGTCTGGGAGTAGCAGTGTAAAAAATTGGCATCGCAGTGAAAGGCATGAAAGGATAAATATCTGAAGATAGAAGAAATTTATTTACCTGTGTCTGTCTGTCTGTCTTTCTGTCTTTAAACTTATCCGTGTGTCATATCTATCTGTCTATCTGTCCCTGTCTGTCTGTATATCTGTGTTTGTCAGCTCTATATGTATGTATGTATGTATGTATGTTTGTATCTATGTATGTATGTATGTGTGTGTGTACGAAAGTTTAATTGCAGGTTCTGTCACAGTTTCCTCTCGGTCTTAATAAACAGTCAGATAAAAACAGCAAACGTCCTGAAAATATTTTTTGAACAAGAAAAAAAGACGAAGGAAAAAAAAGCCTATACTTCAGATTATAGGCGTCCTCCATTCATAAAGAAAATCTGTATATGTAGTTATGTGTGTGTTAAAAATATGTGCTAAAAGTCACAGTGCAAGAAAATAAATATATATATGTGTTATGTCCCAGGCGAGCTAGGGAGGAAACATATTGGGAGAGGTGGAAAATTTTAAAGTGAGAGAGTTGCAGGGCCTCTCAGAGTTTGTTAAATTCTTTGCCTTTCCCCTGAGAGAGAGAGAGAGAGAGAGAGAGAGAGGGGGAGAGAGAGAGAGAGAGAGAGAGGGAGAGAGAGAGAGAGAGAGGTGGCAGGGAACAAGAAATCCATTTTATTGCGACAAGCCACGAAAATTGTGAAATATGGTTGTATGAGAGAGAGAGAGAGAGAGAGTAATGGATGTGTCTGTGTGCGTATGTATTTAGATTTATGCACGCAAAGTTTTTCAGCTGTACGTGTGTGTGTGGTGTGTGTGTGTGTGTGTGTGTGTGTGTGTGTGTGGTGTTTGTGTGTGTGTGTGTGTGTGTGTGTGTGTGTGTGTGTGTGTGTGTGTGTGTGGTGTGTGTGTGTGGTGTGTGTGTGTGTGTGTGTGTGTGTGTGTGTGTGTGTGTGTGTGTGTGTGTGTGTGTACCATTGTTTATGTAGTCTGCATCGTGTCTGGCGTTATGTTTTGAATCTGCATCTGGCGTGTGTGTGTGTGTGTGTGTGTGTGTGTGTGCGCAGCAGAGTAACCAAACATTACCCCAGCTGCTTTAACTGACTCCTACAGGATAAGGAGCCTCTGTTACTCCACACACACATGCCCCACTGTTACTCATCCCCTTACGCCAACCACCACCACCACCACCACCACCACGCGTCATCCCTGCAGTCATGAACAGAAAATGAGGTGTATAATTTCTGAGATGCATAAAGATAAAAAATAATTAAATGGTGGTAATTCTCATCATCAAAATCAGCATCAACATCGTCGTCGTCGTGGTCATCGTCATCACTTTATTTGCACTACAGAAGTGAGGAGGAGAGTGCATCTATATTCAGATTTCTGTGTAAATGGAGAAGAGAGAAGTCTGTATGGAGAAGGGCTTTGAGCAAGAGGGGAAAGGGTAAAGCTGGAGAGGGGAGGGTTGCAGGGAGGCGGATAGTTGAGAGAGAGATGGAGGGAGTGATAGGTGGAGAGGGGTTTCAGGAAGGGAGAGGGTTGATGAAGAGGTGGAGGGAGACTGTAGGGAGAGGGAAGGGGTGGGAGGGAAATAGCAGGTGTAAGGAAGGGGAAGAGGTGTTAATGGGTGAGGGAAGGGGGTGTAAAGGAGGGGAGGGGTGTTGGGAGGGGAGGAGTGAGTGGGGTATTACACGAGACGCACTGATGAAGGATGGGGTACTTAAGAGACCAGTGATGTGATTGCGTCAGGTGCTGAGATATCACATTGGCAGATACTCCGCAGATTTCTCTCTCTCTCTCTCTCTCTCCTTCTTTTCCCCGCTTAGTTTCCTTGATTTAACTGGGATTCTTAACATTAGCTACAATTTACGTTTAGTTGCTGTATATATATATGTAAGAAAACTTGGAAGGCGTCTTACAGCAAAATTTTGTCGCGCGCGCACACACACACACACACACACACACACACACACACACACACACACACACACACACACACACACACACACACACACACACACACACACACACACACACACACACACACACACACACACACACACACACAGAAGTACCTAAGACTCCACATCCCCGGTAGGGCAAGAGCCATGTGTAATGCGTCAAGGTTTAATGAATCGTAGTAAATGTAGGCAGAATGCTTGGACACTTGCAGGTCAGGAAATCGAGACAAACCTTTTTTAAGACCATTTAATAAAGAGTTAAAGAAGTGTGATTAGCTTGATGAGAAGTTTATAAGAAATTGACAAACTTAATTTTTGTCTTGGTGTTTTCTCTCCTTCTGTCTTCTCCTCGTCTCTGAATTTCGTGTTCTGTTCAGCCACAAAGCCGCAATCCCCTGTGTTTTACTGCTCACCCCAGTATGACACACTTTCTCCGTATTTATCACACACACACACACACACACACACACACACACACACACACACACACACACACACACACACACACACACACACACACACACACTAGAGAGAGAGAGAGAGAGAGAGAGAGAGAGAGAGAGTTTGAGGAGAGTGCCAAATTAGCCGGTGACCACAGCAACTTTCACCGTCATAAACATTACTTGTGGTGTCCCCAGTGATACGAACTTACGTCAGATGATTTTGTTTTTGCTATTGTTATGGTGGTTGTGGTGGTGCATTTTTCAGTTGTATAATTTTCAGTGAAGCACGAAGTAGTACACGTTTCCTTCAAGATAAAATAATAAATCTTAAAAAGGCCCTATTTGTTTTAACCCATGTCTCTTTGCAGGTATGTGTTGTGTCCTGACTGGCTGCTGGCGAGGAAGGGTGGTGAGTATTGAACGTTGAATGGTCGAGGATTGTGTGTGTTAATCTATGAAGTGACTCGGAAGGCTTTGCTTGACAACTCTTTGTTATTCGCACTAGGAATTGATCTCGTCCTTACCAAGTGATGAGTAAGAGTATTTTGTAATGTTGTTCTTACCGCCACTATCGAAGGTGAGCGGAGAATTTCACCTTTGCCTGATTACAGAACTACCAGTAGTTTTGGAATTACAGTGATGGTGATTGATGATGATAATGATGGTGGTGGTGATGATGGGGATGATGATGATGATGATGAACGTCTGTTGTGTATGTGCCTTAAAATTAATAACTCTGTTTTTCATCTGAGTATGTCGAGTACAAAGTCATACTTTCAGAATATAAGAAAATTTGAATTACTTTGCCTGGCTAAGGTACGCTCTCTTCTTATTGCTGTTACTGTTATTTTTGTTGTTTGCTGTTGTTTTCGTAGTTAACTATGCTGCTGTTGGTGTTACTGATGTTATGATCACGTAGTTACTTATATTACTGGTAGTGTTACTGTTGTTGTCACTGTTCTTATGTGCAAGACTGGTTGCTTGCCGAGTCGCATTGTTTGGTCTCACGGAGTCGCACCAACATGATAAAATACATCAAAATACATGTCTTCTGTGTCCGTCTATGGGCCAATAAGGAATTGGCAAATGAGGATGGAATAAATTTGTACTTCTGTCTAGAAATAAAAGATACACAGAAATGCCATGAAGAAACAGTTAATAATCTCCAGTCGTTTCCCGTAACCCCTTTCCCTTTGTTATTGCCTGTCATCTGCGTTAAGTGTGTAAACCCATAAATAAATAAATAAGTAAATAAATAATGGATATTTTTTCACTACAGTAAATTTACTGCTGTTTTTCTTTAACGTAAATGCCATGAGGAACCTGCCTGTATTAGACCAATCCTTTCAGCATTTATTCCCTCTCATCTGCACTTCGTTAAAAAAGAGAAAAATAGTGGAATATATCATCCTGGAATAAATTAAATGTGTCCTCCCATCAGTATACATAAATTCCATGGAGAAATTGTGAATGTAACACCAGCCGTTGCCTCTCTCCCCCCCCCCACTCTATTTTTCCCCCCTCATCTGTACAGTCGAAAAATTAGGTTGATGTAGAGAGGAATGAATTTTTGAATAAATTAAACGTTCTTGAAAATTTTAGAGCTCCACTGAACGACCTTGACAAAAATGTAGGAAAGCAGAGATAAATGTGAAGGTCAGAAATCCGGGAAAAAATTTGCAAACGTTTGATGAACGGATTTTAACTTTTTTTTTTATTTTATTTTTTGTGGCTTTGTTACCTGTCAAATGTCCATCGCTGTGCTCGATAATGAACTGGTGAATTTAGCGGAGTGATATTTTTACTGATGCTTTATGTTAGTCTCTGCAGCCTGAGGAAGAGTTTTTAGTTCTTATTTTATTTTATTTATTTTTTTCATTCCCAGACGAGTTAATTGGGTCAGTTGAGACTTGAAGGAGTGAATCGCCCTTCCTCTTCCTTCTTTTAAAGTTTTCTTCTGCATGTTTAGTTTTACACACCTATCTTCCTTTTTTCTTTTTCATTCTGTATATTTTTTTTCATAGTCATCTGTCTGTCTGTCTGTCTGTCTGTCTGTCTCTGTCTGTCTGTCTGTCTGTCTCTCTCTCTCTCTCTCTCTCTAATTATCCTTTTTCATGTTTATATTCTCTTTCTGTCCTTTTAGTACTCATTTCTTTTCAACTTCACAGTACTGTACATTCATCTGTTTTGTGGTCCCCATTCATCCCACTGATTAATTTTCCTTTTCTCTCCCTCATTTTCTCTCCCATCTTCCTCTTATCTCCCCCTCCTCCCTCCCCCCTCCCCCTCTACTCCAACTCCTCCTCTCCTTTCCTCCTTTTTCCTCCACGTTCTCATCAGTCTCCTCTTTCATTCCCATTCTTATCTCTCACCTTTTTCCCTTCATCAGTCTTTCTCCTCTCCTCCTCGTATCTTTCCTTCCTCCCCCCCCTCCCATCCTCCACATCCTCCCACCCCTCTCCTCCCCTCCCACCACCATTTCCGCTACTCCGTCCTCCCCCCCCCTCCACTCCCTCTCATGTGACGTCATTCCAATGAAACTTGAAGCTTAACTACCCCTACCCCCTCCCCCTTCCCCTCCAGTACCCCTACCCCCTTCCCCCACACTCCTTCCTCAACCCCTCCCTTTCCATCCCATCCCCGACTCTTCTACTCCCCCCCCCCCCGCATCATGTCTGCTATAACTCTCTCTCTCTCTCATAACCGCCATTAACCCTTCTCCCTCTCCAACACACACACACACACACACAACCTCCTCCTCCTCCTCGTCCCTGATCTCTGCAGTTGAGGTCGAGGTTACTAATCTAATTATTATAAACAGGTCTTGTGTTTCGCATGTTTATCTCTATGTCGCTGTTTTTATTCCATCCATAATTCTTTTCCTTCCTCGGCCTCTCCTCCTCTCTCCTCCTCTTCTCCTCCACCACTCTCCAAATTCTCTTCCTCCATCCACCTCCACCTTCTTCTTAGCCTACCTCCAGCAACCCCTCGACCATCCATTCCACACTTCCTTCATCCACCTTTCTAATTCCATTCTTTCTGCCTGCTTTACCTTCTCCATCCACCTCTAAACCCAGTCCCACCCACTTCCCCACCCATCCTACCCAATCCTCCACCTAGTCCCACCCACTCCAGTCTTTTCATCCACCTCTTTGTCTCCACTTTTACTCCACCCATTTCTCCAACCACTCCCACCCATTTCTTCACCTGTCCTCATTCACCTCCACACCCCCGTCTCCACCAAGCAGGCCCACCCTTCTCTTCATCCCCACCCACTTCACCAACCAGGCCCACCCATTTCTTCATCCCCACCCACTTTTTCATCCACCTTACACCACTTTTTCTCCACCCATTTCTCCACCCACACCCAGCCCCACCCACTTAATGATATAGTGTTAGGCTGAGGACTGGAGCGCCGTCCTTGCTTGTGGAGTGATAATAAGGGGAGGGTTTGTGCGTGGAGTGTTATTACCTGAGAGAGAGAGAGAGAGAGAGAGAGAGTCGGGAGGGGAAATTTAATATAGGACGTGATTTACTTTCCAAGGGGAAAATGAAGACTGTGTGTGTGTGTGTGCGTGTGCGTGTGCGCGTGAGTGCGCGCGCGCTCGCCTTATTAATAACGTAACTGCCTCCATACAAAGTCATATCTTATTTTTTCATCCTATATACATCGACACATTTTTCATTCAGCTTAAAAGATGTCTAAATTTGGGCAAGTCTCTGAGCTAAATGAAATCGCATGGAGAAAGCAATAATGAAATGAAAAAGCCGTTCTCGTACTGAAGAGGTTGGAGGAGATGGAGGAGGAGTAGAAAAGAATATTGAGAAGGAAGAGGAGGAGGAGAAGAAAAGAAGAGAAAGAAGAAGCGTATGGAGTAGGAGGAGGAAATAAAAAGAGGTGACACATCTCTGTGAACCATGTAGAATAATTACTTTTTTTTTTTTTCAGTTTCCTCTTTCTACCGCCAACTAAGGGGAAAAATTCGTAGCGAAGAGGTTGACGTGAATGAAGTAAGGGAAGGTTAAGTTTCAGAGGACGGGGTCGGGTTAGGGTCATTTGACATTGCATCCCCCTGTCAGTGTCGGGGAGAGAGAGAGAGAGAGTTTGTGAAAGCGTTTGTGCATGTATGCTTGTATGAATGCATTCATGTGTGTGTATGTTTGTATGTTTTATTTATGGACTGTTCTTTAAGGACTCCCAGTCTCTGGCCTTCTACAATGTGGGTCATGGTACAGTCATACAACTACAGCTGAAAGAGCGTGGTGGAAGGAAAAAGTAATGATATGGCTGTGTGGAGAGAATGGAGTAAGAGGGTGTATGGAAGAGAGGTGGAGACATTTGTTGGACTGGTGTATGAGTGACGGTGATGTGACTTGGAGGGAGCGCAGCATGATGGCCATGGAACAGGCTTATAGCTTCAGCATAAAAGGTGTGGTGGATGTACAATTAAAAGTAATTTGAAGGTATATGGAGAGTGAGACAGATGATGAGGAAGTTAATCCGCCACATCCTGGCAACTTTTTCACCAGTGACCCCCCCCCCTCCCCCAATCCCGGCATTTTTTTTTTTTTTTTTTTTTTTTTTTTTTTTTTTTTTTTTGCTAAAACCTCCGCTTTTTATGAGAAACATAGAAAATTCAGCGAGAAAGTGCTCAATCGAGTTTAGAAATACGGTACAGCTAACAGTACCTTCACCTAGGTACCGTGTTTTATCAGGCCAAGCTCTAGAGAAAATGTTTTCAATGGGAGGGGTAACTATTCCGAACCATTCATAGTTGGTTAGATATTTAATTATTTGGTACAAATTTATTTGCAGTAAAAGAGTATACTGGTTTTCAGACAATAATATAAACGATATAAGCATTGTTCACATACCAACACATCAACAAATGGCACCTTTTACAAAAGTACCGCCTCATCATTTCTGCTTGTTTCTTCCTCTGGCTTATTTCTTCCTTTGTCCTCCACCTCAAGAATCACTTTTGTCTTGAATTTCGTCATTGGTGAGACCGTGGTGCGACATGTCTTTACTGGCCAGGTCAATGCTGACAGGTGAGTTGCCGAGAAAATGGCGTGCGGGGGGGAGGGGAGTCAGGTGGGGCCAGGCATTATCCCCACCTGGCGTTGGGTAGAGGAAGGTCTCCCACATATGCCTACCAAAAATCACCCGTGAAACTTGAAAAATGTGCAAATGACAGACCTTGCAACTGCAAAACGTATGGATACGGTGTCGGGTGTCACTGTGACACAATGTGGCAATGTATCCGTACGTTATTGGGACGCCTCGGGTTAAGGAGCATTGTGGTGTGAATGTAGGTGTGTTGGAAAGTGTTAGAAGTGCCCTGAGATGGTTTGGCTGTGTGGAGAAAATGGAGAATGAGAGAGTGACTTCAAGCATTTATGTTACTGAGGTGGAGAGATGGGAGAGAGAGGTGGGTTGGAGAGATGGCAGCCTGATGGTCATGGGACTGTCATTCAGCTTCATCTTAAATATTGTGGTGGATGGAAATGTAATGTATAAATAACTGAGGGCTGGAGGTATAACTAGTGGTTGAAGTGTGCCAGGTGGAATGATGGCCATGTGCATTTTTTTTTTTTATGTATCACCTATCTGGTATATGGTTGCGACCATCATCCACTCACTTGATGTAGTGCTACCTACCTCTTCCTTAGCCTTTATCATTCTTTTTCTGTGTCTGTCCTCCTCTCTCCCTATTTCTCCCATCTTTCCTGTCAATTCTTATTGCTTTTCTCTCCTTCACAGGTGGCTTTACATTGAGTGACAAGCCAAATGGTTTCCTGTAAGCCAAGAAACCATTTACAACACTGGGTGGTTACCATATAACCAACCCATACGTGCTCCCTACGTGTCAACAAGTGGGTTGGTGGAGGGTTAGTGCCCCTCCCTGTAAAATAGGTAACTCAAAGTCAAGTGGCCACCCCTTATGGGATTATGGCGTCTGGCAATAGATAGATAGATAGACGTATGTGTGTGTGTGTGTGTGTGTGTGTGTGAGAGAGAGAGAGAGAGAGAGAGAGAGAGAGAGATGAGAAGCGTATCATTTTTTTCTCCTTGTGTGGCGTTGGGGTTAATTCCCGCGCCAAGGAAGGATATTATTTAATTTTAGACAATAGAGGACGAGGGTGAAGGGTCACATTTGGGTCCCTGAGTCATGCAGCCTTGAATTCCTCATATTCTGTTCTATTTTTTATTTTTCTGCCTCTGCTCAGTTGTGTCTTTTTCTGGTCGTTCTCGCTTCATATTCTCTCTCTCTCTCTCTCTCTCTCTCTCTCTCTCTCTCTCTCTCTCTCTCATGTATATGTACCAGTATGTTTATATATATATATATATATATATATATATATATATATATATATATATATATATATATATATATATATATATACAATATACTAATTTATTGGTATTTTACTTGTTTACTTATACACGCATTCGAGCGCGAAATAAAGCAAGCTAAATGAACTATATAAGTGATGAAAAAAGTTTAAGAAGTGAGAAAAATTATTAGAGAGAGAGAGAGAGAGATGCAGGTCGTAACATATACAACAGTAATTAAGCTCCGAGATTTGACCTCACTGCTTCTCACTCCCCTTTTGTCTCTCCTACCTGGCTTATTGCGAGTGTGTGTGTGTGTGTGTGTGTGAGAGAGAGAGAGAGAGAGAGAGGTAGAGATCGCTCCATTGCATTTTTCGCGCCTCAGTTTTGGGTATTATTCTTTCACCCCTGTCTTTTACAACTGCGCTCTCTCTCTCTCTCTCTCTCTCTCTCTCTCTCTCTCTCTCTCTCTCTCTCTCTCTCTCTCTCTCTCTCTCTCTCTCTCTCTCTCTCTCTCTCTCTCTCTCTCCCTCTCTCTCTCAACAACGCATTCACACATCTATATATAACTCCGACCTTGATCGCACTACTAAAAATGTATCACTGTTTTCTCGTAATCTTTCCTGTGTATTTCCGTCGCGTTTCTTTATGTATAATTATTTTCCCTCACTTTCTCTCTCTTGCACCTGTGGCTTTAATTTAATCAGGAATTTTTTTATGATTGGTTGTCTTGTTTATGTTCATAATTATTATTTATTTTACTTTTATTTATTTATTTATTTATTTGTAGATAACTGTGGTTACCTTCAGATGTTTGTTTATGTTTTCTCAAGCACTTTCTCTCAATCACCTGTTAATTACCCTTAGGTATCATCGTCCTAATTTACTGGTACTGACTCCTATCGCGACCGTGTGATTATTATTATTTTTATTATTTTTATTATTATTATTATTATTATTATTATTATTATTATTTTCACTTACCCTTATGACTTACCTGAATAATCGTTTGATGTTAGAATTTAGTTTAAATAGAGTTGCCCCGACCATTGAAGGACTAAATATATCAGTATTAACGCTTATACTCCTGTGATTCACTCAGGTAAATTTCCTTCAGGTGAATAAAATTGTGTTAGTGTGAAGAGAGAGAGAGAGAGAGAGAGAGAGAGAGAGAGAGAGAGAGAGTGAGAGAGAGAATACAGTGAAAAACAGCTCACCCATTCTCTCTCTCTCTCTCTCTCTCTCTCTCTCTCTCTCTCTCTCTCTCTCTCTCTCTCTCTCTCTCTCTCTTTCCGTCACCTTTATCGAGAAACAGCGGGAGGGCAAAAGTACTTAAAAATTCTGAGCACCCAAGCGATCCAGGAAACTTTTTGCCTCTCAGAATATTCATGTGTTTTATTTCCCCTTTGTTTTTCCGAGTTAGCCAGAGGATATTAACAAAGGCTTAGCGATGAATGCACGGGAGTTTTTTGAGTTTTGATTGTGTGTGTGTGTGTGTGTGTGTGTCCAGGCGTTCATGCAAGCGCGTACATCTGCAAACTGAGAACATCACACACACACACACACACACACACACACACACACACACACACACACACACACACACACACACACACACACACACACACACACCTGGCCTCAGTGTTTCAAGCGAGGCGGAGGTGAAGTTTGGCAGTGTTCTCATGTGTTTGGCTGTCGAAGTTAACGAAGTTGTTTGCCTGGAACCCACAGCTCGAGTCAACCCTCACTCCCTTGCCCTTGTTGCCCAGCGCTCCTTGACGATGATGAAGATGATAAAAATGATGATGATGATGATAATGATGATGATGAACTTGTTAGGTGGGTGGTTTGTCTGCGGGTCAGTCCTGATTTATGTATTTAGCTCTCGTTTTAACCACCTCATGGATTTCTTTACCTTATTCACCTGTCTTTGAAGATGATTATGGTGTTCAGCTCATTAGACAGGTAGTTTGGTGCGGGAATCTGTCTCTAGCAAGTCAGGAGTTTGATTCAGACCAGTTCTTTCATTATTAGTGTGTTATATTTTTAATTTAACCTTTTTTTTACGTAATTTATCCCTCCTAGGAGTTGATGGTGACGATGAGCGCGTTAGGGTGTCGGGGAAAATTTTTCAGTATGAAGATTCACAATATAATTATTCTTTCTAGTGGCGTGGTGTTCTTCAGGTGTGAAAATTCGTCTGACGTTAGCCATAACAAATCCTTCAATGCGGCACGTGACCAAAAAAAAAAAAAAAAAAAAATAGTTGTATGAATGTTTAATAGGAATAAATATTTTCCCTGTTTCTCCGTTACTGTCGCATTTTCATAATTTTTGGGGTAGTGTTTTAAGCTCGTGCGTTATAAGATCTTTCGTTTTAGGTTTCCATTTTAGCATATTATTTCCATTAACAGTTTTCTGTGCAAACGATACTGACGTGGGTGCTGGAAATATAGGGTGTCGTGTTCATATAATTTATCATTAGTGGTGTTTTAACTCGTTCACTGCGGGGGCGTATCTTTTTATTTCATGCTGGCCACCTCCAGACGATTTGATTCAGCTTAGGAGAGACTGCTGGAACCGGAAGGGTTGGCTGAAACTAACACTAACTCCTTCCCAACTAATGCTCCTTCCCTAACTTGAAGAAAAATCGCTTATAGGTGGTGAAATTAGGCCGAGAGAGGACTTCTGTACCCTTTTCATTCTAACTTGGCCTAAAATTCCCTTCTCTCCATCTTGGATGCTGAGCTGTAACCTTAGATTAACACTAGAAGTTGGTGGTTGTCACGAAGAAGTACCGTGGAAAAGATGTGGAGTTCTAGCATTGTCTTTCCTGCCACGGAGCTACATGGAATAAGCTACACCAGGACGAAAATCTGGGCCAAATTAGTGTAAAAGGAGTATAGAAGTGAAGGAGTTCATGAAGCTTGCATCTAACATATCCATTTCGAAAAAGCTTCTCCAGAGCTGAATAAAATCGTCTGATGGTAGCGGTAATAGAAGAGTGAATGTGTCGTCGTGTTGAGGGGAGGGGTTAATGCGATGTTTGCATGATCAGCGACATGAAAAGAGAGAGAAACCTTCAAGGGGAGGGGGGGAATCCTTCGGGAGAGACTGGAAGAGACGTGGAGGAAGTAAATTAAATGCAAAAGTTGATATGAGGTGTCGCAGTCGGAAGTAAAGTTGGGAAGGAGGAGAGGCTTCAGAGATTAAGCCCCTCACCACAGTTACGCCTTTAGTATTTGATTTTACTGTCCTCAGACGATTGTATATTAGATTGAGACAGATAAGAAGGGTTAATGAAGGCTATATTTAACCCATCCAGTTTGAAAGTCACTTCTAAGCTCCTAAGCTGGATAAATTCGTCGGAAGGGAGCAAGGGAAAAATGTCATCGTCGTGAAGTTAATAAAAAAGAAAATAGTGGTGAGGAGACTGCAAGAGACCCGTGGGAAGTGCACCAGACACAGAGTTGTTATGAGGCGCTGCAATCAAGGAAAGCAGAAGTTAGGAAGAAGGGGGAGGGTTGCAATCAAGTGTTGCAGAGATGAACCCCTTTACTACGATGACGTCTGGAGAGGCGACAAAGATGAAGATATAAAAAGACGTCCTCGGATTGAACAGGTTTACTCCTTCAGGTCGGGGACGTATATTTTTCGTTTTCTTCCTGCTACCTCCAGACGATTTTATTCAGCTTAATTTTGGACTGTAGGGGTTTGGTAATTAAAGCCTTCATTAATACTAGTTTTATTCTTGCTACCTTCAGGCGATTTTATGAAGCTGTTGATAGAATTTTCCAAGTGTGGGGATTAGATACAGTCCTCATTAACCCCTTCAGTAACTGCGAGAAATCTTCCTAAGTTGAATCTTCGGGTTATTAAAAAACTGAGGTAGAAAATAATCGGATTCTAGAAAATAATCGGATGCAGCGGGTTAGAAAGGTGGGACAGGTAATTCACAATCAGGACAGCAGAAGTTAGCAAGAAGGATGGGGGTTATAATCAGTGTTGGAGAAATTAACGTCGTGAGCCTTGGGATTTTTATTTTCGTATTTTCAGACTATTTTTCTTCTTTATTTTCCCTCGTATTTTGCACAGCGTAAGATCCAATTTTTAGACTGTTCTTTATCTTCATCATCTCTCTTACTTTATTCACCGTTAAGTTAGATTTCCTAAGCCGGAGGAATTAGGTATAGCACTGGTAATTCCTTCAGTGAGAGTCGGCTTTCCTGAGATAAATAAAATCGTGTGGTTTCAACTAAAACTCGACATCAACAGGATTCCAGAAATGAAACCAGGGGAAAAAAAAAAAAAAAACGTTATGTTTCGCCTTTTTTCTTGTTTTTGTAAGTTAGCGATTAGTTTCAGAAAAAATCGCATGGAAAACCAACATTATTTCCTCTAAAACTGATTTGCCAGTTTCCCACAATGTACAGCACACACACACACACACACACACACACACACACACACACACACACACACACACACACACACACACACACACACACACACACACAAAACATGAAGCATAGAAGTAATAAAAAATAAGAAAAATAATGTAAAAGGATATCACCGTACTACAAAACGGGGTTGTATTCTAAGTGGCTTTGGTGATATCTTAACACCTCTTCATTAGCGAGTTATTCTGCACGTTCCACCATTGTATTATCATGTATATTATTGATGCAAACTATGTCGATATAAAATGAATGAAAATAGCATACAGGAAAACACACACACACACACACACACACACACACACACAAAACATGAAGCATAGAAGTAATAAAAAATAAGAAAAAGAAATGTAAAAGGATATCACCATACTACAAAACGGGGTTGTATTATAAGTGGCTTTGGTGATATCTTAACACCTCTTCATTAGCGAGTTATTCTGCACGTTCCACCATTGTATTATCTTGTATATTATTGATGCAAACTATGTCGATATAAAATGAATGAAAATAGCATACAGGAAAACGTTAGGTGTAATAACCTGCATAAATCGCTAATGAATAAGTGCCACGAGGCTTATCTTGTTTTTTTTTTTCTTGGAGGGAACAATTTTGCGGACTCCTGGCCTTTGGTTCTTTCTTCCTTGCATAAAAAAAAAAAGGTAGAAACCGGCTCTTTGTCTTCAGGTAGATAGAAGAGAGTGTTTGTGTGAGAGTGTGACATCAGCATTTAGAGGAGTGACATCAGGAGTTTAAGCAGGGTACAATTGACACAGCCCAGGTGACACAGTTGCGAAAGTTAAGCAGAAGTGGGTGTACTGAGCATCGAAAGTTAAGCTAAGAAGAAGAAAATACACATTGGCGTCTCTGAAAATAAGTTAAGTCACGTTAAAGCCAGCAGGACGGGTTAAACCGGGTGTGACTTAAGAAAAATATTTGACCACTTAGATTATTTAGCTTAGAAGACGCACCCCGAATTGAAGGGATTTGATATAGCCTGCAATAATCCCATACTAGTTTTCTTGAAGGGACTTTTTAAAGCCTAAATAATCCCTTAATTATAGCTGTGCGTATCCCCAGGTAAATGCAGTCGTCAGGTAGCAGCAAGAACTAGCATCAGATGACATCCTGGGAGTGAAGGGACGTTCTCGTGTATGGGAAGCGCCATTTGTTTTGTTAGTGTAGCCAAAGGATTAACTTATCTTTGCAAAGACCCGTCATTGTGAAGGAATTAATGAAGTTTTATTTTATTATTCATTTTTATTTTTTCTCATTCACGACCAGAGGCCAGGTTGTATGGAGGTTGGAAACATAGCATGAAATGGCGATTCCGTATCGTAGTGAGTTAATTAGCAATGTGGGAGAAAGTGCAGGTAAATGTGCGAGAGAGAGAGAGAGAGAGAGAGGGGGGGGGTAAGTCAGAGTTCCAGAAGGCGTGTTAACTGGAGTGTAAAGTGTAGCAGGTGCAAGACTCTGTTAACTTGCTGTGCACATTACGGGGGTGGGCGCAAATTAACTGTGAGAGAGAGAGAGAGAGAGAGAGAGAGAGAGAGAGAGAGAGAGAGAGAGAGAGAGAGAGAGAAATGTGTTCACCAAAATTGGAAACAAAAGTACCATATAGACCTCTCGGAAAAGGAAAGAAAGCTAGTTACACAAAGAGAACGATAGGTCAGTTTATAGATACTTAGGTAGGTAGAGGGGTAGGTAGGTAGGTAGATAGAAAAATAGTTGGGTAGACTGATAGATAGACAGACCACAAACTCAGATCTCACCATACCGAAGTAAGACGCAAGAAACCATTTTGCCAAGAGAAAGAAAACCGTAATAAAGATAAAAGGAAGATGGGGAGCGATGCCGTGAAAGTAAAAAGCAGACGACGGCAGGAATCATAAAAAAAAGCCACTAAAATGGACAGTAAAAAGCCAGGCGGACGAGGGAAAAATGTGCATAAAAAGGAAAGACGAAAGAAAAATAAAAAAGAATAACAGAAAGAAAAGGAAAAACAAGATAGAAACACGTATGAAAGAAAGGAAGGAAAAACAAATACGGATAAAAAAGAAAAAACAATAGCACAAAGACGTATGAAAGAAAGAATAACAGATCGGATAATAATTGATAAAAAAAAAAAGGAAAAAGTGGAAATGCGCTTTAAGAAAGAAAATAAGAAAAAGAATAGATTTAGAAGTTAGCGAGGATATAGAGTTAGAAATACATTTAAGATCCGAAAGGAAAAGACAAAGGAGAGAGAGAGAGGAGGACTGGGCAACAGACAGGAAACTGGAAATGTATATAGAAGAGAGAAATAGAGTTGGGAATTTGGCGACAAGATATGAGCAGACGTTATGTTGAAAGCAAGGGCAGTATAATAAAATTGTTGCTAAATATATAACACAGACAGACAGAATACCGGGAAAAGGCAGATTGTGAACTGTGGAGAGAGAGAGAGAGAGAGAGAGAGAGAGAGAGAGAGAGTATGATAAGACATTAATCTTAAGAACTTGAAGTTAGGGAAATGCGAGAAGTTTCAGATTCCGCATTTATTTATTTTTTTTCCTTTTTGCTTCTGTGTGTGACGTTTCCGAAGTTAATTTTTCATGTATATGTTAATTTCCGCTGACTCGAAGTTTGGCTGATTTTGCATATAAGTAGGAACTGGTCTTAAGCATATTCCGAAGTATGCTAAGTAAGATATGTGGAGGAGCTTCGTGTGTATGTGTAAATGTGTGTATGTGTATATGTATGTGTATTATTGTTTGTGTGCATTTTGTATGACCGATATTTATTCTGGACAGCGTGGGGATCATCATGTGTATATGTGTACGTGTATGTACGTGTATATCAGTAGCCTGGGTATTAATGTTAGAATTTGCTTGGTGTGGTGTTCGTGTATGTATGATCCTTAGACTATGCGTGGATTATGATGGGTCTGTTTTATTTATGAGTATACTTTGATAGTTTCCGGCCAGGTGTTTTTATATCTGTTTCTATAGGAAGTTGAGAGAGAGAGAGAGAGAGAGAGAGAGAGAGAGAGAGAGAGAGAGAGAGAGAGATGGCTAGGGGAGGAGAATTGGAGGACATAACTCGATATAAAAATATTTTATTGTGTATCCATATGTATGATCCGTAAATTATTCTGAGTATATTATGTACCACAGCGTATGAATAATGAATGTGATGTGCTTATGCTGATTGAATAATATTAGCCATCCATCCATCATCCAATCGTACATTGCCCCATGAGGAGCGTAGGAGCCCGGGGCTAGGCAGTTGGTCTCGACATTTAAGATGAGAGTGGCCAGCCTCGCTCATCCCTGAGTGGCATTACATGAGCAATCAACCCCAACCACCTCTTGGATATAAACCTTCACCGGCTCAATCCGATTGGAGCGCAATAATTACTCACTAAACCACCAGGCGCCATGATTTGGTTATATGGTTACCACTCAGCGTAGTAAATGGTTTCATGGTGTACAGGAAACCATCTGGCTTGTCACTCAGTGTAGTCACCCACAGGCAGAAGGAAGAGGAAAGAATGAAGGAAAGAAAGACAGAAGAGGAAGTGTAAAGTTACTCATAGGCTGAAGGACAAGGAAAGAATGAAGTAAAGGAAAACATAAGAGGATCGAAGGAAAGAAGGATGGAGGAGAGGAAAGGGCAGACACCCGACAGCAGCACTACATCGAGTGAGTGGATGGTGAGCGCCCCCACCTACCACACTGGGGATAATAATTAATTTTACGCATGTTTGAAGTTTTTTTTAATGAAGAAATGGTACTCCATCATTATCATTATTGCCGTAGTAGTAGTCGTATTATTATTATTATTATCATTATTATTATTAGTAGTAGTAGTAGTAGTAGTAGTAATAGTAGTAGTAGTAGTAATAGTAGTAGTAGTAGTAGTAGTAATAATAATAATAATAATAATAATAATAATAAGCAGTCGTCATCGTCGTCTCGACCCTTTTATAACTTGCCCTTTTATAACTCTCTCTCTCTCTCTCTCTCTCTCTCTCTCTCGCATTTCGCCAGCAAGCGGATGTCTGCACAGGTGTTGACGCTACAGCTGGCATTAATTACCGTAACTTACTTTATTTTTTCCTTTACCCCCTCAGTACGATGACGGCTGTTAAGTATCTTTCTCGTTTTCGCCAAATCATTATATTCACCTTAAGATAGAGCCCCCGTAGAGCAGAGGTTAAAACAGTATCCATTAAAGATTACCAAGGGAATGCAAGATGGTCCCCACGCAGTTATAAGTCACTGATATAGTTCTGTGCTAATTGTCTTGATAAATAATGAACACAGAACAGCATAGGAAAAAAAATGTGTTTGCAAGCTGTGACCTTTGACTCCACTAAACCCTAAAGACCCAGTTCAAAATAATGAAATATAGTTGTTTAGAGATATTTGCCTAGGTAACAATTGTGCCAGGTTTGAAGCGAAATCGTAAAGAAAATTAAAGGAATGGTACCAGATTGAATAGTGTTTGGGGAAAGAAAAGAAAGGAAGACAAAATGCTGAGGAAATTCATTGTTAAAGAAGAAGACAGAAAGACTGACGAAATACGGTGAAGTAAGAAGAAAATGTAGAATGAAAACTGGGGAATAGTGCGAAGAAAAAGGAATGAAGGAAGAAAAAGAAAGAATGGCAACTTGAAATATGATTGATCTGTACAGTACTGTATGTGTGGAACCTTAATTACTAACCCCTCAGTCTGATTTCCTTATTTTCCCTGTGTCCGATTTCCTTATTTTCAGACGATTTCAGACGCCAGACGATTTTTTTGTATCTTAAGAGAGTTTCCTCACTCAGTTCTGAAAATAAAACTTTGATATACGAGAGTTGATTCCGAGTTGAAATATTGTGACTCTAAGCTGATTAGGCGTGAAGTCTTCCCTAACTGAGAGAGAGAGAGAGAGAGAGAGAGAGAGAATAGAATTAGAACGATTCTCTCTCTCTAAACATTATACCCCCATCTCCCCAATACATATCAGTTTCCATTTCCCTCCCCATTTCTTCCTCCCTCTTTCCCATAAATATCCCTTTACATTTCCCTTCCCATCTTGCCTTCGTCCCTTTCTCCCTCTTCCTTCCCTCCTATTCTCTCTCGCCTTCTTTTCTCCCTTTCTCCCTCTTCCTTCCATATCTCCCTCTTCGTTCCATCTCTTCCTCTTCCCCCCATATCTCTCTCATCCTTCCATGACTGTCTCTTACCTCCTTCTTCCTTCTGCCCTACATCTCTCACTCTTCCCCCCATCTCTCTCTCTCTCTCGTTCGTCCATCTCTCCCCTCTTCCCTCCTTCTACTCACTAAGAACCAGATGTGATAAGCCAAAGTTTGGAAGGCAAAATGGTAGGGAGTTTGGGAGTCTCTGGAAGTGTCCCGAAGTTCTTATATTAGTGTCAACAATCCTGGAGTAGGGGAGAGAGAGAGAGAGAGAGGGGGGGGGTAATAGAGGAGAGAGGAAGATTGAGGGACTAGGAAATGGAAATATAGGAAGGAAGGAAGGTAAATAGGCTGGAGGGAGGGAGGGAAGAAGGAAGGGAGGGAGGATGAGGGGAGGGAGGGAGAGAAGACAGGGAAAGTGAAGGAAGAGTTAGGAAAGAAGAATGATGTGGGAAGGGAGGAGGAGGTAATAGTAGGCCAAGAGAGAGAGAGAGAGAGGCGAGGTAGGAAATAGAGGGGTGAGGAGGGGAAACAGGTTTATGGAAATGTTGTGGGTATTGGAAGGAGAGAGAGAGAGGGGGGGGTGGCTTGGGGAATATGGGAAGGGAATAAGTCTGGAGAGAGAAGGAAAATATTATGACACAGAAAATGAGTGAGTGAAGGCTGTGTGGGGAGGAGGAAGAGAGATGACAGAGCAGTGGAGGTAAGGAAGAAGGAGGAAGATGCCGGGAGGAAGAAAGAGAGGAAGAGGAATAAAAAAAGAGGGAAGAGGAAGAGGAGGCGGGAATGGAAGAGATGGAAAGAGAGGATGATAAAAAGAGCGAGAGGAGAATAGGTTATAAGTGAAGAATAGGAGAGGATAGGAGAGAGAAAGAGAGAGAGAGAGAGAGAAATATGGTTCCCTTACTGCCGTGATGCCATTCAAACTTTTAGCACATTTTTTCCTTCGCTTTTTCCATGTCCTTATTTACGGTCTCTCTCTCTCTCTCTCTCTCTCACACACACACACACACACACACACACACACACACACACACACACACACACACACACACACACACACACACACCAATACAAAACCCAGGACACATTTGTAAACATATTCTGTAAAAGCTAGAAGCCATTTGTGGGCGAGTGTGAATGTATTTATTTAAAGAGGGGAGTTTATTTGTGAACAACAGTGGTAATGTGTGACAGGAGAGAGAGGGGCTTTGGTGTGTGTGTGTGTGTGTGTGTGTGTGTGTGAGAGAGAGAGAGAGAGAGAGAGAGAGAGTTGAGGGGTTCGATGGGGACGAAGGAAGCGAAGAGAGAGTTATGATGCAGTGAGAGCTGAAAAATGGTGCTGAGAGAAGAAAGAAAGAACGAAGAAAAAATGTTTTTGTCTGCAAAGGGAAAAAATGTGAAAATGGGAGAAATATGAAGGTGTTGGGAGAGTTGAAGACAAGGGAAGGCTGAGAGAGAGAGAGAGAGAGAGAGAAAGAGAGAGAGGGGGAGAGAGTAAATAAAGAAGAAAGGTATTCATCCCATTGTGTCCCCACCAATCCAAACTTGGTCATATGGCCAGGCTAAGCTCACTGCCTAGCTAATGGCGGGGTATTTGTTGTGATTATTCCCCCTTTACAGGGTTGGAAGTGGCATGATTTAGGACCGAGGTGGTAAAAAGACTTTCTCCTTGTAAAAGTCTGGGAGTGTGGGATGTTTACCGACTTTCATCATCTTCGCCTTTGTAGGGAGGTGGTGTTAGAGTGTGAGGTGGGTCACTGAGAGAGAGAGAGAGAGAGAGAGAGAGAGAGAGAGGAAAACGGGTGTCTGGGTATTTTCTCACCGTTCGTGTATTTTGTTCGTACATATATTTGTGTTTTTGTTCCTTTGCTTACTTTTTTGTTCGGTAAATTTCGTGGTGTGTCAAGCTGGGCAGCTGGTCATTATCTTTTGTTTATTTTCTTATTTATTTTTTTCATATTTTACTTATTTCTCTTACTTGTGGGTGTTTTGTCTGTACATCTATCCTCGCTGTTTATATAGATGTTTGGTGTTTATTTTTCCAGTGCGACTTTGTGTGTGTGTGTTTGTGTGTGTGTGTGAATGAAATATTAAGGTCTTACTCTGCGGGAAGGGTTTTTATATTCCTTCCACGCTGAGAAATTCTTGAAAGAAAAAAAAATGTATTTGAAATTAAGCGTCTATCACATTGTTATCATTCGTATATAATGATAGTGAAAAATAATTCGAAGTAAATAATACCAAAATCATACCAAATAATGCCAAATAAAAATAATACCCAATAATTATAATACCCAGTCAAATAATACCAAATAAAACCAGATAAAAATACCAAATGAAATAATACCAAATCGAAAATAATACCAAATAAAATAATACCAAATCGAAAATAATACCAGTTAAAATTCATCCATTGTACGTAATTCTTGAACGTTTCTCTCTAATTACATTTTTTTTTTCCTTTTACTGTTGCTTGTTCGGACTTTCTTCCTCAGTTTAGAAGAGACTTTAGGCATTGGAGAGATTAGGAGTAAGAATTGAGGAATTGGAGAGATTAGGAGTAAGAGATTAGGAATTGGAGAGATTAGGAGTAAGAGATTAGGAATTGGAGAGAGTAGGAGTAAGAGATTAGGAATTAGAGAGATTAGGAGTAAGAGATTAGTAATTGGAGAGATTAGGAGTAAGAGATCAGGAATTGGAGAGATTAGGTGAAAGATTAGGAATTGGAGAGATTAGGTGTGAGAGATTAGGAATTGGTGAGATTAAGAATAAGAGATTGGGAATTGGGGAGATCAGGAGTAAGAGAGATTAGTTTTAGCCTTCATTATCCCCTTCACTAAAAGAGGTCTCTTAAAATTAAGGTGAAAAAATCGTCTGAAAGTAGCAGGAGTGAGCATTTAAAACTGTATATTAGATTGAATGGGCTAAATACTTCAAGTTTGGTAGAATCACGCCTTCATAAGAGGACGATTTTTCATTTTTTTTCGGCTACCACCAGATTAAGCTGATTAAAATCGGACGATTTTAATCAGCTTTATAGAGACTTTTCGATCTGGAGGGGGAGGGAGGGGTTAGATATAGCCGTCATTAGCCCCTTTATTACTCAAGATCTGTCCTAACCTCAGTAAAATCGTCTGGTGGAAGCAAGAATGTTAAAAAATATATATACGGTAAGAAAAAACGCCATCGGATTGAGGAGGTTAAGCAGTGGATGACGTGTGTGCATTGTGGGTAAATTATTTTCAGTATAATCCAAATGCCACAGTTCCTCATGTTATTTTATTAGTCTGCAGATGACATGTTTAATATTTTGACCTTCCACCCCTTATTTTTATTGCAGAAGAAAATTTGAATAATATTTTTGATCGAGAATTTCCTCTGCACCCGAATGTTATAATTATTTAGCCTCATAATTCTGGCCGCGGCCGAAGCGAACAAAGCCGAACTATCCTAAACCATGATGTAAACAAGGTCTGGCTTTTGTTTCGTCACACGTTTCCTTTCGGCTATTCTTGTCTTCCGCGTGGAGTTAATTGGGCGTTGGACGTGATGATGAACGCCGATTGAGATGCTATATACAGTCTGTTCTAAATTGTTCGTTGTGGATGAGTGCGGAGATATGCTGGCGTTTTCCACACAGTAGATCGTGAGAGTTATGTGAGGTGGAGGGAGAGGGGGAGACCGAGGATGAAATGGAGTTTAGGGTCGGAGAGGTATATAAATGAAGGTGGTGTGAGTTAGAGGGAGGGCAGCTTGATGGCGGAGGACAGGATGGTTATGAAGGTGACTTTATTTGTGGGCAGTCCATCCGGGATGAAGACATCTGTTGGCTGTTGACAGGAGTTGTGGGAACTGGTAATTCAGATTTGTGGGTAGTGTTAGAACGTGGATGACCGTATTTTCAATAATTTAATGTGGGATTTAATCCTGTATTTGTTAAAACAATTGCAGTGTTCCATTTTGACATGCCAGACGATTTTATCCAGCTGTGTGAGTCCTAGTTTGTGTTAATACCGTCACCGTTAACCCTCTCACAATCGAAGGAAGACCTTTTCTCCATTCCAGCTGACGACAGAGATTACATTTAGCCTAGGATGGGTGTAGGAGCCTGGGAGTGTTAATGTCGGAGAGTGTATCATAAAATGCTCCTTGTAACTTAAATTTATTGCTTTATAAGGTGCAGGGGCAGCGGGGCGTGGAGGAAAGGGCCGAAGCAGATGATGAAAGTAATAATGACGAAACTCTTCATAAGGGTGAGGCTTCTTTTTTTTATTACATTCTTGCTACAACCAGGCGACTTTACTTGGCAAAAGAAGAGACGTATAGTAGGGAAGAGATTAATGAAGGCAGAATAATGAGAAAGAAAGTAACGATGATAATTATGATGTTGATGAGGAACAACTTTTAGTTCAGTTACGTCTGATTTATGTCCAGTGCATTTTCTTGGCTGTGGCGACGTCTGTTAGTTCATTTGAATTAACTTGACCCAGATTTTCGTCCTACTGCAGCTTTTTTCACGTAGCTCAGAAAGAAAGAAGGAAACTACGGCTTTACGTCCTTTCCCCAGGACTTCTTCGTGATTAGCTAAGACATTTAATAAGGAACGGGTGAATGGAAGGTATTGCCACAGTAACCCCTCCATTTCTACCTGTACTTCCTCAGCTCCGTAAAATCGTCTGGATATAGTAAGGGCAGCAACACAGATTTCTTACTTGTGATAGTTAAGAGGGGTGAAAGTAGACAGAGACAGAAGGACGGTAGAGCTGACGGTAAAAAACAAAGATGATGGTTAGATTGTGAGAAACGTCTGTGTGTGTGAAGCGGTAAGATGTGTTGTAAGAGGATATGTGTGTGTGTGTGTGTGTGTGTGTGTGTTTGTGTGTGTGTGTGTTTGTGTGTGTGTGTGTGTGTGTGTGTGTGTGTGTGTGTGTGTGTGTGTGTGTAATGTAGAGAGGACGGCATTGGTGGGGGAAAGTGAAGGTAGAGTGGATTAGGGGAAATTGCGTATATGTGAAGTGGTCGGATCTGTGTGTGTGTGTGTGTGTGTGTGTGTGTGTGTGTGTATGATGTAGAGAGGACGGTAATGGTGGGGGCAAAATAGAAATGAAGATAGAGCGGATCAGGGGAAATTGCGTATGTGTGTGTGTGTGTGTGTGTCTGTGTCTGTGTTTGTGTAGATGAAAAGAGTGCTGTGAGAAGTGGAGTGTAAATGTTTGCTAGTGATGGAAATTGAGTAAAAGTGATTGTGTATATATGCGAATTTCGTCATATAGGAAGGTTTGCTCTGTAGTTATGTGCGTTTTTTCGTGTGTGTGTGTGTGTGTGTGTGTGTGTGTGTGTGTGTGTGTGCGTGCGGTTTAAAGGGGTAGGAGGAGGCTGGCACTGAATCATTTATATGGACGTCGTTACCGGCTGACAGCGAGACGTGTAGACGGGTGGCAGGTGTGTAGGTGTGGAGTAGCAGGCGTGTAGGTGAGGAGTGGAGGAGTGTAGTTGTGGAGTGGTAGATGTGTACGAGTAAGTGAGGAGTAGCAGGTATGGAGTGGCAGGTGTTTTATGTGTGAAGTAGTAGATGTTGAGTGAAGGATACATGTGTGGGTGTGGCAGGTGTGTAGATATGGCGTATCAGGTGTGAAGTGGTGCGTGTGTAGGCGTGGAGTAAGACATGTTGAGTGGAGGAAACGTATTTATGAATGTGGTTTGTGTAGGTGTGGAGTAGCAGATGTGTAGTTGTAGAATAGCAGGTGAATATGTGTTAAATGGCAGTTGTGTAGGTGTGGAGTGGCAGTTTGTAGGTGTAGAGTAGGAGGAGTGCAGGTGTGGAGTTGCAGGTTTGTACGTGAAGGTATGTGATGAAAGTGTGAATTGATCAGATAAGGATGAAATGTGAGACGCACCGAGAGAGAGAGAGAAAGAGAGAGAGAGAGAGAGAGCATTAAAGGAGGAGTATCAGCAGTAGACAAGGGTGAGAGATTCTGTGGGCGTAAAAGTAGGAGTCAGAACAAATAATGAAACTCAACTTCCTTTGCTTCATCACAACGAGAAGCTCCTCAGTGTGAATAAACATGCATGTGAGTAGTATGAATAAAGTGAATGAAAAGTGCGTCATAGTGCTGAAGAGGTGAATGAAGATTGTAAGCCTTGCGGTACAGAAAGTCTTCCCATAGCTTGCTCAAGATTGTCTGAAATTAACATGAATAAAATAAAAAATAATGTGATCAAACTGAAGATGGAGATGAAGATTTTTATTTAGTTTCTCAAAATTCACCTTCAGTTTGCCTGAAAGTCAAAGGAATAAAATGAAAAACAAATAGTATACTAATAAGAAGTTATTTTCTTCCACTTTGCCTTCTTCGTTCCTTCTTAACAACTGTACTTCATCATTATTCCTCCTCCCTCTCTCTCTCTCTTGCGTTCTAGCTACCTAAACTCCATACCTGCCTACGTGCTTTCCGTTCCACCTGCTTGTCTACCTACATAACTGACACCCTAGCTATTTACTTCCCTTCCTACTAACGCACCTCCGTTATATCCTGACATACTTACCTAACTTATCTACTTACATACCCCCTACTTTTCTTTGTTTTACCTCCTGACCTACCTCCGTCCCTCCCTATTTACTCGCCTTTCTGTTTGCCTGCCTACCTACTTACCTCCCTACCCACTTACCTCTCTGCCTACTTACCTCCTTGCCTACTTACTTCCCTACCCACGCACTTCCCTACCTACTTACCTCCATACCTACGGACCGCCATACCTACTTACCTCCCTGCCAACTTACCTCCCTGACTACTCCTCCCTGCTTATTTTTGTCACAGCCTATTTACCTTCCAGCCTGTCTACACACAAGTGACAAATGAAAAATTAGAATGTGCTAAGGACACACACACACACACACACACACACACACACACACACACACGCAAATCATCCCCTGTGTTTTAAATGCAGTGTTTTTACGTACGGTATCTGAAAATGTACGCTACTCGATCTTTTTTTCTTTTTCTTTTTCTTTGGAAGGAGAAAAATGTACGGGAAATGAGGCACGTACTCTTGTCGGTTAAGGAAACTCCCTATCACCTGTTCCAAAGTGATTTATTTTGCATCTTACACCGTACAGTACTGTCCGTTTCAGTGATACATAAATCCTTCTAATATCGCCATACTCTGCATAAGTACCGTACAAAATGATAGTAAGCAGTCATATCCAAGAATAAATCGCTGAGGAAGAGGTGCTAGGAGCCTCCCGAAGCTACGAGAATATGGGCCATGCTCCGGTTCCTTTTGTTTTTTCTTTCATTTTAGATTTCATAATTATTTCGATCCACTTCACAACTAAGCACGCGAAACGCTCCCGAGATGATACAAGCCGCAGTGACCGTTGTGAATGTCACGTCTTCAGCTGTTGAGAACTTTTTTTTTTCTTAATCGGTTGTCTCCCCTACTTTCCCACCGATTTTCTCTTCTCTCATCACAATTAAGCCTACTTACCTTCCTACTTTCCCCGTCCCTGCCTTCTCTACTCATAGAACTCTCCTATCTACTTTCCAATATACTTGCTTAATGTTTACCTGTCTTTTCTACCCATTATTGCTCACTTACCCGTACCTGTGGACCTTAATATACCTAATGACAAGGATTCACACGTACGGGAGTTTCTACACCTGTATGGACCTTTAAACACAAGCTACGTGTAAACTGAATAGTAAGACGTGTTGATGCTTACCTGTCGGCGTTTAACTCTTGCCTACTTATATTGCCGCTAGGTACTGTCGCATATTTTACAGTGCGCATACATACATACATACGTACATACATACATACATACATACATTTACATACCAGCCTACCTACCTACCTACATACATACATATATACATACATACATGCACATCCATACATACTCGCACGTACACTTTATACTGGGAACAAATATTGGCACAGATATGCATTCCAACATTAAGGCATATAAGCATACACACCACAGCTCCACACACATATATACATACACAGGCTACGTACATGAGGCAAAGACACACACACACACACACACACACACACACACACACACACACACACACACACACACACACTGCGCTGATATAGCATGCATGAATGCTCTTCAATCCCCAGCTACCGGTACCTTCTATCCGATCTGCCTACCTGCCTACCTTTCTTCCTACCTACCTCCCTACCTGTCCCAAACTATTTATCTTCACTCCCTCAATCCCTTCTTACTTGCCCACCTGTCTGTCTTCTTACATATATACATACCAGCTTACCTCTCCCCCTTCCGACATACCTACCTACCTACCTAAATACCTGCAACCCTTCCGGAGCCGTCCCTCCTCCTTGCTATTTCTCCCTCACTCCCTACCTCTCCCCAGCCTCTCTCGTTACCTCCCTCCCCCTACCTTTCTCGTTGCCTCCCTATTTTTCTCCCCCCTCTCCTCCTCCCTGACCCTCCATTTACCTCCCCTTCCTCCTCCCGTCGACCTAAACCGGGACCACATTCGCCAGATGGTTGTGGAAGTCGAGAGGCCCACCTGGGTTGCCCCGCCCCATTTCGTTCTATTACATTCCGTTCCGATTCGTTCTGTTCCACTTTCGTATCAGTATCTCCTTTAGTACCGTGATGTCCTTTGTACGAGGTATTTTATTCCTGTTGATGTCACACGAAGTCGCTGAGTTCACGACAACCCCCAAGTATTGAAGGGTTTAATGAAGTCCATGTCTGACACCTCAAGTTTGAAAGGTCCCTCTTAGCTGAGTAAAATGTATGATGGAGTTTTTTTTTTCTTATTTAACGTAATCGTAGTGGAAGAGTTAACACCTCTATTCCAGCCTCTTAACATACTTCCTTTTTCTTTAACCCTCCACTGTAGTCGAAAATGAGCTACCCCCAGATACCGTACTATTTATACAGTTTGTGGAAGGCCTTGCATTTTGGAGGACTTTGAAAAAATAATACCAGCCCCTTCAATAAGAGATCCTAAGATGAATTAAATTATCCGAGAGTATTAAGGGTAAAATCAAGTTGTCATCGTATTGAAGGGGTTAATTATCAAAGCTACACCTTCCTTCACCTCGCCACTTCTGTATTTGTTAGTGTTTGTCTGTCATCAACCACACCCCTTCCAACATCAATCTGTCTTAAATCTTCCCGTCTTCAGGCAGGAAACGTCACCCCGTCATTTACTTCTCTTGTTTTCCCTCATTCCATCTAAGCATTCCGAGATTCCCCCCCCCTCCCCGAAAACACACACACACACACACACACACACACACACACACACACACACACACACACACACACACACACACACACACACTCACACACACATAGAGAGAGAGAGAGAGAAACAGCGGCCTCTATTCTAGCTTTTCCAATTCTGTTTACACCTTGCCAGATTCCGTTCGTCTGTCTCCGCCCATGTGTTTGTCTCTACTCTGTCTAACTCCACCCTCCTTCACTGTCTCCGCCGCCCCATTTGTGTCATTGCCCCTGTCCTACCTCTCTCCTCCCTTTCCTTATTTGTCCCTTTCTCCTATTCTCCATCATTTTCTCCCGTTTCCCCAACCCTATCTCCCCGTCCTTCTCCCTATCCCCTATTCCCCATCATTCCCTGTCCTTGCCAATCCCTCTCGACTCCCGTATTCCACCTTCCCTTCCCCCTCCCTGTCCCACCTTTCCTCCTCTCGCTCGTCCTTCCTTGTTTTTCCCTATCCCTCTCTCCTAGTCCTGCTCTCTCCTTCCCTTCCTCTCTCAGCCCTTGCCTGTCTATCTTTGTCTCTCCCTCCCTTTCCCATGCATTCCTCTCTCTCTCTCTCTCTCTCTCTCTCTCTCATGCTTTCCCTTCCATTCCCTTCTTCTAACAGCCGTTCCATACCCCTCCTTCCCATTTTTTGTTTTTCCCAGCCCCGCCCTGCTCTTCCCTTCCCTGTCTGTCAAAGCCGAGTCCTCTCCGCCCCGCCCTGCCCCGCCCAAACCTGTCCTGCCTCACTGGTCCTGCCTCTGTCCGTATTGCCTTACTCCTTCCTGCCTCCCTCCATCCTGCCTGACGTGTTCCTGCCTTTTCCTTATTTACCTCGTCTTGCATCCCACTGTCCTGCTCTCACTGGTCCTACTCCTACTCCTCTCCATACTGCCTGAATCCGTCGTACCTCTTCCATCCTACTTTCTTATGTCCTGCCTCACCTGGTCCAGCATCTCCATATTGTCTTACCTCGTCCTGGCTCTCTACCTCCCTCCATCCTGCCTCCATTCAGCCGCACTTGGTCTCACCTCTCCCTTTTCCCTTACCCCATACTACCTTACTCCATGCGTCTCTCTATCCTTCCAGCCCCCC
Organism: Coenobita brevimanus; assembly: GCF_032717465.1. Lineage (NCBI taxonomy): Eukaryota > Metazoa > Arthropoda > Malacostraca > Decapoda > Coenobitidae > Coenobita > Coenobita brevimanus. The sequence continues at coordinate 61,014,945 of NC_136959.1, read as the reverse complement.
TGCCACACCTGGTTCTGCTTCGACATTTTCCCTTGTTCCATCTCGTCTGTGCTTCATGCTTTTCACTCTCGTGCTGCCTTCATTGCTAAAAAAAAAAAAAATGGTGACTCAAGGTAGTTGTTGACGCCTATGACCGTCTGGAGTACTCTCGTTGGACCAAAAATTTCTGGTTTAAATTAAAATGTGTTAGTGCACCAGTCGCAGCAAAAGGGTTAATCCAGGCATTACTGCTGTTAATTGTCGGTTGGAACTGGTCACTAATTAGAGGTTATCATTGGCCGAGGGTGATGGTTGAAGGTGGTTATTGGCTAGAGGAAGGTGCCTATTGTGATACTGGCATTATCGTGGCTCATCTGTCTCCAAGTCTAGTGTGACCCACCCAAACCCGTCCTACCTACCTCCTTTCTACCTTATTCCTGTCCTACCCGTAACCATTCTTGTCTTTACCTGTGTTGCTGTTCTGTGCCCTGCCTCTCCTTACACTCTGTCTCTTTACCTTCACTCTCTCTGCTCTGCCTCTCTTTATCCAGTCTTTCCCCACTCTGCCTCTTCTAACCCGTCCCTCTCTTTACCCAGTCTCGCCCTGCCTTTACCTCCTCTGAGGTGTACGCAGGTTCTCTCCACCCAGTCCCTCCCAGACTTCACCAGGTTCTGCCTCACCCTGCCCTACCTCACCCTATCCTGTCTCTCCCCATTGCACCTTTCACATACTTGCATATTCTAATCCTGCCTCTCTCAACCTTTTTTTTTTTTTAATCTTGCCTTTTTATGCCTGTCGCCATCCTGATTTTCATTGTCCTACCTCACGATATCTGCCTTCCTCGTTCTGCCTTACCATAGCCTGCCTCACTCCTTCCCTATGCTCACTGCCTTGTCTCATCCTAACCCCGCCTCACTCCATCCTGCCGC